>NC_081342.1:38562187-38754814 GCF_029784015.1 Lycium ferocissimum | reverse complement strand
TCGGTTTCATAAACAAAAAAACATACACAAAACCATACACACACAACACATGCTGGAATAGAAACACTTACAAAAATAATTTCATGCTGGAATAGGGATAAGTTTAGTTACAAAAACAAAAAATTAAACATAAACTAAGGAGTTTGAACAACTTAGGATTGAAGGCAGAGGTTGAATCACAGCTCTGCCCTCTAATGCATTACTTTTGAGCAAGTTAACCAGAACCAACTTAGGCCTGAAGGCAAAAGTTGAATCACAGGCAGAAGTTTCCTGAAGGCAGAGGTTGAATCAAAACTTAGAACATTCAACACAAAGAAATCCAAAAGCACATATTAGGCCTGAAGGCAAATTAGGCCCGAAAGGCAGAAGTTGCTTGAAGGCAGAGGTTGAATCAAAACTATGAACATTCACCACGAAGAAATCCACAAGCACATAATTAACGCTGAAGGAAAATTTGAATCACGAGCGAAGTTTCTGAATGCAGAAGTTGAATCAAAACTTAGGAACATTCAACACAAAGAAATCCAAAAGCACATATTAGGCCTGAACGCAAATTTGGCCTGAAAGGCAGAAGTTGAATCACAGGCAGAAGTTGCCTGAAGGCATAGGTTGAATCAAAACTATGAACATTCACCACAAAGAAATCCAAAAGAACATATTAGGCCTGAAGGCAAAATTTGAATCACAGGCAGAAGTTTCATGAATGCAGAAGTTGAATCAAAACTTAGGAACATTCAACACAAAGAAATCCAAAAGCACATATTAGGCCTGAACGCAAATTAGGCCCGAAAGGCAGAAGTTGCATGAATGCAGAAGTTGAATCAAAACTTAGAACATGCAACACAAAGAAATCCAAAAGCACATATTAGACCTGAAGGAAAAAGTTGAATCACATGCATAAGTTGCCTGAAGGCAGAGGTTGAACCAAAACTTAGAACATTCAACACAAAGAAATCCAAAAACACATATTAGACCTGAAGGCAAAAGTTGAATCACTCGCATAAGTTGCCTGAAGGCAGAGGTTGAATCAAAACTAAGAAAATTCAACACAAACAAATCCAAAAGCACATATCAAAAATCCACAAAAAACAAAGGAAACACGACATAACCATGAAAAAATCATACAGAAACTTTGAATAAATACTAAAACCATAGTTTACAATCAGAAACGATCAATTACATACAAAAAAATTATGGCAAAAAAAAAACAACGAAGGTGAAGAATATACCTACAATAAACAAAATCGACTACAACAACAACAATAATAATAGTTATAAATTCGTACCTAAATATTTGTAGAATTAAAGAGAAAACTCAAAGAACAATTTAACAGTTTAACTGGAGAAACAAAGAAAAAGCGCGTTAATAATCGAAAAACTGCAAAAATGAATAGTAAGGGTTCAAGAGAGTAAGGGGTAATTTCGTTCGAAAAAATTCATTAAAAGAGGCTAAAGGGTAAATATTAAAGACCACGCGTTAGAAGGGCAAAAGTTAAAGACCATCGCGTTTGAAGGGTAATCCCCGCAAAAAAAAAAAAGGCATTAGTAGTAATCTAGGCCAACCCAAGGCCAAAGCCACTAAGGCAATGACTTTGGGCCCCCAAATTTTTGGGGCCCCATTTTTTATTACTAAGTTTTATGCTAATTTGTTTCAAAAACTGTAGTTTCTAACTATGTAAATTGTTTTTCGAAAAACTTAAAGATTGTATGTCCGAATTCACGATAAAAATAAAAAAGTTGGACTCTTGAGATTCAAATTGTGTCACATAAAGCACAATATTTATAAAATAAAAAAAGAGAAGAAACTTTTTCAGTCGCGTGATTGATTAGCTATAGTGTCAGTTGATTTGTTTTCTAATAAATTGATTTGAAAAAATTGTTAACAACTTTGCATTGTTCTTGACGATTATAAAACAGTAATTAATGACTTCACACTAGAAAAGTAGACTTTAAATAAAAAAAAAAAAATATATATATATATATATGACGATATTTCTCTTTAAAAAAAGAAAACAAAATTAGGCCTCTCTCTGAAGTTTGGCTTTAGGACCTTAATCTTGTTGAGACGGCCTTGGTAGTAATCACAATGTGTGCTGATTAGTTATCACACTATTTATTATAGGGCTCTTGTAGGCGCCGGAAAAATTAATGATGGTTCAAAAGTTTCAGAATTTTTTTTTTACAAGAGACGAGCAAGATGATGAAAAACAAAAAATACAAATGGCCAAAGTCCAGAACTCAAGCGATTTAACATATGACTTTGACACACGTCAAAGAATTTCTTACCCGTCATTTAGAAAACTCGAACTAATTAATTCGGACCCTTGATGTGGCAGGCATTAAGAAGTGATGTGGCACCTGTTCAAGGATTCTATTTATTTATTTATTTTATTTTTGTAGTGATTCCCTTAATTATATTTATAATGTGTCAATTACTACTTTCTCTTTTTGCATTATGTTGCATTTTTCTCCTTCAATCAATTTAATACATTGGAGTAATTAAAAAAGTAAAGTATGATCCGTTTGATTTGCCTAATAACAGCCCAAGTCGCCAATAATGGGTGATATTTGTTTTCTGCCCGCGTACCCTATAGCACTTAAGTATACCATCTGAAGTTTGTCTCTCTCCTTTATTTCTCTTTTGCCTCATGATTTGCTTTAAAATTTTCACCTCCATAACTCCTCTGATTCAATTCCTACTCTTAATAATACTCATAACTCTCAAGTTTTTCAAATTTTTATATTCATAACTCCCAAATATTTAATTTAAAAGTTTAAGATACCTTCTGGTATTCCTTCATTTATATCTATATAAAATTATATTTTTTGTTTCATGAGACCCTACCCAAGATTATCCTTTCACTAGTGAATATATCCGCGCTTCGCGCGGTCATAAAAGTAAATATTGTTAAATTATGTTAGTTGTATTAGGAATTTCGGGATAGAGAAAAAACGATTAGTAAATTATATATGTAGTTTGGAAACAACATTATTAGTTATTGCAAATAATAATACTTATTACTAATTATATTTAGAGACTTTTGGAATATAGTAATGAAAAGATTACTAATTTTATATAGAAGCAATTGTCGCCTTGTCTTGTTCGAATCCAACCAAGTGTTGATTTCATAAATAAAATTAAATAGCATAAAAATGTGAGTATCATTACTTATATTTAGATGGACTTTAATAAGAAAAGAAAAAATAGAAGCCTTTGGTCTAAGAAGTGCCACTTCAACTCTCAGAATGAATAAATTCCATCATGAGAAACAAATTTTAAAAAATATTTTTACTTTTCCTAAAACACAATCACTAAATTTTAGTACATAAAGTAATCTTTTGACATCCAATTTCCATTTCTTACCCTTATTTGTATCTTCAATTTTAAAAGAGCACTTCGATAAGCAAATTGGTTAGCGAGTTTATAATTCAAATTTCTTATTACGATTTTTAATATGGGACTCATTAATATCATTATTACAATTTTCTTAATTTTCTTTTAGCTTCGGTTGAACTTTTTTAGAGAGCATGATTAGTACTCACCCCCGCCCCCCACCCCCCCACCCTTTTTTAAAACCTTGGTTAAGAACTCCAAAAAAAAAAAAAAAAAAAACGTAGGAAGCATATATATTTTTGCCAATTATCAGGTGATCCCCTTCATCTAGGGATTTCTTAAAATGCAATAATAAACTCAAAATTAGAAAATATGAACAAATTTGCAACATATTTTGCTAGCAAATAACTGCAATTTCATTAATGCGATATAAAATGAAAAAGCATAATCTGTTCATGTAAACATGCTTGCTTACTACTTCGCATGTGGATTCAAAACCTATGCACCTAATTTCTCTATCTCGATTGATAATATTACGTAATATTAGTAATATAACTGTAAAGTTGAAATTAATTTATGCCTCCGATCTTCAATCTTTTGGAACACTTCTAATATATAGTTACACAATAGTTTTTGTTGTAGCGCGGACGCCTTGGAGCAAAGAGTTGATCATCATTCGGCAAAACACCAAACATACGAAAGAATTATTTGGATAAACCCAAATTATTTGTTGATTCTTTATTTCTTGCAACAGACTTTATTTAGCATCAAAGACTTCTATCTTCATCCCTATAAAGTTGGAAAAGAACCCACAAAACTCACTCAAAGAGAAAAAGAAAAATAGAAAGATTAACACAAAAGAGGGATTGAGTGTCACCCAAATTCAAGAGAGGTAGAGCGTACGAAATTGTTTATTTCTTTGTCTCTTTGTAGTCCAATTCATCAGCCCACTTTCGTAGGCATTGTTATTATCCATATGTCTATTTGTTTCTCCTGTGATTAAAGATGAGAATTTTGTGAAGAGGAAAAGTACACAAGCATAAGAAATTTGAAAAAAAAAAAAAAAAAAGAAACATGTAGATACAACAAAAGATAAGGGAAAAATTATTGACATACCATTATGAACTATAGATCAACCATTTTATTCATCGTTGACACGTAACTATATGAAGGTTATCTTGATCCAAGCAATTAGTCATGTCTTCATACGAAAAAATGTTGGGCGAAAAGGACATTTAGTCTCTGGTATTGGTGAAAAGTGAAAACATAGGCATGGAAAAGAAAAAGATGAGAATGAACCTAATAGTATATATTAATCCTCCACTATCACATTATTGACATTGATTAACAGTAAATAAAGCTTCAATACATCATCGGTTATCAGTTCTTATGCATTCTCTTACTAATAGTTATTGATCTTTCATTTCCTAAACGTTTTTTTGCATTTACTTTAGTAATTGAGGAGATTATCTTTGAGAATTATTTAATGATATAAATATAAAATAGTATACAGTTACAACTATGACGTAGAAGACTAAATGTGCTCCTCATTTAGTTATGCAATTATCTCTTCCTCATTTAATTATAATTTTTTTAAATAATTTAAATAAAAGTATTAGGGAAAAAAGGCAAAAAAATCACAAAAAAGATAAATAGCAATGGTTATCATAGAGAGGTGCCACATCACCTTGTCTATGCCTAGCTTTATTATATATATAGATTTCATACTTGAAGTAGTAATGTTGTTATATTTACTTAGTATTATATTCATGCTTTAGTTTGGCTTGAAGAAAAAGAAGGGCTCTTGATTGGTGATCGGTTTGTGGGAGTGGATGTCGACAACAACTAGGGAAATTATGCATTAATTTCATGTTTTTTCCTACTATTTTTTAACGATTAAAATTGTAAGAATAATATGCATATATTGTATTATTTTATTATCATTATTTTATCTCTCTCTATGATTCCTCTTTGGTTTGGCTTGGAGAATAATTAAGAAGGTCTCTTGAATGGGGATCAACTTGTGAAAATGGATGTCGAGAACTCGAAAATTTATGCATTAATTCCGCATTTCTTCCTACTATTTTTCAGTTATTAAGGTCGTAAGAATGATGTGCATATTGTATTATTTTCTTCTTTATTTATTTTTTCATATGCTGTCTCTGATTCCTCTTTAGTTTGGCTTGAAGAAGCAGAAGGGCTATTGAATGGTGATTGATTTGTAGAAGTGCCAAAGCGAATGTCAACAAGAACTCGGGAAATTATGCATTAATTCCATATTTTTTTCCTATTATTTTTTAACGATTAAGGACATAAGAATAATGTGCATATTTTATTTATTTTCATTTTTTCTCTTTTTTTTTTTTTTTTTTTTTTTTTTGTATGCTCTCTCTATGATTCCTCTTTAGTTTGGCTTGAAGAAGAATAAGGGCTCTTGAATGGTGATCAGCTTGTGGATGTGGATGTCGACAAGAACTCAAACAATTATGCATTAATTTCGCATTTATTCCTACTATTTTTTACTTATTAAGATCGTGAGAATAATGTGGATATTGTATTATTTTCTTTACGTATTTATTTTTTTGTATGCTCCTCTGTGATTCCTCTTTAGTTTGATTTTTATATGAATTTCTGATTGTCATAAATTAGTAATTCCTTTTGGTTCAAATTAGACAAATCCAATCGTCTTTGGAGTTCACGAGGAAGTACGATTTATTTTTATAAAAATATTTTTATTTTTCATCTATACGTTTTCATGGACAACTTAACATGTAATATTGTTTGTAGTATGAAAATTTTCACCATTAAAAGTCGTTTATATTTCTGACTTGGTCATATATATATATAACCGCGAGAAGCGCGGACAAATTCACTAATTTATGAATTCTTCTTGTTAGACATGTGAAGTGTGTAATTGTGTAACTGCATATCTCCTATTTTATTTTGTATTTTTTTTTATTTAATTTTTTTTTTTTTTTTTTTTTTTTTTTTTGGTTAGTTAAGTCACAGAACAAATTAAGTACTAGTACCAAACATAGGTAGTAAAAATGATTCTTTTGATTGGTTTTATTTTCTTTATAAATACACATCTTCGATGTTCAATTACACATTCACTTTTAGCTCTCCATATTTTTAATTAATAGGTTAAGTTTCTTTAATTTTAAACATTGCAAAATAATTGTTTATAAAATTAAAATATTTTGCCGATTGTTTTTTGTTGTATTTTGTCATTTCATTGAGCAAAATACCCAAAATGTTATATATATTTCTATAATTTTCAATAATTAATTTTTCTTACATAAACCGATTACACATTATATTCTAAAAATATAAGTGTTTTTAGTAATTTGAAATTTAAATTATTTCAAAATAAAAGTGTTTAATTGTGTACATATTTAAGATTACTACTTTATAGTCATTTATGGTTTAATTACTATATTTATTTTAAAAAAAAGACAGATCGGTGCACTAAGCTCCCGCTATGTAAATTTGCAAGACATATAATCAAAATATAAGAAAATAAGTTGTATAAATATTGTTCTATTTTACAAATTAAAAATAATGACATATAACATTTTCTCTTGGTTCCTTATCCATTAGGCATGTGTTATTATATCTGAACATAATATCCTTTTCTTCTATAACTAGTTAAAAATTTGTTTTCAATATTAATAATAATGAACTCATTTTACAATTTTAAGAATGATATGATAAATAAATCAAACTGAATTACATCTTTGTGCGCTATATTACTTACTTATAGCCGGATAATAGTTTTGAAATGAAACAGTAGCGTAAACATTCAGTTGAAAAATTAAAGTTAATAAATATATTTTATATAAAATATAAAATTGACATTATATAAAAATTATAATCTAAAATAGTCAAGGTAAATTTATAGTCGCCAATAAATGCTTGCTCAAGTCTTTACAATTAAGAGAACTTGTCCCAAACTTTAAATGGAGAACAAAACTGCCTTTTTCGAATAGTTCATGGGCAAACTTGATCAGTTTTTTCTTGTTTTTGAGCAATCGTTAGTAGGAATGGTATTTTTGAGCTGTTTGGCTAATTGAAGGGTAACTTTGAATAATAAACGTAACAACAAAGTCATTTTTGAGCCAATAATGTAACGGAGGATAAATTTGACCTATTTCAAATAGTTCAAGAATATTTCTGGACGTCCTTTTCCAATAAAACATTATAAGCTATATATTTTGTTGCTTAAAACACTAATTCTAATTCTGTAGTAAAAGTTCGTTTCGCTTTATATTGAGGTTTAAAATACTAGGAGATGTTCTTTTAAGCTTGTTTTTTTATTATATAATTACGAATAAAGACAGAGAAAAAAAAAAAAGGAAAATCACTAAGGATACAATAGATACCAACGATTCAATACAAGGTCAGATTAGTCATACCATTGTCATTTCATTTATATAGATCACAAGAAAGCCACAAAAAGAAGTAGAAAAAAACGCATAAAAAAATAGTAGAAGCTTTTTGAATGTTCCTTCTAGGCTTCGACTATGAAAGCTCCATTTAAATTTGTCAATTCAAAGAAAGTGATTATATCTACTGCAGCAATAAACTTACTTCCTTTCTTGTCCTTTTCTATTTCTTCCTTGTTGCCTCTTGAATCTTGCTTTCTTTAGGATTATTGGATTTATCTACCGGGAGTTTGTGTATTTCAAGTTATTCATGATATGTGTTGCTATCTTTTAGAAATTTTTGTGTTTTCACCTAGAATATGATCATTTAAATGATATTCTTGCTTTAGAAAATGTTTATTTTTAATTACATGTGAAATGGTGATCGTCCAAATGATATTCTTGCTTTAGAACATGTTTATTTTTTAATTACATGTGAAATGTGATTAACAATGTGCATTTGTTTATTTCTCTCAAAGAAAACAGAGTATGACACAAAGTAAAACAAAACAAATACACTATAAACATAAATTATTAAGCCCATGCTACCATGGGTCAATGACATTACTGGCTTCCCTTGGCGCTTCCTTTGATTTTATCATATTGGCAATTTTGAACAGGCCATCATGGTATTCCCAAACGAGACTCTTGATGTATAAGCAGAAGTCATCAGATTGTTTATAATATCATCTTCTTGGTGGTTCAAAATATCATCTTCTTGGCATTTTTAAAAAGTGTTACCTTGACGCTTCGCCATCAGCATCTTGTCGGATTTTGAAATGTTCACCTCTTGGAGGTTTGAAAAATAGCATCACCTTGGGGCTTTGGATATTACCTACTTCAACTACTTGTTTCCTCTATCAATAGAGACCCATTAATTTAACTGATAATAGGATTGTTGTATCCAAAATGAGTGTTGTCTGGTAACCTCATAGAAAGACAATCACTCTTTTAAGACAGTAATAATATAACATCTCAAGCCTTTCCTTCCTATTCTTTTCATTCAATTTCTAACAATTCAAAAGATTGATTTCCGTAATAGTGAAATCAATCAAAATTCTGGAATCTCTTTGGTGAATAAGGATTTCATCAAGCTTGATAGGTTTGATGGAACTAATTTCACTCGCGCGAAGGATAAGATGGTGTTTCTTCTTACTGCTTTGAAAATTTATTATGTTTTGGATCCTGAAATCACAGTAATTCCAGAACCAACTGAACGAGAATCTGAAACTCTGAAACCTATAAGGAAGAAATGTGAAGAGGATGAACTAATTTGTTGTCGGCATATTCTCAGTACGTTGACTAATCTATGATCTTTACTCCTGAAGAGTCCGAAAAAAGTATGGTTGCATTGGAGGAAACATATCAAAATGGAAAAAAAGGCGCAAATAAGTTTCTTTCTCTGCAATAATTTGAGTTTCATGCAGAGAAAGAAACTTCATGCACTTGGATCCTTCTAAACTAGGAGATCTTAATATGAAAATTCGTGATGCCCTACAAATTGGTGCAATTATGTCTAAACTACCTAATTCATGGAAGAATTATAGAAAGAAAAGTTTGCATTCTCGTGAAACTCTAATTTTTGAGCAGTTCACAATTCATCTGCAAATTGAGATTGAAACTCGTGCACGCGACTCAGAGTTTCAACCTATTTCAAAGATTAATTATCTAAGTCACTATGTTGAGAGCAAGACAAAGTATGAAAAAGGTTCTAGTTTTGGTCTTAAAGCCAATGAAAAGATTTTTAAGAAAAAGACTATCAAATGAGTTACTTGCTTTAATTGTAGCAAGGTTCTTGTATAAGTTTTTGTTGTTATGGTGCTAACAACAAAAACTTATACAAGACTTATAAAGAATGCAAGACGCTTGAAGGTGTTTTATGGGCAATGTTGTTGACACCAAAGTTGAAGGCAAAGGCGGTGTGGAACCAAATTTCACATCTGGATAAAAACTAACTTTGTTGAACGTTTATCCCGTGTGTGAAATTAGGAAGAATTTAGTTTTTGCAAATTTGTTGTCTAAGAAAGGCTTTAAGACTGTCATAGAATCTGGTAGTGTTATTATTTCTAGAAAAAAATCTATGTTTATTGGAAAAGGATACTATTGAAATGGTTTGTTCAAGATGAGTATTAATAATATTAGGAGTTCTGCTTATATCTCTTAGTCAAATTCTATGTTATGAGATGCTAGATTAGAATATTTAAATTTTGGTTCTATGAAATTTATGTCAAGCATTGGGTACTTAGCATGCAATCATGAACAATTAGATAAGTGCGAAATTTGCATTCAAGCAGAAAGGACAAAGCAATATTTTTCTAGTGTTGAAAGAAATTCACAACTGGTTGAACTTTTAATTCAATTGATATTAGGCTTGTTGCATCCCAATGGAGCGTTATCTGCTTACCCCATATATAGACAGACAATCACTCTTTTGAAATTGTGATAATATCACGCCTTAGGTTTTTCCGTCCTATTCACACACACACACACATAATAAAAGCATGAACATAAATGTTGGTTGACTAAAATATTCTTTAAATGTTGAACGACTTTTATACCCTTTAAAATGTTACATCTCGTACGTTCATGTTAGAATGCGTCGTAAGTGAATCAATATGAACCAGAGAGGTTTATGACCTTAACGAAGATAATGATGGGTTAAAACAAGTGTTTAAGTAAGTATCGCGAGAGTTGGAGGTTAAACAAATTGAAGATATTATAACCCGTATTTTAGGGGTAAAACTAGGAATGCTTAATATGCTAAGAAGGCCGTGTTTTAATGTGTTTGAAGTGTTTAATGGTCATATGTTAAGTTTTGAAGTCAAGCGAGTTGTAAAATAAAAGTCGGCAAAAGTTGTCGCAAGTTACGTTCACAAGTTTACTGAAATTTGGGTCAGATGTCACTGAGCTTTTCTCTCAATGTACTTGGAGTTACAGAGTGATAAACCCACCAAATTGAAGTTCTACGAGTCTAGTTTCCAACACATTAAACTGTTCATCGACAACATCGGAGTAGAGAGATATTCACGTTTTTGCGAAACAGCGCATGCAACCCCTTTAGGACCCACTCGAGGTGGTGGAAATTTGTAAAAGATGTATAAATCAGTGGCAACCATTTGAGATCTCATTTTTCATCCTCTACATGTTATAAACACCCTAAAATACTTTCCAAAGGTTCTCATAACATCCTAGAGCCGAATCAAAGGCAAACAACGTAAATGGGTTTGCCTTTGGGGCTATACACAGAGGCGAATCTAGGATTTCTGGAACATGGGTTCATTACTAAAAAAAATAAGGAAAAAATATATTAATTGGGACTTGATCCCTAGACCTCCAGGTAAATAACTCAACCTTCAACCAAGTGCATTGTCACACCCTAAACCGAGGGGCATGACGGGCACCTGGCTTTACCAGCCGAGTACCGCCTGGCGTACATTCAACATACTCAACTTATAACAACTACGAGGAACCATATGACATATGTGTAACATAAAGGGATCACCTGTACGCAGAAAAGGCCCAACACAGTAATTTATATATATATATATACACACAAGCCGACCAGGCCGTTACTAATGTGTACAAAAGATCACACGGCCGACAAGGCCACAACAACAGTACCAGTACCAAATTAAGGCTGACAAGGCCACATATAACATCTATACATATAACACTTGTCTATGAGCCTCTAAGAGTGAAAATAAACGTAACATAGTGATCGGGACAGGGCCCTGCCATATCCAAAAGATATAGATAAAGCATGTATATCGTAGCATACCAAAACTGAGCAAGTCCGGAACTAGTGGAGCTTGCAAACTATCCGATGAACTGTGGAAGCCTAATCAGATGGTCCTCCAATTGCCTGTCAGAACCTGCAGCACGAAATGCAGCGTCCCGTGCAATGGGGCGTCAGTACGGATGAAAGTACTAAGTACTTAAGGCAGGAGTACAACAACTAACAAGGAAACGTAGTAGAAGAAGAACCATATGCAATGCATGTTGTAGTTTAAAATCATGAATAAACATATATATACATAAGTAAAGGTAACATCATCATCATAATGTACTCGGCCTTAACAGGACTCGGTGTGAAACGTACCCGACCATAATAAGGCTCGGTGTTATCGTACCTAACTGATCAGTGGTGTGTAATACATACATACATATATATATATATATATATATATAGCTTGGGGTGTGTCATTATAATATTCATATATAGCGCACATTAGTGCCGTACCCACCGATTATAGCTCGGGGTGTGTCATTATATTATATACGTATACATATATAGCGCACATTAGTGCCGTACCCACCGATTATAGCTCGGTGGTCTGTAATAATGATATATATATTACACACACATGCATGATGAACTCATAGAAACAACGTCTGGGCTTTTCGGAGGTCGGTGACCTCCGAATACGTTATGTGATTATCCTCGTCAATAAGAACTTCAATAGAACTTGGATCACAATGAACTAAAGCATCAAATAACATATTGAATCATGAAACATAAGAAGTGGGAAGCATTAGAATAGAGTAATCTCTTTGTGGAATGTTCGTTAATAGGTATAGTTGGATTTGTGCCAAAGAATAAGGAGAACGAAAACCTTACACACCTTGTTAGTCTTCTTAACAATCCAACCTCGCAGCTCGTCTTGCACCCCAACCTTACACCCCAACCTTAAATATTCAGAACAAGTCCCTTGTAGATCTTCCTTCAACTTGAAGAAAGCTCTAATTCAACAACCATGCAAAACAGACGAGCGGGGTGTCAAGTGGGCCGGGCCAGCTCGAACCCAGCCCGGTAAACCCGGCCCACCACCGGCCCGGCCCAGACCCATTAAGAGGTGTAAGGGGCTGGGCTAGGTGGGATTTATTAGGGGGCTGGGCCGGACAAGGTGGACGACCCACCGGTCCGGCCCACCGTAGCTCGGGTGATGGTCCGGCACGCGGCACAGCGACCCACTTCAAATAAAAAAAAATAAAAAAAAAAAGATAAGTACTACATTTATTACTAATAATAAGTATTTTAAAAACATTGTATCCCAATAAATTAGGAGTCTCTTTTTACGGAGCACGTTAGTTTTCTTTAAAATTATATTTTAAAGCTAGACAATCTTGTTTTCTCAACAAATATGCCTTTGATACATTTTCAGTATATAGTATATATTAGATTGTGATAGTACTTATCTCAACAAATATACCTTTGATAAATAATTGTTCAATTTCATGCCTTTTCACAAGTGTCTACGCAACACACGGTACCCCCCCTCCACCCCCAATAGGATAATACCCGACGCTCGGGACTTGTGGAGATATATGTCACCAATGTTGACATTTAACATGTTCCTCATTTATTCGCTCAAAATGCATCCACACCGCACTTGAAGTTGATCTTCGAACTTGAGGAGAAGGTGGAGGTGAAGTAATGTACACTAGTTGAATAACAAATTTAGATAAAGAGAGAATTGTTGAAGAATTGTGCGAAAATGAAGAAGAATGGAGGGGTATTTATAGTTTGAAAATATGACCAAAGTGAATTTATTCATAAATTTAGGGGTTCAAATAAAATTAGCAACGACTAGTTTTTTAAATTTACAACGGCTAGCTTTTTGAATTTGACGACCACTAAACTTTTTTTTAATTTAGCAATTTTATCATTAGATGTAAATGTTAATTTTATTATTATTAGTAAATGTAAATGTCTATTTTTGTATTATAACTTTAAAAAAAAAAAAAAGCCCGGCCCGGCCCGGTTAGCCCGAGGTGTAGCCCCTATCCGGGGTGGGCTGGGTAGGACATCCTTTTCCCTCTCCAAGCCCGGTCCCCTAACTTACGGCCCGGCCCGGCCCCTTGTGGCCCACGTTTAAATGGCCCGGCCCGGCCCACTTGACACCCTTGAGTCAAGCTACGCAAGCCCACCGAATTAACGAAGAGGGAAATCATGTCAAAATCGTGCTAATTTTTACCTCGAGCAATTTTTGAGTTTATGATAGTACCGGGAGTCCCTGTGTTATGATAGTACCGGGAGTCCCTGTGACTAAATGATAATCCTCATTGCGGCGACCATCGTAACAACGAGATCGAAGCGGTGCACAAAACACGTACGTTGTTTTTGAGAAAAAAAAATATACTCCGCCTCCTTATGCTTGGAGCTCACGTTGCTACTATGAAGCAAGAGCTATATTCCCTTTGCAGCTAAGGAGGTGCTGCACAATGACCCTCTTCATATCCCTTTCCAAAGAATATCCCTTTCCAAAGAATGAAAATGATATATAAGTGTTGCTACATTGCAAAGAATGAAAAAGATATGTATACATGTTACTACATTCCTTTTTACACGCGTAGTACTCTAAATAAATTTCTTTAATAATCAATATCTAATATTGCCACCACTTGCTGATGTGCATACACTTAAATTCACTTAACGCCACTTGTCGACAACACATGTGGATCATATCCACATAATAATTCTTCAACAACCCAATATAATTTCTTGATCTCAATTCACTTAAATAGTAACTATTTTTAACACACTTCATATACTCATTATTATACTCATGTGATATAGCACTAGTCCATAACCTCCTTTGCCACACATAAAATATTATTTGCAATCATCGTCGTCACACTTTTCTGTCTTAAATCATTTCGGGACTGAGTTATTGATTTCCATGCTTGAATATGACCAAATCTTACGGGCTCGGGTAAATTTTCTCATGTTGGACGGTTCAATTTCCTAGTCCCAAAATACGGTGTTACTATAGCTTGGACCGTATTTCATTCAAATAAATGTTGAATCTCAAAGAAACTAATCTTCTCTGATTCGTTAAACTTCTAATCCTTACGACATATCCATACTTATCCTTCTAACCACCTATAGGCTTGTGGATAACCACGTTTTCCGCTACTAATGTCATCTACCTTGCACGCTTTTTAACACAAAAAAATACAGAATGTAACATGTACCATTTAGCTTTTTTGTGGCATGGGTTCCAGTAGATAGTATTATACTAATTTTAAAAAAATACACATAATATACCTAGTTTTACGAAGAGACCATCTGTCTACGTGCCCCAACATTTGCACCTAAAATCGCCCTTGGCTATACACATATACAGTTTGCCTTCGGGGCTATACACAGATATAGTTTGCCTTCGAGGCTATACATAGATACAGTTTGCCTGGGGACTATTTACATTTGCCTTCGGGGCTATGCACTTACACACCGGACCCCACATGAGGCCGAATAGTTTATTTTCAGTATTGCATTCATGACATGAGATAGGTACAGGTAGATATGTTTCCAGATTATCATTAACTCCTCAGTTTATATTCAGTATATGATGCATATCAGTGCAGTTTCAATTTCAGTTATTGAGTTCCCTTACATACTCGGTACATTGTTTCGTACTGACGTCCCTTTTGCTAGGGGCGCTGCATTTCATGCTTGCAGATCCTGACAGATAGATAGACAGACCTCCACAGTAGACGTTGCCGAGTATCAGCTAGATTGGTAAGCTCCATTTCATACGGAGTTACCAGGTCCAAAGTTGGAGTCATTTTGCATATATAGACATGATGGGTAGGCCGGGGCCCTGTCCCGACCACAGTACAGTTATGTTCTTCTTAGAGGCTTGTAGACTTGTCTTGTATGAACAGTATGTCAGCATAGTGGCCTTGTCGACCCTTGTATATTTTTGTTTTGGATTTTGCTGTTTGTAGATATGCATGGTGGCCTTGTCGGTCCGCATAGGTGCTTATGGGTGATCCCATTTCAGTGAGATTACGGCCTTGTCGGCCTAAGATGGCATACTTGTGTTACAGATTGGCCTTGTTGGCTCAGATTGTTTTGTCTGGTCAGGTTATATGAGTTTAGTTGGTACGCTCAGGGTCAAGTAAGGCACCGGTCACGCTTCCCCAGGTTTGGGCGTGACATAAAAACTAAATTATTTCTTCACAAAATAATTAGACATGGAATAAAATTGTAATATCTTGACTTTGTTAAACTTGGACTCAACTCGAATTTCGTTCGCTGAGTATTTTGGTATTTATATGAAATTAAAATTTTTCCTCAATTACAAGTTTGATTCCTTTTGGAGAACAACTAAACACAATTTGAATTCACGATGTTTTTGTTACCTCTATTAGAAGAGCTCAATTACACCATTGAAAATAAGATATTTTGTCCCTTATTTAATTGTGTAATAGATAACTTATTTCCTATTTTATTATAGGGATAAGGCACCATTACCCCCCTGAACTATATCCGAATTTGCTACGACACACCTTACCTTTCCTTGGGCCCTATTATCCCCTAAACTTATTTAAAACGGAATAATTACCCCCTAAATGCTGATGTGGCAAAGAGAGTGTGTTTCACTCTCTTTGAGAGAGTGAGAAACATAAAAAAGGGGAAAACTTAATTTTTTTTTTCTTAAAAACGCATTTTCTTAAAAATTTGAAAATAAATCTAGTCTTCCACATTTAGTTTTAAAAAATGGGTTTTCCACATGTTAAGAAAATAATTAATTTTTTCAAAATTTTATAAAAATTCAGCTTTTTTTTCACATTTTGGCAAGAAAAACACTTTTCCGGATTTTATTTGAAAAATAAAAGTGTCCTAAGAAAATGAAATCATGAAAATCAAGATTTTTTAAGACATTTTAAAAAAATAATCAAGTTTTCCATATTTTTAACAAATCCATTTTTCCATATTTAAAAAAAAATAATCATTTTTCAGTTTTTTTTCTTTTTCAAAAACGGGTTTTAAAAAAAAAAAACAAATTTTCAATTTTTTTTTAATTTTTAAAGGGTTTTAAAATCCTTTTTTAAAAGAAAATTCAGTTTTTTAATCCATGTTTTTAGTTTTTTTATTTTTTTATTTTTTTTAAATGGGTTTAAAAAAAATCAAATTTTCAAATTAAAAAAAAGACGGGTTTTAAAACTCATTTTTTTTAATGAAAATTCAGTTTTTTATTTTTATTTTAAAAAAAAATTGACACGTAAAAAATTTGAAAAAATTAAAAAAAAAAAAGAAGAAAACAAATAAATACACATGTGGCAAGGAGAGTGTATGTCACTCTCCCATATGAGAGTGGGCATCAGCGTTTAGGGGGGTAATTATTCCGTTTTAAATAAGTTTAGGGGGGTAATAGGACCCTGGAAAAGGTAAGGTGTGTCGTAGCAAATTCGGGTATAGTTCAGGGGGGTAACGGTGCCTTATCCCTTTATTATATATATATACCCAAAAAAAAAAGTTAATGTGCATATACACGTCCATTAGATACTTACTAATTAAAAATTAGTTTTGATTTTAAGTTTCTTAATACTGAAGTTTACTATATGATGTAAACCGAACTTATAAGTACACTAGTGAATTTGTTCGCGCGATCGTAAAAAAATTAATTATGACCAAATAATTATCCTAATAAATATTTAATGGTTATTCTTTGATCAATTTTTTCTAATATATATATATACCTAACAAGTTTCCCTGATATAATTGAATTCTCAAGATTGAATTTTTTTTCCTAAAATAATCGGGCTTTATTTTTCTGTGTACTATGAAGGCATAGAACTTTCGACTTCATAATATACACTATATTCCTTTTCAAGAATATTAATATAAAATTTTACATTACAATGCAAAATTCTTGATTATGGAACTAAATTAAGATAATTAATTAATTAGATAATATATTTTAATAAATAATAAAATATTATATATTGTGATGTACCTCTTGTTATGCCACTTACGATAATTGGATGATATATTGTATCATAGTAAACAAAAATGATATTAGCAGAATTGAACTAATCAATCTAGAAAATAAAAAAACTATAAATATGTTATATTTCTTATTGTATAAAATACTGAACTTAAAAATTAAATACAACATATACTTTCTTATGCATTGGTATATTTATTTTTGGAAAACTATGATATAATATTAACTTCAAGAGTAAATATAAAAATATTACCACAAGGCTTAGCTTTATCCTTTTCTTATTCGTTTTCATCCTTAGTATTATTTATTCATTCACCCTCTTCTTTCGTATTTTGGATTCAGAAAAAGTATAAGATATAAGAAATGAGAAAAGATATTGCTTTTAAAGTTCTAAATAGAAATTGTGGAAGCATCACTTCTAAGATATTGAAAGCAAAAACGTAACACAAATGTATTTTTTTTAATGCATATCTATAATATTTTGTGTTTATGTGATATTTTATTAATTTCAAGTATACGAAATAAAGTCACTTCCGAACAATCAAGGGAAAAACTTTAGAAGGTTGTTCATTCATAAGACTTTAACTATTTTAAAACAAATAACATAATCAAAATTTGTCAAAGTGAAAGAGAAGGAGTTATTAGTTCCAAAACTTCAATTTGGACTCCTTTTTTTTTTTTTTTTTAAGAAAAGAATCGTATAATCAGGCTCATTCATACACGGAAGGAGATAAAAATTATCAAGCACATCATGTATGAAGATCATACATTTTATTTAATCATGTAATTTTAGAATTGCAATAAAATCTTAAAAATATTATAAGTACATCAAGATAAACAAAAATACATCATCCATTAATGTAATATTCGGTTGAACTTTACTAAAAGGTTTATGAATTTTAAAAAATAGTTTCATAAATGTACACAAACACAAACACTGTGAGCATAACTTTATGAGGAAAAAGCAAGATAATTAATATAATAGATACTTGCTGATTTTGGATCTTTATATGTGTTGCATCCTCTTTGTTTCCTTTTCCATAAGCTTAAAATGAAATAATTCAGATCCAACAAATTCACACACCAACCAACCTGCAAAAAACAACAAGCCTAAAGTCAATAAATCTAAAATATAACAAAAAAAGAAAAAGGAAAAAAGAAACACCGGAAACTAAGACTCTAAGCACATTTAAAATTCAATTACAATAATTCAATTAGAAAAGCCTCAAACAAAGATCAACAATACAACATTCCGAACTAAAATTGATAAAAATAGGAATAACATAAAGGAGTGATAACAGTTGATATTCTAATTGAAAGAACTCCTAGTTGGAAAAGATATCAAATACATACCTGAAACACAAAATCTATAAAAATTTCCAGTTGAAAAATATCTCAGATACATATTTAAACACAATCTATCTAAAATCAGGTGGAAAAGAAGAAAGAAAGTGCAGATAAAGAAGGCTAGAGATTTGGAAGAACACGGAAGAAATAGTAGGAAGAGAGGAGGATTTTAGCAAAAAGAATTAAATTCTTGTATTGCAATTAAAGATGAATTCATCCTACTCTTTATTATCATTTACTTTTCTTTTGGCATTCACAACCTCCAGGTAACGCTCATGCTGCATTACTACTCTTCATTATTTCATTTATTATTTATATTTATTATACAATTTTTATTGGCTTTACATAGGATTTTAAATATAGTCAATGAAAAAAATGATAGAAAAAATGTCAAAAAAAGGAGATAATAGATAAATAGCAATAGAGGTCATAGAGAGGTGTCACATCACCTTATCTATATGCCTAGCTTTATATTAGATATATAGATTAGCAGGATTAAAAAAATATCCTTAAATAAGTGTACAAACGACAGCTTACGTAAACATGTATGATTTATAGGTTTAGTTTATATTTTAATAATTATATTTAATATATTTAGTTACAAATATAGCTTATAGGGGGTGTAAGTGTTATAATACAAATGGTGTAATTGCTTGATTTTAAAATATAAGGGGTCTATCCGTAACTGAATCATAGTAAATGAGTGTTTAGTGTAATTAATCCTTATAAAAACAATTAAAAAATGGTATATCACGTTAACACCCAAACTTTTTAACATTTAATTATGTCACTAGCAATAACAAAATGAAAAAAAATATGTGTTAACATTTGAATTTTCCTGTTAACTCATCTAAAAATATTGAACCACAAGAAAAGGTAATCGGGTTAAACAAAATATATTCGCAGACGCCACCAATATTACTTTTCTTGATTCATAAGAGATCTTCTTTTTTTTACCCCGTCAAATATCTTTAAAATTAATATTTCAATGGAAAAAAACAAAGAACACTTTGTACCATAAACCTATAATTATAGAATCATTTAAAAATATCAAGTGAAAGCAACAAATACCTAATTAATTTATTTTAATTTTTTCATTGTTGAATGTTCAAAATAATATCCAATTATCTCAAATATATATATAACAGGTTTTCAAGTAAAATTATCATTTTTGTGTAAATTTTGCATCAGAGAATATACATGCAACGCACATGCATAGGAGCTATTAAGAGTCACTAAACTAAGCTATTTATGTCAAGACAACTAGTAAAATAAATATAAGACTGTTGGTAAAATCGTAATCTTGAAAATTTTATCCATTAGCTAGAACTTTGCATTCTTAATTAACAAATAAAAAATTATTACTAAACTAAGTTAAATAATAAGTTCAAATGGGTGGGGTTATTTATGGATTGCGTCTAATATTTAGGTGGACCAATATCACGTATTTAATTAAAGTTATACCGATGTAGTTTCATAATTTCATTAAAAGGAAGGATTGGATAATTGGGGTTGGACGTTTTTACCCGAAAACTAACATTAAGAGCAATAGGGGTCCAATAGGTGGAAGGAGCGCTCATTTAAATCCTTTCTATACGTTAGGGGCAACCCCTTTTTCATTTCATATTTAAAAGCATTTCACATAGGTCAAAGGCGTGTAAAATGTTGATTCAATAATATTTATATATTTTTATGCACTTCAAAATTATATAAGTATTATTTTTGTAAAAAAATTATTTTATTGGATAAAATTGAAAAATTTGATGATTATTTTTAAAATATATATAAGCCGAAAATTTGTTATTTTAATTAAGTATGCATTTCATAGTATTTGATGTAAAATATATTCGTGTAACGCTCGGACATATTGCCTACTGTATCTAAGGTGACATGCTGAAAAGATAATGCGAAATGGCTATTAATTTGAAATACCATGGAATAAAGTTTTAGACATAAATGTAAACATTGAGTGTGACAAAAGATAGGCACGAAAACGAAACGGTGTATGCCACTAGCAACGCTACCGTAGGAACTGTTTGGAAGGTCAGGTACCTGTGACGTTTAGACTCGGTTTGGATTTGTTGGCTACTACTCGAAAACCTTCTCGTGCTTTGTATAACTTTTAGCGTGTAAGCATAGTATCACTCTTGTGGACGCGTGTCATTCTTCCTACTGAATCAAAGGCTGAGTTGCTCTCATCTCTTCTCTTTCAACCGCCGCGTCAATCTCCACGTGTCAACTCCTTTAACTCCATTATCCTCCTATAAATTAGCAGCAAAGTACCCCCTTTCGTCATCAATAAATCTTAACTTTGTTTCTGTTCACAACAACGTGATATTAGTCAATTAGCTTACAAACAGACAAAAGAAATCATGTCGTCACAGCAAGAGAAAAGGTCTGAAATGGATCGAAGGGCAAAGGAAGGAGAAACTGTAGTTCCTGGGGGTACTGGTGGCAAAAGTCTTGAAGCTCAGGAGCACCTTGCTGAGGGTAATTATTTTATACTCATTTTCTTCTCCTTGCATATTTCTAAAGTAGACGTCTCAGTACTTTCAAAAGTTACTTTTGCTGGTAAATATTTAAAACAAAAGTGATTTTTCTTCTCCTTTTAGTATATTCAGGAGGTTGGAGTGTTGTAAAAATTTAATTTTAGTACTACTGGGAAGTAACAATAAAGTACTCATTTGCTCTTTCAATTTATGGGCTTTAATTAGTTTAATTAAAAATGTTACCTACTTTTTGTTTTTGATATTCCAACATGTTTAAGTTTGAACATCCCCAGAACTTGAAGAATATATTGATATATAAACTTTTTAAACACATCTTTATTTTTACATATATATTAACAGGTAGGAGCCGAGGAGGGCAAACGAGAAAGGACCAGCTGGGAAGTGAAGGATACCAGGAAATGGGACGCAAAGGAGGTCTCAGCACGGGCGATGAGTCCGGTGGTGAGCGTGCCCAACGTGAAGGGATCGAGATAGACGAGTCCAAGTACAAGACCAAGGGTTAAACAAGTTTGATAATAGGGTCCTCTTTCTTGTGTTAATAATAAAAGGGTCTTTTCTTTTATGTGGCTAGTTATGTTCTCAGGATGCTTGTTGTTTCCAGTTTTTAGTCTTAGGTACTAACGCAATGGGGACCCTGTAGTTTAGCAGGCCCTACGTTTGTCTTTTTCCTTGTGTATTTCGTCTTTAACTTGAATGGTCTAGTTGTCTTTTTGGTTTAATCTCTTCTTCATGTATGCATGTTGTTGCTTTTCTCTAGTACGTAACACAGTGCATGTTTTCCTCTCCAAGTGAACGTTAAACGTAGCAATATAGGGTAAAAGGGGAACAGAGCAGTACAATTGTATTTCCTGGGTTGTTTTAAGGTTTTTGTGTACCTCCATTAATGTTAAACCTTTTACGCTCAGTGGGAAGCAGTACAATTGTTAAAAATTAAATGATTTAACCCTTCCATTGAAAAGCGGGAAAAACCCTTGCACAAATCTGAACAGAAGATAATCCGTGAAAATGAGGGTCATCCAGAAGTAAATTGGATCCAGACGTCCGCCTAAGAAATCAAAAATAGCGTTGAACTTCATTTACGGCACAAAAAACTAGAACACAAGGTAATCTTGGTAGTCTGTGAAAATGAGTTTATTTTAGAAACTAGTAGTCCTACTATTAAAGAAAGGTATTCTTGGTAGTCTGTGAAAATGAGTTTATTTTAGAAACTGGTATTCGAACTATTAAAGAATATAAATTGTAATTTGGCTTCTTTTTTTTTAAGCAAAATTTCAATTGTCATCTTGTTTGTTAATGCAATGCACTTAATTACAAAATCTGAATTTTGTTAATGCAATGCACTTAATTACAAAATCTGAATTAACGAAACGAATGAAATATAGTGCTAGAATTTCTTGTTAGTTCCTTAAATAGACATTTAATTTCTTTTACTTTTCTAATAATATTTTAATTTATTCCATTTTTCAAAATCGTAGTGAAATCATTTTCCCCTTTTAATTTGCTTTAAAAATCGACACCTCCCCCAACTTTCCCACATTTTCAAGACATATATAATGTTTGAAAAAATAAAATAATTGAGCACAATAACATTTAGTTACAATAATTTGTTCGTATAAGTAATTTTGATAATATTAACCTAAATTCAAAAAAATTATTACAAAATTGAAACTAAAAGAGAACAAAAATCTTTTACACATCTATACATAATGCATGTAATACAAAATGAATAATTATTATAGATAAAGATATATTTTATAACAATTCCTTAATGATTCGTTATTATATTTCAAATGAATTTCATATAATATATATCACCCGAGTGTTTATCAATAAACTCTTTTAACATTTTAATTTACATTTTTTATTTTTAAAATCTATTCAAAGCATAAACAACATTTATTAGCTCCATTTCATTTTCATTATTCTATATGTTATTTTCGGCTCACTTTCTAAAAGCTAAGTTACCTGATCTCATACACAATTTGATCTTGTTGTAAATAGTGCAAAATCATCCAGCAGATAAATTTAAATTAACCATATTCAATTTAAGTTCAAATTCAAACTTAACCAAAACTAAAACTATAGGATGCTTTTAATTAATTATGTTAAGCTAGCCATTAGAGAACTAAAAGAAAGGAAAGGAGAACTACTCCCAAATATCAATAATTTAATAAACTATATATGTCAGTCAATTGAGCTTGTTAAGTATTCATAAGAATATTAATTTGATTTAAATTCTTAATTTGATACGTATACACGTCAAGCATTCCATATTCGTGAATTCAAACAATTGATTGGCCGTGAGAAATCTTCCGACCTGATAGGGACAAATAGCCTGTTTGACCAAGCTTCTAAAATTAACTTATTTTAAAAAATATTTTTTAAAAGTGCTTGTCAAAAAAGTACTTTTTGCAAGAAACAGTTTACGTTTGGCTAGTTAAATTGAAGAGCACTTTTGAGTAATTATTGATATTTGCCCAAACTTTTAAAAAGTATTTCTAAATCATATTTTCTCAAAGTATTTTTAAAAAAGTGCACTATTTTATTGTATTACATCAGATTAGTACTTTATATAAACGAGAATCTCACATTTAGTCGTCCTCACAGTATGCTTTGATGCAATGAGGCCTCCACACGTGACCGTTGCTTTTACATAATTTTCTTTTTGCCCTCATTTAATTCTCACTTGGGCCTTTGTTTTGGACTATATAGACCCCATATGTGCCTTATTAGATTATTCCTTTTCTTATATCAAAAATAATTTGTTTTGTCTAAAATTTTTATTTTTATTTTATATATTGCTTTTTTCATTAAGTAACTACACAAAGTATTAATAGTCAAACTTATATTTTTAAAGCATAATTAATAAGGATAATTTAGTATGTTTTACTCCTAATAAATAATTTCTTAAGGAAAGTGCCAAGTAAATAAGAGACAAGTAAGAAGGAACCGAGGAAGCACCTTTTACTCCCTTCGTTTCATTTTACACGCCCCTTATCTAAAAATTAAAAAAAATCCTTTTTATTGGTCCCTTTTAGCAAATTATGAGAGATTTATTATTTTATTTTAGTATTGTCATTATCATTAACTAACTATATAAAGTTGTAGTAATCAAACTTACATTTTCAACATAATTAATAAGAATAATTTAGTAAAATAAATAGCTTCTTAAGGCAAGTCAACATAGGCAAAGTAAAATAAAACGAGGGAATACATTATATGTTATTATACATTTTGGTAAAAATTTTGTATCTTTAAAGTTACGGTTTCATTTATAGAGCATTTATTAGATATTACTAATTAGGACCCTATATTCTTCTCTTTGGATGTGTTCAGTATGAAGGAAAATATTTTTCAAGAAAATAAATGTGCTCCTTACTTATTTTCTTGTGTTCGATGCTTAAGCAAACACTATTATTCTAAAAAAAATTGTAAATTATCTAGACAAGTACAATAGGAGGTGGGGATGGGAGTGTGGGTGTGGATGGTAACGATGAGGGCTGCGAGGGAGGAGGTACAAATGAGGTGTATTGATGGGTGAAAAGGACACAATGGATATGGAATGACACTCTTGAAACTTGATTTTCTTACTTGCACTAAGGAAGTCATTTTCACATTTTGAAGGAACTTATTTTCCTGGAGAAAATGTTTTCCAAAAATTTTGACCAACCAAACACAAGAAAATTGAAAATCATTTTTACGAAAAATATTTTCCTTCATATTGAACACACCCCTTATTTGTTTTAAACTTCCAAAGTATTGCGTGAATCTTTGAATCTCGTGTCCCTTTGTATTCGCTAATTCTCCTTCCAAACTTCCTTCCTCATAAATAATTTGTTCTTTAATAATTATTTAATTATGTAACAAAAAAAAAACTTTAATAATTATGAAGACTTACCAATAAGACATGATTAGAATGTTTATTTAAATTAATTATAAAAAGAAAAATGTGACCTAAGTTATATTTTTTTAAGTACATTTATTACTTTTGTATCATGAGCTCGGGTCCGGACTTAGTACGGACCTTAGGCAACTAGTAATAGTAATAAATGACACACATATTATATGCACTGATATAAGACTCATACAATTGTCAAATCACATACACCTGGCTGTCATTGTATTAAATCATGTATGACGATTCTAAACAACCTACAAAGGGCTGAGCAACTGCTTACCACTTCAATCAGCTAGAATATTTTCTCTAGATAATAGCCTATTTTAATAACTATTTAGATTTGGTTAAATCTGATTTCCACATTTAAATGGGAGATTTCAAGCAAAAAAAAAAAAGGGAGAATAATTATGTAACTTAAACTTTGTATATATGTTAAACAATTCACTAAATAAGTGTGAATAATAGATTTTAAACCTACTAAGTCGAATGGGTGGTGGTATAATTTAAACTTGAACCCATAATTTTCAAATTCTAAATTTGACATTGAAGGCATCACATTCTGAATATAGACTACGGAAAGGTGCCATAAGTGATCTTCTTTGTCACGACCCAAGCCGATGAGTCGTGACGAGTGCCCAACCATTACCGACCAAGCACCTCTAATCTCATACTTGCATCTCACCGAGCAACCTGGTGGCCCATAAATAACTTATAACTGAGCTATATCATCTCTTGTAAGATTAATACCATAGACTCTGCATCGAAAACTCACAACCAACGCACATATATAAACATAGTGCTGAGGATAATAGTGGAAGCCGGCTAGGCCGCTACGTATGTTGTACAACAAATTAAGAGCTGACAAGGCTACATAACATCCCAACTACATACAACTGTCTACAGACCTCTATGGAGTAGGAGCTATAAAAAGGACAGGACAAGGCCCTGTCATACCCATATGTACATGTCAAAATGGCATACCAAAAGGGATTGCAGCTCCGAGCTAAGTGGAGCGCACCGTCTGTAGCGAGCGGAAGGCCTGCGGGGTGGATCGCTGTCCGGCTGCACTCGAACTGTGGGCATGAACGCGCCGACCCCCCCGAAAAAAGGGACGTCGATACGAAATAATGTCCGAGTATGTAAGGCAAAGGATAAGCGGGCCCAGGCGAAAACAATACAATCTGGAGGCCAAAGCATGCCCTGAATATCTCAGTTAACCTGTCGCATATGAAATGCAATATAATGCTATTATATATCTCACTGACCAAGTGGCCAGGCAACTGAAAAATCTCACTGACCCGTCGGTCAGGCAATCTGTCTCACTGACCCGTAGGCCAGGCAATCTGTTTCACTGACCTGTAGGCTAGGCAATCTGTCTCACTTGTCTCACTAACCAAGTGGCCAGGCTAAATAAAATGTCTCACTGACCAAGTGGCCAAGCTAAAGAAAAAATATATATGTATATCATGCAGTATATCATGCATATCTTTGAAAAACACTGATACTGTAACATGGCTCTTCTGTCTCTCTATAAACTCAAGGACATAGGGAGGGGATATGGCCCCTCGAAAAGAACAACATAACACTTGGAAACTATGCAATAATATGACAAGCTCTACTTTGACAAATCTCTAGTCATAAGGTTCATTACATTCTTACCATATATGGAACCTTGCCAAGAAAAGAAGGAACAACCTTAACATACCTGGAAGTTCACTTCTCGACTTTCCAACCTACTTTCGATCTCGCAATCTACATATAAAACCATTCATACTATTGTTAGGCTTATCGTCGTATGCTTATCTTAAGCCTTCAAATTAAACCCTTTTTAGAATCTGCCGAAATTCGGACAGCATCTCTCCAATATTTTCTACTCCCTCCAATCTTCAAAACGACTCCCAAAGCACAATGAAACATCAACAATTCCATAATCAAAAGATTGTATTCAAACTATACTCAATTTAATCCTAAAACTTCTTTTCATAATCAATCCATAACAACAACTTCATACAACCCCTTATACACTCGTATACGACAATTCCTTAACGTCATTATTATCCCTCATAAGAAGATTATGCTCAAATAATTATAACTCAAGTTAATTCACAACTCAAAATATCATCAAAGGCGTATTTGAACTTTTCCTCCAATTTTCTTCTCCTCAAATCTTAACATAATTACCAAACAAACTCATAAACATGAAACTAAGATGAAATCTTACCTCAAAATTCAAGAACACTTCAATTCCATGGTTACTCCACCTTAAAAATACTCACCCAAACATCTTCAAGAAGAGAAGACAAGTGTAGACCTCACTTGGAACCCTTAACCACTTTAATCTTTACTTTGATCCTTGGTTTGGGCTTGGAAATATGTTGGAATATCTTTGGAGAGGTTTCTAGGACTTCCTAGGACTTGGGGCTATGTTAAAAATGAAATAAAAATGACCAAAATTGTCATATAGACTTGTAGGAATATGTGGGCATGTTGTGGAAGTTGGAGGAATGTTCTAGAGGATTTGGGATATGTTTAGGGGGATTTGGATATTGGATGAATGTTGTGGGAGGTTCTAGAGAGGTGTGGAGATGAGAAATGGGGAAAAATTAAGTGATTTAGGTGACTTAAGGGGGTATATATAGTAATCCAAATCGGGTCAGGCTGATGGGCCGAAATTGGTGGGCCTTTTGAGTAGTTTCTAGAATTTCCGTGTAGGTTCGCAGGCTTCTGACAGTCCATTTTAAAATACTCATTACTCCCTACTCCGATGTCGTATTGACGAACAGTTTGTTGCGTTGGAAACTACACTCGACAAACTTTATTTTAGGCTCTTGAAACACCTCAAAACTCCTTATATACCACGAGATAGAAGTTGACCCAAAATTTCTATGCAAAATTTTTCCAAATTTTCGACAAACTTATTTTCTTCGATTTGCTTGATCCCGGAACCTTTAGACACTTGCGTAACACTTGTTAAGAGTATTCCTTAACCTTATAAGGGTTCCATGACCTCTCTGAGCTTACGTTAGTTCACTCACGACGCAAACGACGCGAAAATTTTCGAAATGTAACATTCTTGTTGCAAATATAATAACCACTGTGAATAACACCAAATTCGATTTAGTCCAATTTGTTTGCGAAACTTTTGCATTCTTGATGTAAGGAAAAGATTTTTTTCAGATATTATGTTAAGTTGCAGATATTATCTAAAGGAGAAGCCATTGGTAAAAGAACAAATACAATTATGTACCATGTTTATCCTAAGCAATGTATCCAGTGTCGTCCCAGCATGCATGACGACCGCATTCGCATGTATTGTTGCGCACACCAATCATTTCGCATCTCAACAGGCTGCTTTACTATTTCATTAATTTTGAGATCCGACCATGTACCCAAAAAAAAACAACAACAACATGTTTTTGTTAATCAATTGAACAACAATTAGGTAAAAATGTAAATTAAAATACATCGGTCACCAAGGAGCTAAATATCAAAAATAATGATATTGACAGTCATATGTATGAGATCTTATTAGATGAAATAAGTAAGTAGGGGCAGTTTAGACATTTCATTAAGCAGTTAAGATTAGTTAGTTATAAACATCTCTTCACAAAGTTAGTTATAACTAACTCTGTGACTTATGAGCTAGCTTAGAAACTATATATATCTGCCATTGTATAATGTATGAGTTTAACACAATGAATGGGAATCATATCACTTACTTCTTCCCTCTTCTCTCTATTTCTATACTCGACTAAATCTGCCATCAGTTCTTCTTCTTATTCTTCTTATTTTGATTGTCACAGTTGTGTTCATTGATATTAAGATCATATTATAACATGGTATCAGAGCATTCGATCTAGAATTGCTTCATGTGCTATTGATCTTTGAGATTCTTGATTCAAAGATTTTAATTCTTTTGCTTCCGTGATTATAGTTTACTACAAGAAAACAGTTTCTGGGAAAGATGACTTATAATGGAGTTTCTAGTGTTGAGAATGGGACTAGGACTTCTCTTAATGGTGTTCAAATCAATCCCAATTTACAAGGGAATGGAACAGCTTCAACTCATCAAGAAAATGGTGAAAATTCTGGGAATCACTTAACAACACAAGCCCGAGGAATAGAGTACAACCATCCTTTGTTCTTGTCTCTATCAGATGTGAGTAGAATTCAAGTGATTTCATTTCAGCTTACAGGTATTGAAAGCTACTCTATCTGGTATAGATCAATGAGGTTGTTTTTACTTGGTAGAAATAAGCTAGGATTGGTTGATGGCACATGTAGTAAAGACAAATTTCCAGAAGTAATGTGGAATCACTGGGAAAGAGTAAATGCCATAGTCTTATCTTGGGTTATGAATGTTGTTTCCAAGAATCTTCTTGGAGGAATTATGTATGCTTCTATTGCTCAAACCGTGTGGGAGGAATTATTTGAGAGATTTAACAAGGTTGATGGTTCAAGAACGTTCAACTTGCACAAAGAAATTGCTACCTTGACTCAAGGAAGTGCTTCAGTTTCAGCATATTTCACAAAAATGAAGAACTTATGGGAAGACTTTTAATCATTGGTTCCTGCACTTGGATGTAAATGTTCTAAGTCAAGAGACTTTGTGGTGCATCTACAAAAACTGAAGCTATTTCAGTTCCTTATGGGACTGAATGAATTTCATTCTCAGGCAGGAAGTCAAATCTTGATGATGAATCCAATGCCATTTGTAAATCAGGCATGTGGAATGATTGTGAGTGATGAGTCTCAGAAAGCAGTAACAGCCACTTCTGGTGTGCTAGGAGAAAATCAAACATCTGTAGTTGGTAATTTTGAACTAGCTATGTACTCAAGGAACAATGGTAATGAGGGTGCTAACCACTATAGAAATCAAGGTGCTAATCACTATGGTGGTAGTAACCAAAGTAACAACAATCATTATGGCAACCAAAAATTCAAGAAACCAAATAACTATAACCTAATATGTGAGTTTTGTAAATGTAAAGGTCACAGCAAAGACACTTGCTACAAACTTATTGGCTATCCACCTGATTTCAAGTTCAAGAAAGGGGTAATGGATAGGAAAAATGGTCAAAACTCAAACTATGGTGCTGCATACAATGTGTTAGGAGAACCTACAATGCCTGAGAACAATACAAACTCTCAGAGCTTTGGTCAATCTGCAACTATGACATATGATCAAAATGCACATGCAAGTTCTTGTATGTCTAATGGAGGATCTCAGAATGGGATGCACAGTATTGCTGCTGAAGATGATATTGCCAGCAGTTCTGGTTCAAAACAACAATTTGGAAATATGTTCACTAGAGAGAAGTATGAGCAGATTGTGCAGCCGCTGAACAAAAACCATGGAAGTGTCAACAATGTGCCTTCAGCAAATGCTACAGGTAGTGTAGCAGGTATGGTGAAAGATGTGGCATTAGTAGCCCCCAGTAGTAGTCCAGAATGAATTATTGATACAGGGGCCACTAACCACATGGCTTCTAATCCATAGTTACTCAAAGAAGAAACAATTAAAAAGGCTGACACTACTAAGAAAGTGCATTCACCTAATGCTGACATGACTCAAGTAACTCATATTAGAAGTAGTTCATTGTCAAAAACAAGTACTATATCTAATGTATTCTTGATCCCACAATTCAAGTATAACCTACTTTCAGTTTCTAAACTTACTAGAGAATTACAATGTTCTGCAAACTGTTTTCCTGATTTTTGTATTTTTCAGGATCTCTTCCTTTGGGAGGGTGAAGGAGATTGGTAAAGAGATCAATGGTCTATATTTGTTGCTAAATCAACATGCTCATTATGGAAGCAGGATCTGTGTAGCAGTACAGAAGTCAATCAATAATACCAATAATACAGTACCTAGTCTAGATTTTATAGTATGGCATAGAAGGCTTGGTCACAGCTCATATAATGTTCTTAATAGATTGTTTCCTTGTAATTCTCAAGTTATGAAAGATAGGATAGAAGGTTGTACCAATTGTCCTTGTGCAAAACAAACAAGGGTTCCTTTCCAACTTAGCAGTATTAAAAGTAATGAGAGACTAGACATGATACATGTAGATCTGTGGGGGCCTTATAAAACTCCTAGTATTGATGGAAACAAGATTTTCTTAACTGTAGTAGATGATTTCTCAAGGTTTACATGGGTGTTTTTACTTAAACATAAATCTGATGTGTCCGTATGCTTACATCAATTCTTCTATTTGATTAAAAATCAGTTCAACAAGACTATAAAAATATTTAGAACTGACAATGGAACTGAATTTCTTAACATTGCCTACTTAAATATGTTTAGAGAATTAGGCATCATTCATCAAAGGACTTATGTGTACACCCCTCAGCAAAATGGAGTTGCTGAGAGGAAACACATACACATTCTAGAGGTTACAAGAGCTATAAGATTTCAAGCTCACATACCTATTGAATTTTGGGGACACTGCATCCTAGCAGCAGTCTATCTCATTAACAGAGTTCCAACTGCTGTATTGGATCATGTATCACCCTATGAGAAATTCTACAACCAAAAACCATCTATCAGTCACTTAAGAATAATAGGGTGCTTATGTTTTGCAAAATATTTGACACAAAATGATAAAATGCAGTCTAGAGCAAGACCAGCAATACATATGGGTTATTCTACTATACAAAAGGGATATGTGCTATATGACCTCACTAACAAAGTGTTTTTTGTAAACAGAGATGTAGTGTTCAGAGAGGATATATTTCCCTTCAAGAATAAAGACACTGCATCAAAGACTGTCTTTGTGGATGTAGTTCAGAATCACATAGACTCTTGGCCAAACTATATCTAATTCAATGCAGGAAATCCTGCACCAGATGAAGTGAGTCAAGAAGAAGGAATCACAGCAGACCAAATTACTAATATGAACCAGGATCCAGTGCTTGAAGGACAAGAACTTGCACTACATATTCAAATTCCCAACCACAACAACAAGAGGTGCAAGTACAAGTTCAACCAGTAAATGATCAAAGGAAATCAGCTACTCAGAAGAAGCCTCCAGTTTGGATGAAAGACTTTGTGAGTCTGAACATCCATGAGGATACACCTTATGCACTTAACAAGTATCTCAGTTATGACACATTGAGTCCAAAATATCAGGCTTATGTTGCTGCTTTTTCATCCACCACTGAACCAAAGAATTATTCAGAAGCTATGCGAGATCCAAGATGGGTGCAAGTAATGAAAGAAGAGATAACAGCTTTGGAAAATAATAATACTTGGCAGATTGTGAAACTCCCTAAGGGAAAATCTACAATAGGCTGCAAATGGATATACAAAATTAAGTACAAAGCAAATGGAGAAATAAAGAGGTTTAAAGCAAGATTAGTAGCCAAAGGATATAGTCAAAAAGAGGGGATTAACTACCAAGAGACATTTTCACGTGTTGTGAAAATGGTTCTTTGTTAGAACAGTATCACTTGCAGCAGCTAAGAAATGTCATATTCATCAAATGGATGTTTACAATGCCTTTCTTCAAGGTGACTTGTATGATGAGACTTTCATGGAATTGCCAAAGGGATTTACCAGTCAGGGGGAGAATTCTGTGTGCAGACTGATAAAATCCCTTTATGGATTGAAACAGGCACCAAGGCAATGGAATGCCAAGTTATCAGAGGCCTTGATCAACTTCAACTTTAAGCAAAGTCAGTATGATCACTCTCTTTTTACCAGGAAAACAAATCAAGGCATGGTGGTTATTCTTGTATATATGGATGACGTGTTAATCACAGGTGATAGCTTGACACTGATTAAAGAAACAAAGGCATCCTTACAGCTTACATTTAAAATGAAAGACTTGGGAGAATTGAAGTATTTTTTAGGCATTGAATTTGCAAGGTCCGGCCAAGGTATCCCAATGCATCAAAGGAAATATGCATTGGAACTCATTTCAGATGTAGGATTGGTAGGTGTTAAGCTTGCTGTTACCCCTATTGACATCAACACAAAACTCACTTCAAAGGAATATGATGGTGCATTGGATCAAAATGACAAGAAAGGAACAGATCCTATAGCTGATCAAACTACCTATCAGAGACTTATAGGAAAGTTGTTATATTTGACAGTAACAAGACCTGATATCTCATTTGTTGTACAAAGCCTAAGCCAATTCCTACAGCAACCAAAAACTTCTCACATGGAGGCTGCTCTAAGGATTGTTAGGTCTGTTAAAAACCAACCAGAACAAGGCCTGCTACTTTCTAGCAAGTATGATAACACAGTAAAAGCATATTGTGATGCAGACTGGGCCTCATGCCCTATAACCAAAAAATCTGTTACAGGATTCATGATCAAGTTAGAAGACTCTCTAGTATCCTGGAAATCTAAGAAACAAGCTGTTGTTTCTAGAAGTTCTGCAGAAGCAAAATATAGGAGCCTGGCAACTACAACTGCAGAATTGACTTGGTTACAAGGCTTGCTAAAAGAACTAGACTCAGAGATTGATCAGCCTATTGTCGTATACACTGACAGTAAAGCAGCTATGCAAATTGCTGCAAATCCAGTGTTCCATGAAAGAACAAAACACATTGAGATTGATTGTCACTTTATAAGAGAAAAGTTCCTACAAGGAATGATCACTAATCAGTATATAAACACAATGGAACAATCAACAGATATATTCACCAAGGGTCTCACCAAAGTACAACATGAGTATCCGAAGTTCAAGCTAGGGGTTCTTAATATTTTTACACCTCCTAGCTTGAGGGGGAGTGTTAGATGAAATAAGTAAGTACGAGCAATTTAGACATTTCATTATGCAGTTAAGATTAGTTAGTTATAAACAGCTCTTCACAAAGTTAGTTATAACTAACTCTGTGACTTATAAGCTCACTTAGAAACTATATATATCTACCACTGTATAATGTATGAGTTTAACACAATGAATGAGAATCATATCACTTACTTCTTCCCTCTTTTCTCTATTTCTATACTCAACTGAATCTACCATCATTTCTTCTTCTTCTTCTTCTTCTTCTTCTTCTTCTTCTTCTTCTTCTTCTTCTTCTTCATCATCATCATTTCTTCTTATTCTTCTGATTCTAATTGTTACAGTTTTGTTCATTGATATTAATTTCATATTATAACAGATCTTATATACCGACACATCTTGGTTCTACAGCATTAATCTTGGATGTTAATAACTACAGATAACATTGGTCACCGAGGACCTAAACATAGAAAAATAAAAAATATTATCAGTGAAATATATGAGATCTTATTCACCAAAACATCTTGCTTTTCATGAATTAGTATGGAATGTGAATAACTACATATTTGACATCTGCAATAGAAATAGAAATTGGTGTTAATATTGCAAGAATTATATACAAAACACAACGTTTATGTGCTCGTAACCTGCTTGGGAAGCAATGCAGATAGCATATTCCATGCCTATTACCCTCCCTTTATAATAAAAATATAAAAAAGATATAGATTTAAATATTTTATCTTCAATTCAAATTCAAATTCAAACATTTTTAGCTCAATCCAAATCTAAGATATGTTATCTCAACTTAAAATATATTATTTTAAATTTGAATTAAGACTCAAATAGTTTTATCTATCTATTAAAATTCAAAGAAGTATTAAATAACGTTTTTTCCCACAAAAAAAGTGAATCAGACAGATAGCACAAGATTAGTTTTGTACTATCTATTACTAAGTTTTAAAAAAATATATAATAAGTATTTTTTTAAAAAGTTAATGTAAAAGTTTCCTTTGTATTTTGAGCTATTTATTCTTAAATATCATAGCGTGTATGTGTTTTGTATTTCATTTCCAGATCATGGCTTAGCAGAAGGTATAGATCCAATTCTTTTGTCTCGGCTTAAACTTATTTTTAATTAATCATCAATTTTTTTATTCATAAATTTGACTAAATTTGTTTAATTCAAAAAATAATACTCATGAAATACACATTTTTTTTCTGATTATGAATACACATTTAGCTGATAAGAAGTTTTGTAAAATGTACCTTCTTTCGGATAGTAGACCAGGCAACTATCATTCAACTTCTTCTTTTGCTTAAATCTCTGGTCCTTCTTTATTGTATTCTTCACCTCCTTAAACTTGATCGCATGCGTTGTCTTCGTCTTCTTCCTTGCGTTCCTTCTTTTTAACAATTTGTCATTGCAGATACAATCCGATTTTTTCCTTCATTGGCAACAACACAATATATCATCGTCTTCTTCATCCTTATCGTCGTCCTAATAATTACTGTCGATAATATCCACGTGCACAGCAAAAATGTCAACAATGGCAATGTTAATTATACTTAACATATACACTTACAATTCTATGCACTAATGTTTCATCGATCAAATCTTGACATGTACACTCATCTTTATGCGCTGAAATGCACACCGACTTCTTCCTTCCCAAAAGGTCCTCCACAATTCTATATATAAACGTATCTTTATCAAGAATAATCAATTCCGTCAAGAAAGTATATATATGCATCTTATAAATGCGAACATGAAGTACCATGTAAATGCAATGTATGGGAGAAAAATGGCTATCCCAAAAAAAACAAAAAAACAAAAAAAGAGGGAATGAAAACACCTATGCAAGTGTTGGACCATGAATTGACATAATAAAATGACTCAATCGGCGCTTCAAAAGCACAAGATGAACTTTTATTCTAGTTTAAAAATGTGAAAAACTTACATCAACACATAAAGAGTGTCTGTGTAGAGTCAAAGGCGGATGCATCTTCTTCAAGTTGAGTTAAAAATCTATCGTCTAATTCCAGTACATCAAGGCAAATGTGTGTGATGGAGTTAAGGGTATAGTTTTTTGTTTTGAAATACGTGGGTTTTGGGGTTAGGTATTTTCTAGGGATAAGATTATTTACTTATATTTTGAATTCAGATTTTAAAATTAATTATTTAGGCATTTGCCACTTGGAGCAGTTCTATTTGACAGTTGATTTTTTTTTTTTTGGTAAATAAACATTTTATTTATTATCAAAGTGACAATGCAGAAAGGGAAAAAAAAGAGAGGAGAATGAGCATCCAACTGAACATATAACCCCAGTTATGCTCTAGTCATCTAAACATCAAAACAAAAAGTTACATGCTCAGGGATAATAATTCAGCTACTGCATATGTCTTGCAAACTTAAGGTAGAAACTGGCACGTGAATGAACATCCTGCACTATCAGTTTGATCAATGCTTGAATCGGTTTAGTCTTGTTTTGAAATACCCTCATATTTCTCTCAGTCCACAAATGATAGATGGTTGCAGCTAAAACCATCCTGTAGATACCTGCCCCTGCACTATGGCCTTTGCAATACTTCACAGCCCATTGAACCTCCTCGTTCAATGTCAAACTGGTTCTACCAACACCTTGCCATTGTAAGATTTTACTCCATACCTCTTTTGAGAAACTACATTGAAAGAATAGGTGTGATGTAGTTTCACCTGGTTGATGGCATAGTCCACATTCTTGATCAGTTGTTATACCCCACTTCGCTAATCTTGTTTTAGTAGCTAATTTTTCCATAATGTCTAATTTGAGTATGAATATCCATTTTGGAGCTCCTTGGTTATTGCATACTAACTTTCTCCACCAGACCTTAGGAAGCTCCCCCAGTAGTCTCTTATAGACACTTCTGATAGAGAAGGAGGTGAGGATCTTAATTTCAGGCAAATCATATCCAGCAACCTCAAAATAGTGTCTAGCTTTGAAGATCTTATGAAAAACCCAAGAAGTAGTCTTTGGGTTGGTGTTCCAGACAGTGTCATCCTTTATATAGTAAGTATAAACTCATTTTACCCATAAACTTTCTTTTTCCATACAAAGGAACCATAACAGCTTACAAATAGTTTCTTTGTTACAGAGTTCAATATTCACCAAGTTCAGTCCACCGGCAACTTATGGGTAACAGAACTTCTCCCATGCTATCAAAGCTTTCTTTGAAGCTTCAACAGTACCAGTCCATAAATACCTCCTACAGATTACTTCAACAAACAATATGATCTTCTTTGGGAGGACAAACACCTGAGCCTAAAAGGTTTGGATAGCAAATAATACACTTTTCAGCAGTGTAGTTCTCCCTGCGTAGGAGAGGAATTTAGCTGTCCAGGAAGTCACTCTCCCCAATATTTTTTCTATCAAGGGTTCACATTGTAGTACAGTAAGTCTCTTGGAACTTAAGGGTACCCCTAAGTACCTAAAAGGAAGATCCCCTTTCACAAAACCAAGAGCCTCCAATATGAGCTGCTGAGTGGCATTTGATACACCCCCAAAATAGATAGCACTTTTCTGCTCATTTGCTTTTAAACCTGAAGCAGCAGAGAAAATTTGAAATTTCTCACTAAGAACTGAAACAGAGGCCAAATCCCCTCTACATAAGAGGAGTAAATCATCTGCAAATCCAAGGTGTACTAGATTATGCTTAGCGCACCTGGGATGAAACTTAAAACCTGTATTAGAACTTAAAGGTTTCAGCAGTCTGGATAAGTACTCCCTAGCAAGGACAAAGAGGAAGGGGGTATAGGATTCCCTTGTCTCAATCCTTTCGTAGCTGCAAATGGGGTAGTACCCTTCCCATTTATCATCACTGAGTAGGTCACAGTTCTCATACACATAAGGATCCAGTTGGAGAAAATTTGGGGGAATCTAAGTAATCTCAGAATATGCTCAATAAAAGGCCATTCCACTGAATCATAGGCCTTCTGTATATCAATTTTCATCATGCATCTTGGAGATATATTCTTCCTTCCATAACCTTTCACAAGTTCATGACTCAATATAATGTTATCAGTAATAAGCCTACCAGGAACAAAAGCAGTTTGGCTGCTATCTACCAATATATTCATCAGGGGTTGAAGTCTGCTAGTTAAAACTTTTGACATGATCTTGTACAAGATGGTACAACAGGATATTGGTATATATTCTTTGATGGAGGAGGGATTCTTCACCTTAGGAATTAAGGTAAGGGAGGCACAGTTAATTGCACTACACATTTGTCCAGAATTAAAACAATCAAGGATAGCATCTGTTACATCTTGACCAATAACTGGCCAATCCTTTTTAAAGAAGAGAGCATTGAACCAATCATTGCTGGGGGCTTTGGAATCATTTATATCTTGTAGAGCATCATATACTTCTTCTCTACTAACAGGCCTTACTAAGTTCCTTTGTTATTCCCAATTTAATATTGGACCGCTGCTCATGATATCAGGCAGTACCACAGGGAGTTGTGTAGTTGAACTACCCAAGAGTTCCTTATAGAAACCACTCACTTCATGCTCAATTTCCTGCTCAGTTATTAGTAGTCCACCCTGCTTGTTTACCAGCCTTCTAATTTGGTTCTGGACTTGTCTATTTTTCAGACAAGCATGAAAGTAGGCTGTGTTGGCATCTCCCAGCTTCAACCATGTAACTTTGGATTTTTGTCGTGCAATGCTTTCCTCTACTAGTACCCATTTTTCTAGTTGTTTCTTTGCCTCAGCTGCTGCCTGGACAAGTTCAGCATGCCTACTATGATCCCTCATTTGCTGTTTGATGCCTATTAGAACTGCTCTAGCATCTGAAACTTTGTCACCAATCCCTTTAAATTCTTTATGTGCTAGTTGTTGCATACCCTTTTTGATAGTTTTCAGTTTGTTCCAGACTGCTAGCATATGAGTACCATAGCAACGTTTCCTCCAATAAGTTTCAACCACCTGTAGGAATCTAGGATGGCCAGCCAAGTAATTATAGAATTTGAAGGATCCAGATTTCCTCTCCTTAGGTGCTTCAAGCTGGATACTCAGTGGGCTATGGTTTGAGAAGAGGGGGTCCATAATCACCCCTTCCATATGAGGCCATTGTTGGATCCATTGAGCATTAACAAATATCCAATCAATTTTTCTAAGGACCTGATTATTGGACCATTTGTATTGCCTCCCAATCGACTTCATTTCAATCAGATTAGTGTTACTTACAAACTCCTGAAAGTCTCTAGTTTCCACTTCCTATACAGGTGTACCAGGACTTCTATCTTCAGCTGCCAATATTGCGTTGAAATCCCCCATCACTAGAGCAGGAGTAGTCTGATTACTGAGCATGCCCTGTAAATCTTCCCAAAGACATTTCCTGTCCTGAATAGTATACAGGCCATAGATAAAGCTTACATTGAAACTGATGTTAGTGTGCAGGCAAGTGACTGTGCCATTAATAAATTGCTTATGTAGAGCTGCAGGCCTAAAGGTAATGCAAGATTGATCCCATAATACCCATATTCTTCCACCTGGTGCCTCTTGATAATTTGCAACCCACTCCCAGTTTTCTACCAATTTTTTGATAAGTTTAGAAGCATTTCTTTCCTTTACTCTATTTTCTATAACTGCTATAATAGCTACATGATTTTTCCTACAAAACTGTATAAACTCCTGGTGCTTGTACACCTTATTGAGTCCTCTCACATTCCAGGCTACTATATTCGTGAGATAGGGTGTGGAGGAATTGTAACCCTGCCATCATCCTTATTGCACATATCCATAGGATGCGCTTGAGAAGGAAATGGCAGGACCAAACACTGATGAGCCACCAAAGCACTAAAAACATTAAGATTTCCCCCTAGATCAGCTGGATTTGGTCGATCAGATTTTGCAACTGAATTTCCTCTAGCCTGCATCCACTCAAGTCTGAGGTTAGGACTGCTAACCTCTGGATTGCAATTGTTTTCCTCAAGAACTAGGTACTCTATATGCCTTCCTTGAGCATCAATATGAGTATCATCTTTAGGATCCAAGTTCCTCTTAAACCTCCATTTTGTCTTTAGTGGTTTGACCTGAGTAAATGCATTTTGGGCAGCAACTTGTTTCATTCACTGTGCTGGGCAAGAATGGCCAACTTGACAACACTCAGGACAATACACCGGATCATACATCACCACTTGATCTATTTTTTGTCCCTCAGGATCACACACTTTGATTGAACTAGAACTAGGTAGGGTCCTAGTGACATCCATTTCAACAAGAATATGAGCATACGAGATCCTATCTGAACTGGTGGTGCAAGCATCTGCATACCAAGGTTTACCCAACCCACTACCTATTTTGCTTGAGGCATCAGTGGTCCAACAATTCAAAGCTAGCTTGGGTAACTTGATCCAAAGAGGTATGGTCTTTAATACTTCCTCACTGAAGGTAAAACCAGCAATCCACGGTTTCAGTATAATTGGCCTGTTATTAAGAGAATATGGGTCTGAGAATATCACCTCATCCCTCTCTGTTTCACTACTAAATCTAATCACAAAGTAGCCATCATTGTGGTATAGTACCCTAGGTTTTGACACAAAATTCCACTGGCAAGCTATAAATCGTTCAACAGCACCTAAGGTTGGCGTAATGCCCACCACATACATTATTAATGCCTTACTCCATATTTGATTACCCTCATCTAAATCTTCCTTCAGCAAATGACCAACCACTTCGCCATTCTCAATTACTGGCGGAATGTAATTTAGGCATATACCTTTTGCTGCAAATTTGTTCACATCAAATAGCCCTACCCATGACCTACCATTTTCCGCAATTTTAGGGCTAGCCACTTTAGTGGTTTCCCCAATTTCCGTCGTCACTCCCATCTGAACTAACTTGGGCGACTCTTGTGGCACCGTACGCTCAGGCGAGTTATGGGGCAGAGGGGGTCGCACAGCCGCTTGACTATGCGACAGATCTGGCCATTGTTCATCAGCTTTCCTAGTCTGTTCAGCAATTTTCCCTTTTCCTGAGCCTCTTCCTAGCGAGAGAGACTCTTCAATCAACTGTTCCAGTGGTTTATCCTTCTTCGGTCGTCCCCGAGCCATCGGGGATAGCGCAGGTTAGCAGCACCTAACATGCGCCGAGGGAGAAGGGTTTCCAGTTGAATTTTTACTTTTTGAATTTCGTTTTAGGTGCATTGGCAGTTTTAATTTTAATTTTAATTTTAATTTTTTATTTTAATTTTATTCTACTTGAAATTTTATTTTTTATTTTTTTTCTATTTAAAATTTTAAGGTGATGACACTTGTCATCACAATATTATTTTGCTTCTCTTATTCTATATAGATAGATAGATAAGTTTGATGAAAACTTTCACTAAAAATGAGATGAGGAGTCTAATGCATGAACGATTAGTATGGTTCGTATGGATGTTGTTATGAAGAATGAAACTAGTAAAGGCCATAACACTAAGACTTGGGAAACATCTTATCTTACATATGAGAGTATATAATGTTCTGGGCTATTTGGGATATAGATGAGGTTTGTAAGCAATCCGTGCAATCAGAAATCTTGAAATTTGTATGTATATGTATACATATATGATATAACATATCTATCAAATAAATCACCCATGAGGCAAAGGTGCCAGCAAAGGTTCAAAGTTTCTCCCAGGCCGTGGAAGTTCGAATGCCACGCCATACAAAAATATGTGCCTGTGATCTATTCTGGTACGAAGGAAAATATTTTTTATGAAAATAAATAAGTGAATTTCCTATTGCTACCATTATAATTTTAAATTTTAAATTAAGACTTGTTATTAATTTTAAAATTATATCTTTGCATTAAGACTGTTGTTAAGTTTAATATTATATCTCCTATGATTTTTGCTAACTGACCCAGATTTAAAATTAAATTATTTTTAAATAAAAAAGAATGATATTTTTTTTGGACAAATTAAAAAGAAAAATATATCACATAAATTGAAACGGTGAAAATATTACATTTGAGGCTTGTCAGATAATTAGACCCATCGATGGAGAACGACAAACTGACTGTGAAGTTAGACGGAGAGAGGAGAATGCAAAAACTATCTTTTCCAAACATAATCTTAAGGTTAATTTAAATATTTTTTCAGTTTCTTTGAGTGCTAAAGAAATAAATTTGTAATTCAAGAAAAAGAAGTAGTATTGGATAAACATAAAATTTAAATCGAACTAAAATATGATAATATTTGAATTTAACTTCAAAATAAACACTTTCTCTAATAGAGATCTTTCTATCCTTATCTTAAAAAAATTAAATAAAGAAAAAATATCTAAAATTTAAATAATATTCTTTGAAGTTGATTCTGATCTGAAATAAAAAGTAGTATTTAATTAAATAAGAAATTTAAATTCGAGTTGGACAAGAAAGAAATAAAAATTTAATTTAGCTAGGGTTAGTATTATTGTTTTTCGTTAGAAGAGAAAGAGAAAACAAAAGAAGAAGAAAAGAAAAAAGAAAGTTAAGATTTGCTTTTAGTTGAATTTTGGGTGATAATCATTTACCCTTCTCAACTTTACTTAAAAATCAAACTCCCCCCTCAACTACGAAAAATAGACATTATTCGCCCTTTATCTTTTTGTTTTATTTTTATTTTTATTCCCCCCTTATCTTAAGCAGTGTCTATTTTATCCTTGATAATTTCAATTTTCCATCTGTCTAATACTCTTTTTATGTAGCAATTTACTTCCTTGAGTACAAATATTTTGCTTACATTTTCGTAGCATTATAATAACTATTTAATTTTAATTTTAATTTGTAGATTTTTTTAATATGAATAAAATTTAAATTTATATATAAAATTTTCATTTTAAGTTGAAATATAGTTTTCTTGAATTTGTAATTATGTTTTTATTTCTATCTATATCTCCCTTTCCTTCCCTATTTAATCCCCTAGCTCAAAGGTAGGAGTTAATATTCACAAATCTGAACACGGTATTCATTGAGAAACATTTCGGTGAAGGTAAAATTACTGCTGTTTGTATTTAAAGAAATAAAAAATTACTTAAATTTTTTAAAGAATATAGGCATTGTTAAGAATCTTTACACATGTTAAGATTAGAATATATGATTATCTTAATTTTTAATTTTCTGTTAATATTTTAATTAAGTATTTTATAAAGGTGAAAATCATTTACGTTCCCCAACTATGCTTTAAAAATCAAACTCCCCTCTCAACTTTGAACAATAGATATTCTCCCCCTTTATCCTAATTGACTTTCTAAAATACCTATTTATGCTTACTCATTATCAGCCTTTGTCTTTTTAGTTTACTTTCTAAATCATGATTTTTTTAATCTATGTAACAGATTTTCAATAAAAAAAAAATAAGTATAGTATTATTTTTTAGTCGAAAAAAGAAAAATGAGAAATACAATTTGAGTATATAAGTTGATGACGTTCTATTATGATCAGAGGCGGATCCAGAATTTGAAGCTTGTGGGTTCCCAGCTAACAGTGTCTGTTGTTACTGGGTTCTCAGTTAAAATTTCTTATATATTTGAAAGGTTTCACATTATAAATACAAGGTTCGGATAAGTTGTGGATTCCCGCGAACCCACACCCAATGGTGTGGATCCGCCACTGATTATGATATAAGTTGATGACGTTCTATTATGAAAGATGAGCAGAATAAAAACTTAATTTTATTAATAATAATCAAAACTTGTACTATTTATACAAGTGAAAATAACAGGTAACAATAACTTTATAAACATATTTCAATGCAGGTAATACAAAATAATTTATAAAAACAGAGATATATTTTATGACAAATTTCTACAATTATCTATTTCTATCGCAAATGAATTTTAAATTATTTGAAAAAATACTCCATTATTAAGCTTGTTTATCTATAGAGACAATAGAGAATAAGAGAGAATTGAAACATGCATATACATGCATATAACATACTTAATGCATGTAACATTAAAATAACTATGGTTTGCCTCCATGGATCTTTATACTCTGGGTGGCCATGAATAGGAAGATGTACACAAGAGACAGACTCTTTAAATGGGGTATTATTAGCTCCCAAATATGTCTGTTATGTGAACTCGAGAATAAAATTATAAGTCACTTGTTTTTTAATGTGTTGTATCTGCAGTAATGTGGAAGAAAATTCTACGATGGCAAGATATAAGAAGAGACTCTATGTGTTGGGAAGTTGAACTAAATTGGGTTATACAAGTTACTAGAGGCAAAAACCCAAAAGCCGAAGTTTACAGAATGTGTATGGCAGCTTGTGTTTACTATGTCTGGCTTGAAAGAAGCCACCAACATTTGAAAACAAAAGACAGGCTGGAGATTACCTTGTGAAGTAGATAATCCAGGGAAGTAGATAATCCAGGAAGTGCACATCAGAGGAGCAATGAAGAGCAATCTTAGCGTATGGATGCAGAACCACATTCACCATCCTACTTAGATGCTTTGTTTACAGTTTGTAGTATGTGTGTGATAGGCTATAAGAAGATGCAAGTTTGGGGCTGTTTGTCCAAATTGCAGTTGGTGTACCTGTGCTCAACTTTCTTACTTTTGGTAATAAAAAATCATTTATTATCAAAAAAAAAAAAAAATAACAACCATAACAAATGTCATTAGATTTTGTGACAAATTTATAAAAGGATTATTCTACTTGTAATGTTAAATTAAATATAAATATAAATACACCTAGGTTAAGAAAATAAATATTACGTATAATATAAAAAAAATATATTACATAGATTGAGAATTGAAAATATCAAGGGTAAAATAAACATTGCATATGATAAGGGGGGAGGGGGAGAATGTCTATTGTTTATAGTTGAGGAGAAAATTTGATTTTTAAAGCAAAAATGGGAAGAATAAATGATTTTCACCAATTTTATACCGGTTAATAGAATAAATTGTTCTCATCTTATATCGTCTTAAAATGCCCGCAACATAGTGAGCAGGATATAAGTTGTCCCTAATCATTATGACAATATTTTATCTCCACGAAAAGAGTCAATCCCACTTTACCCCCAACATTTAAGGGTTGGGAAACGATAACCCCTCCGCATATTGAATGGGAACGATAACCCTCTTATGTAATATTTTTCGGTGAGATTATTTTTTTGAATAAATCTTTTTTTTTTCCTTTCTAAAATTAAGTTATAGAAATATATAACTCTTATTAATCCCCAATTCACATGTTTCGTTGAAAATAATGTACTTATCTTTAATCACAACTACTTGGATTAATTTGCTAATAAATATCAGGTTATGTGACATTCGTTTTATCACTAATTTTTCATACCATATGTTAATAACAAATGTTGTATCAATAATTTTTCTTCCCTAGTTTTAATTGGTTGGATATAATTGGTGTTTAAAGCTTTTGTTTTATACCCATGAGTCTCAGTCTAGAAACTCAGCATGTTTATAAACTAGTTAAAGTTTCAGTTCTAATAATTAGTTCATAAATTCATGTCTCAGCTAGTATACTAATAGTCAGTACTGCATATCAGCAGCTCGGCATGCTTTCATGTCTCAGTATGAATTCATGTTCTGTATCTCATATCAGTATTTCAGTATGACTCTCAAAGCCATGTTAGTATGATTTCATGTATCAGGATAGTAATGCTTAGATTTGCTTACGAACAGTTAATGCTTTAAACTCCGTAATCAGTTCATGGATACATGTCGCAGTTTAGTCCTATTCAGCATTCCAGTATTATGTAGTCCAGCATGATTCAGTATTTCAGTATTATGCATTACAGCATGACTTTCAGCTATGAAAACTCAGTATGTTTACACTCCGTAATCAGTTCAGAAATACATGTCTCAGTTCAGTTTTGACCACTATTCTAGTGTTATGCATTACAGTATGATTTTCAGTTCCTACATATATTGTTGAATGTTGAACACCTGTATCTTTGACCAAGGGCACAGTCTTATGTATACGTATACATGGCAAAGGCCACCGACTAACACACTTACTTGGCCAAGGCCACTGATTTGTGCATTTATATTGGGCCAAGGCCCCGGAGCGTTAGCACTTACTTGGCCAAGGCCACAGTTTTGTGCATCCATATTGGGCCAAGGCACCGGATTATTAACTCCGTAAAACAGGTGATTCATATTCAGGGCAGGGAGTACCTATAACTTTACTTCTCTTGTTCAGTTTCAGTTATTAGTTTCAGTTTTAGTTTCAATATAGATTATATTACCTGTTTATTAATTTGGGCCTCCCTTTCCCAAGCACCCCACTTATAATTCTTTCCTTCAGTTACTTTACATACGTTGCAATTCAAATGTACTAACGTCCCTTTTTTCCCGGGGTCTGCATCTCCCGATGCAGGTAACGATTTACAGGTTGACGATTATGCTTGCTAGGACATTCTCGTATCAGCCGCTTGGTGAGCCCTATATCTTTCGGGGCCTTATCATTTATTTACAGTCTTTATAGCATTTACAGACAGTCAGTGTTTTCAGTACTTCATTAGAGGCTTCATATACTAGAGTAACAGTTAGACTGAGTCGTAGGCTTTTCAAGTTAAGCTATGAGCCCGTTTGGATTGGCTTATAAGTTGGCTTATAAGGTGTTTTTTTTTTGAGTGTTTGGGCTGGCCGAATTTTAAAGTTATTTTGTGCTTAAAATAAGCTCAAAAAAATAATTGGGCCCATTTGACTTAGTTTATCTAAAAGCGGCTTATAAGTCGAAAACGAACTTTATAAGCCAAAAAAAAATAAGTTGGACTACCCCAACTTATTTTTTTCAGCTTATAAGCTGCAAACAGCTTATAGAAATAAGCTCATCCAAACACCCTCTATGTTAGCTTTAGTTATGCTTCAGACTTGTATTAGTGTTTCCACACTTTGATTATGTATCATTCAAACATTTAGTATATCAGCATGTGTTAGTTATTTTCTGCATTCAGTATGTTATGATACCACATGTTGATTCAGTCAGCCAGTTGGTTCACTCGGTCACATGTAGACAGGCACCGGGTGCCGTACTACATCCAGACCCAGGTTCAGAGGGAGTCTATGAAGCCATGTCTAGTAGAGTCCTGCACCCGTATCTTAGAACTAAGGTTAGACTCATATCATTAGAGTTTTAGCGGAAAATTTAAAAGTTTGTACGTATTGCGAAAATGGTTGGCATGCCTACTTCGGGCAACCATAACCCCTTGATTAGTTGGGAATTTGGAAAAGGATCCTTATAAAGATCAGGCCAAAGGGAGATCGGAGTAAGAAGTTATGAGCATCACAAAAACGCTCAAAGCAGCAGGCCATGCGCGTTGGCCACGCGTCAATATAACACTCCGTAAATTCAGACTAGGTGTGGATGTGTTAGGTAAGTATTAATTTGACATTTTAGACATGCAAAGTACTATCCGGATTAGTTTGGGTGGAAATTGTTATTTTGGAATCAAGACGAATAGTGAGGTGCTTAAGATTACATGGAATCGACTAAGTTTATGGCAGGTCTTCCTTCCATTCTGATTTCGTGAAAATTAGTTGAGAATTTGAGAAAACTTAAAATATTAAAGTTGTATTCCTTTGAAATACCTTTCCAACGGTATATTTTGGAGCCCTAACAGAGCTTTGTGCTAGGAGTTATGCCAATTTGACATAACACTGTCGGCAAGCAAAAAAACGTGAAATTTGACTAAGTGTAAAATGGCCTGGGGAGCTCGCTGAGCTCGCCCTAAAGTGAGGCAAGGGCTCGCCTTAGGCCACGCTTAGCAAGGTAGGGGTCCAAAAAGTTTTTTGAAAAATGAGAAAAATCGACTAGCTCGCCCTAAAGTGAGGCAAGGGCTCGCCTTAGACCGCGCTCGGCGAGCCTAGGGGTCCAAAATGCCCGTGCTATAAATTCAACACTTAACTCGAAATTTTATTTATCAAACATTCCAACTTCGTTCTAAAGCCCTAAGCAGTCATTTTCCTCCTCTCCTCATCCTCCCACGTCAAGGTAAAATCGCTCTAACGATTCCTAAGTAATCAAACATTGATTCGTGATTAGTAACATGATTCTTCAACCAAAACATATTATTTCCAAGGTAAATCCTTCTCAAGCGATTCAAAGTTAGGGTTTTGGTGTTCTTCATCAGAGAAGCAGTTTAGTTTTTTAGATTGAAGCGATTACATGTATGTGTGGCTAACTCTCTACGTTTGGGAATGTTAATGATTCTTCCTACGCTAAGTTCTTTTACAACGTTATGAATTGCCTCAGAAATATAGTTCAGCTTAGTCTCCTTGAATAGTTACAGAACTTCATTCCCTAGTTTTGTAGTTTGTTTATGACTTTCATTCTGAATGTTGTGAACCCAAAACGTAATCTAGTTAGACTCTTGTTTTATACCTATGAGTCTCAGTCTAGAAACTCAGCATGTTTATAAACAGGTTAAAGTTTCAGTTCTAATAATTAGTTCATAAATTCATGTCTCAGCTAGTATACTAATAGTCAGTACTGCATATCAGCACCTTGGCATGCTTTCATGTCTCAGTATGAATTCATGTTCTGTATCTCATATCAAGCATTTCGATTTGACTCTCAAAGCCATGTTAGTATGATTTCATGTATCGATAGTAACGCTCGTATTTGCTTACGAACAAGTTAATGCTTTAAACTCCGTAATCAGTTCATGGATACATGTCGCAGTTTAGTCCTATTCAACATTCCAGTATTATGTAGTCCAGCATGATTCAGTATTTCAGTATTATGCATTACAGTATGACTTTCAACTATGAAAACTCAGTATGTTTACACTTCGTAATCAGTTCGGAAATACATGTCTCAGTTTAGTTTTGACCAGTATTCCAGTGTTATGCATTACGGTATGATTTTCAATTCCTATATATATTGTTGAATGTTGAACACTTGCATCTTTGACCAAGGGCACAGTCTTATGTATACGTATACATGGCCAAGGCCACTAACTAACGCACTTACTTGGCCAAGGCCACTGATTTGTGCATTTATATTGGGCCAAGGCCCCGGAGTGTTAGCACTTACTTGGCCAAGGCCACAGTTTTGTGCATCCATATTGGTCCAAGTTACCGGATTATTAACTCCGTAAAATAGGTGATTCATATTCAGGAGAGGGAGTACCTATAACTTTACTTCTCTTGTTCAATTTCAGTTATTAGTTTCAGTTTCAGCATAGATTATATTACCTGTTTATTGATTTGGGCCGCCCTTTCCGAAGCACCCCACTTACAGTTCTTTCCTTCAGTTACTTTACATACCAGTGCAATTCAAATGTGCTGACGTCCCTTTTTTCCTGAGGCCTGTATCTCGCGATGCAGGTAACGATTTACAGGTTGACGATTTCGCTTGCTAGGACATTCTCGTATCAACCGCTTGGTGAACCCCAGATCATTCGGGGCGTAATCATTTATTTACAGTCTTTATAGTATTTACAGACAGTCAGTGTTTTTAGTACTTCATTAGAGGCTTCATAGACTAGAGTAACAGTTAAACAGAGTCGCAGGCTTTTTAAGTTAAGCTATATTGGCTACAGTTATGCTTCAGACTTGTATTAGTGTTTCCGCACTTTGATTATGTATCATTCAGACTTTCAGTATATCATCACGTGTTGGTTATTTTCTGCATTCAGTACGGTATGATACCACATGTTGATGCAGTCAGCCAGTTTATTCGCTCGGTCACATGTAGACAGGCACCGGGTGCTTGATACGCCCAAATTGCACCTTTAAAATAGGAGTAAGCGGTCGTTGTCAAATATAGAACCCAACAAGGTTGGGGTCGAATCCCACAGAGAATACAATGAAGAAATAAACTCGTTAGGTGTAACACTTGACTAATAGTCTATATTTTTAGAGACGGGAATGTACAAAAAGTTTAGTTTAAATATTTGTCATGATCATTGGTAAGAGAATGCTTGATTTTTAATTAACAATTACTAAAGGCACTAAGGTTGTGGCTCCAATGGAAAGTAATGCAACTAGGCATTAATCCAACTCCTTTATATGTGTAGATGCAATTAAATATAGGATACACAAGTTTATCAAGAGTTTCTCAACCAAGGTGATAAATGTCATCACTAAGATTTCTTAAGCCTTAGGATGTAGAATATGAATGAACACCCATTTTATTTCAAGTAACTTTCCTATCTCTAGCTCAAGTTATTAGATGAGGTTTAGAAGCCTCAAATTCTTGCTATTTACTCTTGTTCTAACTTCCCCTTTCTTTCTCAAGCAAAGGAAAAGTGAATAGGCACAAATAATATTGTACATCATTAAATGGCATTAAAGAACGGAGAATAAATAGAAAAACACCATAACACATAAATGGAAGTTGAATGCAAAAACCCAATCACATAACTAACACATTTGGTCCCACAACCTTAGCTAAATGATTTAGCTACTCATACTCATTAAATAAAAAGTAGTAGCAAAGAGAATATTCATGGAAACTTACAATAATGTTAAATAAGAAGATGACAAAAGGTGGAGAATCTTCTCTAAAAGCTTCCTACAACAATAATATTCAATGCTCTCTTTAAAGCTAAAAGACAACTAAAACTGAAAAGTGAGGAATATTCAATGTCCAACACAACAACCAAGGACTAGTATTTATAGATGGGGGACAAAAAGTATGAAAGTGGCTTTTAATGAACCCGTGCGGGCCAAGTGTGCGGCCGCATATTGAGTAAGCGCCCGCATACTCTCCGTTGATCACCGCACTCTTGTTGTCTCTCATGGGATTATGCGAGCGCCAACTTAGTTGGCGGAGCCACATATTCTTTGCACTCTTGCTCAATTTGCTCTACTCACTGGCTCGTCGAAGGAAGAATATGCGATCGCACATCAAGTTCCGGTCCTGCATACTCGTCGCATACTTGCGAAAATTGCGCCACTCACTGGTTTTTCTGATGACCAGTATACGACCGCATGACAGAGTGTGAGATCTCGCAAACTCGTCGCATGACAGTATTTTTCTTTCTTTTTGTGTCATTTTGTCCTTTTTGTGTCCTTGACTCAAAAACCAGAAAACATGCAACAACCTAGTAGAAATACAGACAAACACTTCAAAAAACTCTCAAAAAGAGATAAGTAGTGGTCATAAAAATCGAAAATCGGCGACTTATCAGTCTTTCGTGTTATATCCAGGCCCAGGTTCAAGGCGTGACAGGCCCACATAAACAACAACCATATCAAACCAGTAGATTCAACACCACAACCATACTCGAAGGCTCTAATATGCAATCCTCGTCTCATTCACTAAGTACAACAACAACCCCTACAAATATTCTGGTACCCCCCCCCCCAAGTGCTCACCACAGTCACTAAGGTAGGACCCCCATCACGCCCAATACCCCTTCAATATTTATAAACGATACACATTATCCAATCACAGTCTAAATATAAACCGTAGCATACCTCAAAGTCGAGCGGGCGCCACGAACCCTCACACCAATGCTTTACTCTTCTAAAGTGCTTTCGAACGATCGAATCCTGACAAGCATAAATTCTATATCAAAACATGTATCTAAGAATATTCAATAGACCGTAAAAGAGATCGGGTCCAAAAAGTCAACCCAAGAACCCAAATCCAAACCCCGAAAGCCAAAAAGGGTAAAAAGGTAATTTATTGAGGAATTGAACTTATCATGATCAAATTAGTAGTCTATACAGTCATACGAACCCAACAATACCCATATTGCTATACTTAAGTTGAAACCCAAATATGAACTCAAAATATCCAACCCCGAGCCCCAAGGGCAAAACTGAGATTCGAAAATAAAATCATGTTACCCATAGTCTAGATAGTTCATAACCAAAATTTCATAAGAATCTAACCACAAATTTGCCTTCAATTTCACTAATTAGATTTTTTTTAAAAATTTATAGAAAACCTTATTTTACTAAGTGGGTTCATGGATTAGAAAGGAAATTTGAGAATAAAATCACGTAATTAAGTCTAGAAAGGAGTTATAATCTTACCCCAATGAAGAATCTTGAATTTGGAGCGTGGAATCACCCAAAACCGAGCTCTAGAACTTAAAATAATTGAGAATGTATTTATTTTTTTATTTTTTTTGAAAAACTGGACTTAAATCAGTATTCATTAATTTCCTTCATCGCAATCGCAGAGCCTCCTCGCAATCGCGATGAAACGCGACCCAGCCCAGTGAAAATAGCCTTCGCGAACTCGAGGCTTCGCATCTAGGCCGGTCCAGACCCATTCCTCTTCGCGGACGCGAGGTGGGCCATGCGAACGCGGCCCCTTCTTGGCGAATGCGAAAACGGAAACCAGATGACTGGACACCAGGAAAATCTGGTGTCCCTTGAATGGATATTCGAAACTTACCCGGAAACCCCCGAACGCAAACCATATATGCAGACTGATTGTAAACGACGCTACCAACTCGCTCGCACACTCTGATTTCCCGAAAGAAATCATCTTGATCCGGGGTTGACCACGGCCAACTCCAAAACATCCAAAAATCATAACTCCAACCAGTGACCCAGATTACACCCGAACGCCTCGGGACCCGAACCGATGAAACTTCAAAAATGACAAGAAAACCCCCGGTGTTGACTTGGTCAACTCTTTTCACTTCTTCCACGAAGAAATCTCTAAAATCCTCAAACCAACCAAAATTCGCCTGATTGCCTCGAGAACCGCGTCACCCATCCCCGTAAGTCATAAATATAGAATAGAGACTATGAAAAGGGTGTTTTGGGTAAAACAGGGTAAGAAGCCTATAACGACCTAACAGACCGTTACATATTCAATTTAATAATAGTGAACAAAAAATAAAAATTCAAAAATTAAAATAAAAAATTCAGGAGTAAGAACATTTTATATAGGAGAGTAGTGGATAATGGTATTGATCCACATTAGCAATGTATTAATGGAAAATAGCATTGGTCGGATGTTATTTAAGACTTATAGATTTAGAGGAATTAAGTAACACTCGAACGTTATGTATGTGTTAAAACGATTAAATTAGTACAATCAATAGAGCTCGAACTCGGTAAATCAAATAAGTTGTGGTAGAATTTTATTCGAACCCATAAAATTTAAATCTTTAATTTACCGCTGTTAAATAATAAATAGTATAATAAATAAAAAATAAAAAAGATACATTTATTGAATGACTATAAAATTTGTATCTTTTTCTTTCATAGAAATTTTGTTATTTAGTGCATTACTTACATCGAGAAACAAAATGGTAGTTGGAATTTTGTTAAAATTAATATTATTTTAAGTGCTCAAACAAACAATAACATATCTTCAAGGATAATGCTTCTTTCTTAGGAGACAGAAGCAAGAGGGACTAAAATAACACTTAATTTTATTGATTTCTTGCATTCCATGTATAGTAGAGTAAAATTTATTAACACCAAGTGTTTATACAAAATCATTAAATACTTTATACGTGTTTACATATGCATTTATGTTACTTAATGATTATTATTAATGCATATTTTTATTTAATTAAATTACTTAATCATAGTAAGTTAAGTTATATTGAAAACTCACTATACATAACACAAGATCTTACGGCTATTTAGGGTAAAGGAAATAATTTTTCCTTCCTTAATGACATTCTTATTGTTATACCCATCTTAGCCGGGTTAAATTAGAGTACAACATATTGGTGATTCCTAAATTAATTAACTAATTCAATGAGTCGCCACCTAATTAATTTAGAGGTGAATTAGAACACCTATCAATTACTAAATATTAACTCCGTTTAAAGTCTACTAAACTTAATATTCTAGGTAAGGATTCAATTAATCTAAAGGGAAGGTGTTAAGCACCCTTTAAGATCCGTATTAAAACGGTTAACCGACCGGACTTAAGTTAAAAAATACAACGTAGATTTTGTGAAAACTAATAAATATATTGACGTTTGAATAACCTAAAGTAGTGATTAAAAATTGATAAAGTAACATGAGCTTGGTCATTGAAAAGTAAAAAAAAAAAAAAAAAAAAAAAAAGTGATAGGCTGAAATATAAATTTGATCTAATGAAATCAAATTTTCAAAACCAAAGGAAATCAATTATGGAGTTAAAATGGGTCAAAGACGTTCATTTGGCCAGATCTCATTATAGTCCCCCAATTAATTCAAAAGATATACCAAGAGTTAAATGAAAATCAGTTCTTGATTTATTCCTAATCTAGTTTAATATTATTGTAAGAATCTCTTTATTGTTTGAACCTTAAACTAATATCCAAGGATACCAAGCATGAAAAAAATGACCATGAATTAACCACAAATCAAAACAGATAATAAAAAGAGTAATTAGTAAAACAAACTGAGCAGTTAAATAGAATATCAAGGCTATTCCACTAATCCCAGAACCAAATGACTCTCTCTTCTTCACTGTTTTTGTACAGCGAAGAGAGATTTAGATGGACTCGAAAGAGATATGCATTGGCTTCACGATTGGGAAGGTCTCGTATTAAGACCCATTCTCTGAGGTGTTCATGCAAAGAAAAAATAAAGGGTAAGAGGATTAGTAACAGTATAATCAAACACTAAGTTGTATAGTAATATATATAGCAAGATTCACATGAAGTAGGACTACCTAAAAATAACATAAATAGCTACTGTCTTACTCTTTCAAATGAATAAACTTAAGACCTGCTTTTAACCAACTTTAGACTAAACACATTATTTTGAAACAACTGGTATATAAAGCAATAAAATTTGACCAAAGTATTCATAGGATCCTAGTTGCTAACAAATAAATTATCATCACTTAGTAAATCTAAAATATGCATATATGTGGGAATTAAAATGCAGTAGAGTCGAAGTCCAAATACTGTATATCTTTAAACAGAATGTGATAATATGAACGAAATCACCTCGACGAAAAAGTTCACTTAAATCTTGTACTTAGATTAAAGAACGAAATGTGAGAAAAAAAAAGGGATTAATGCAACACTTATCAAGCACATGTTATTTCATTAAATAAAAGGTTCTTCCGTATAATCATACGTTTGGACCGAAAATTCCTTCAATGTCAACAGATGAAAGAACACCTAAACTACGTTAAGATTAATATTCCACTTCTATTTTGAAAAAATTATAATTAGATGACTAAAGTTGGCAAAGGTATCTTTAGCAATATATTCTCCACAACAAATAAATAGGGATAGCCAGGTCACGAACTTAAGAAATGGCATTTAACACTTTTAACTCAACATTCAGAGATGAGAAAATACTTTGTAAACTAACAATGTTTAAAAACTAAGCGTGGTACTACTACTAGAAAAATACAAAGATTAGTCTATCATATTAAGATTCGAATTAATAACATGATTTGATAACATCCAGAGACATAAAAGTGCTTAAGTAGTGACTTCTCCACGAAGATTATGATGAACTTGATTCATATTTTCTACTTTAGCAGGAGCAGAGATCTCATTTAACCAAAGTAAATGTTAGTCATATATTCAAACACTTGTTTCAGGACACTTTGTTTGTCTAAAAAAAAGACTAATACTTGCATTTTAAACAAACAAAGCAACTTCAAATAAAAGAGGGAAAACAAAAGAAAAGGATTAGATTTACCTTCCACAGGGGCAGTGACTGAGGCTTTGAGGTCTCAAATCCACTACTCCTCCACTAATGAAATGAGAAACTAGAAGTTGTAAATAAATTGAAGTAGATAGACAAGAGTTGAGGGATTTTTATGGTTTCCAAACTTGGTTTCGGCTGAAGGGTTAGAGATGTATTTATAGGCCAACATTAGGGTTTTCAGGTGTGAGATTTGAACTCCACAGAGAGGGTCACGGATTGGAATTTTTGGCTCCAACAGAGCCGTTTGAAAAGAGAACCTCTGCCACAAAGAATCAAAATCAGAAAGTTCTTTGGCTTCTTGTGCGTGACCAAATCGTGTGACAGAGATGAGAGACGAAAATATTAAAAGATTTTTCACGAAAATGGAGCTACAAGCTCTGGTTTAGAAGTGAGAGAGATTAATTTTTGTTCATAAGGGGAAAGAGTTGGGGTGGCTGTTGGATAGAGTTAGAGAAGGGTTTGAAACCCTACTTTGGAAAATCCTACTAAATGTATTAGGCTATTTTAAAAGGTAGTTGGGCTGCTGTATTATTGGACAGAACATGGGTCAATTGGGTGGAAGAAATGGGCTGCTGAAGAATTTAATTTGGGCCTCGAAAATAGTGGTTTTTTTCTATCTCAAACATTTTTTTGGGCTTCCTCATCTTAATAATTTATACACGTCATATTAACAACATATACTATATATATATATATAGTGTAGCCAAAGTAAAATTATAAACTAGAAAATTTACATAAAAAAATAATAATGAATTAATAATAGTAGTAATATAAACTATAAATGTAGTAATAGGCGTAATGACAATAATAGTCCTAGTAATACTAAAATGATAACGAGATGTAATTATATAATACTAATGTTAATATTAAAAATAAGAGTAATAATAATGGTACTACCAATATAGCAGCAGCAGTAAAAATGGTAACAATTACAATGATGGGTAAACAAATAGATTATTAATTACTAGGAAGCACTAGGAAATCGATTAGAGGAAAAGTGGGACAAAATTGGGTGTCAACACTTATCATTGATCGTGGATAAAAAGATTTAAATTATTAATTAACCAGATAATAAAAATATAAGGTGGTCAAACAAATAAGATAGTAATTTTTTTATAAGTGGTCGCATTTGCAAAGACCCGACAATGTTAAATTTCTCAAATCCGGGAAAACATTTCATTATTCCATATTTTGAGATTTTGAGTTCGGTTTGAGGCTATTCCAAAGGCCAAATTCATGTTATGGCTTGGGGGGATGGGGGTAAAATTTTAACTCCTATTTTGATACTCCTATTGATTACTTCCATTAATTAGTATTTAATTCATGATTTGGGGAGGTAGAAATAAGATTTTTAATCTTAAAGTTAAGAATAAGGAATTCTTCGATTTGGAGGTCGATTGAGGTTGGATTTAGGTCATTTTCTGGATTTGGACTTTATAAGTTATGGGTAAACAGATTTTTCGAATAGAATTTCATTTTTACCCTTGGGGGCTCTGGTTTGACTTTGTTTTGACATTTTGCGCATGAGTTATTGTAGATAACAAAATTTTATTGGATTTAAATCCAAATGAGATTCGGATTATATTCAAGATATATTAGTCCAATAAAATAAATTATGGGCTATATAATTGGGTTAATTATTTAAGTCCAATAAATATGGATTTAATTAAAAAGTCCAAATGCGTTGGGCTAGCCCATTTAATCGGGCTACAAATGATGAGCCCAACATGTCATCTTCCTATAGGCCCAAATTGGTGCCACATGTCAAATGATGTGGCACGCCAATTCAAACGAAGGAGCCAATAGGATCATGTCATATGTCAAAATGATGCAGCATGCGTACTGTACAAGTGACATGTTCCGGCCAATCAAATATGGCCATATCACTTCATTCTGATTGGTCGGAAAGGGTTTGTCCTTATCACAACTCTTCCGTCCTACAACAATAAATAGAGATCTCACAATTCAGAAAAGTAGGGAAAATTAAAAACAAGAAGCCAGAGGGAGCTCGTGGGTCAAACGCTACAAGCTTTCTACAAGCTGCAAGCATTCAAGCACTCCTCTACAAGTTTCAAATACCCGAAGTTCAAGAACGAAGGCAAATCATATAGCAAGACGTTCAAGATCAAAGTCAACGAAGGCAAATCAAATACGAAGGCGTTCAAGATCAAATTCACTTGTTTGTGGGAGAATTATTATTCGTGGCGGCCATCAAACTGTTCGTGACAAATCAATTCAAGTCAAAATCAAATCTATATTCAAGATCAAGCTCCAGGACCTTGAATTCAAATACAAGTCAAGATCAAGACTACCAAATTCAAGATCAAGCTCAAAGGCCCCTTGAATTCAAGTGCAAGTCAAGATCAAATCCATCAAGTTCAAAATCAAGCTCAAAAGCCCTTGGATTTATATTTTTAAAGAAGAATAAGAGGAATCATAGAGATTGTAATACTCTTATTTGAAATCAAATACTACGATTTTTGTGATATTTTTCTGTCTTGATTATTATTTTCTCGACTCAAATTTTATTGTCTACAATTTTTACTATAGCAATATGGGTGTTTACGGATTTGTTTACTTATGTACATCACGTATTTGATAGTTTGGGAGCATTCAGAAAAGGAAAGGCTCACTTATGATTTGTTAGCTCGGTTTCGAGGTAAGTTAAGACTTTCCTACACTTCATTTGGAGGACGTTTGACGATAAAGTAATTAATTATAAAGACTAAGAGTCAAAGAGGGGATCTCATATCCATGGTGTGATAGGAAATGATGCGATTACCTATGCCATGTTATGGATAGTAGTATAATTGCATAATTATGGATTGTAATTCGAGACTACCAAAACATGTGGTCATTAGCTGATAGCTAGTTGACTTGATTTGATCATTTATGTTCTCATATCATTCCATTAAACCCTTATACTTGTGTTAATTGATATAATTGTGCAATTCTGCATGATACATAATCATAATTGAACTGCATTTGATATTCATGCTCATGTGATCATTCATATTCATACATGGTGATGGTTCACGCAGTTATGGCTCAATGTGATTATTTTAAATCGGTTTGATTTGGAGTGATGTGATTTAGCCAAAAGAGGCTGGTTGCCGATGGAAAATGGTTCAGGTGGATTGTGCATACCGATTGGAATAGTTCTGACATTATATGGACCTCGCCGATCCCCCATGGGTCACGTCTCCCGTACAATCCTATGGAGATTTGTGTATGTACAGGTTGTATGTTGGATTGTACTGCATTGCATGGTAATTTTCCTTAGTTGATTATTTGATTATGTGACTATTTGATCATATTGCTCTTCTTCCTACTTGATTTATCCGCTACAATGTGAACTTTGGAGTTAAGGTAAACCTGATAATGCTAAAATATGACTTTTCCTTAATAACTTCGTCATTACTTCATCATTGTATGTATGAGATTTACTGGGTACATGTGCTTCCCAAACTCATACTACACTTGTTGCACTATTTATGGTGCAGATTCAGTTCCGAGTATGATTAGGTCCTGCAGAGCTGTCTGAGTTCGAAGCATTACTTTCTTGAGATTGGGGTGAGTTGTCTGGCTGATTCGTGTCGTTCTCCCTCTATCCTTTTATGTATTCCTGTATTTTCTCATTTGTCCCAGATAGGTGTATTGGTGATCCCAGACTTGTATTTATACTCTGAGTGATTTTTGTACACATGACACCAGTCTTGAGTGACATTCTGTTATTTTCGCATTTTGTTTATTAGTAAAAGACCTGATTTGGATATTATTGTGTTATCACTTACTTCCCGCTTAATTACTTGAATGAATTGGTTAGTCGGTTGTTGTTGGTTCTCCTATCAAGTGCGGTTAGGTGCCTTCGTGGCTTTGGTAATTGGGTTGTGACACAATAATCCTGAAAATAAGTATTTTCCAAATGTTTCTTTCTTTTAAGCTACAACAACCTCATCAGCGTCTTGAATTTGAAAAAAATATAATCTGGGATCGTGAACTATTAGAAAAAGGGCTACGATGGAGAGTTGCAACGGGTGAGGAAGTTTATGTTTGAAAAGACCCGTGGATTCCTAATGTCACTGGGTTTAAACCTCATAGAACTACTGCTTCTGATAATTTGAATTTAAAAGTGTTTGATCTTATTAATGTAGAATCTCAAACTGGGAAGATGAATTAATTTGACACTTTATGAAATCAGGTACTTATGAGGTTAGATTGGGTTATCACCTTACAAAAATTTTAAGAAGCAAGGGAATACTATCAGTAATTTAGTAGTCATGCTTTTCCTAAATCTTTTTGGGATCTCTAAGGGCAATGAACATAAAAAATAAAACATAATTTCTACGAAGGTGTGTGCTTAATGCCTTTCCAGTAAACAAGATTATTAGAAAACAAATGTATCATGTGAGTAGTGTGTATAAGAGATGTGGTCTAGAAGATGAAGCTGTGGAACACATGTTTTTTAAGTGTTATGATACTCAAATAATTTGGAGAATGAGCCCTATTAATGGGAATGATCTTGACAATATTACTGATTTTTTTTGGGGTGGAAGGATAAGATTACTATGGCAAAACGTGTTCTAATTGTTGTAGTGTTTTGAATTTGACGGTAATGATATGTGGCATATATCGAAGTTTAGGAATGCTTTGCGTTTCAATAATGAATTAAGTGATTCTCCAGACGTAGTGACAAAAGCTTTATTCGAGTATAATGATTTTCTTGAAATAATGCATGCTGATTCCTCAAATGGTGATTTATAAGAGAATTGTGAACATCAACTAATAGTGGCCAAAGATGAGGTTTGTTGATGCAGGGTTACAAGTTAAATTGAAGGAGGCTAGCATTGACTTTGGTGTTATGGATAGCAAAGATGTTTTGCTTCAAGCCTATTGTTATATCCCGTATTTTGTACGTTGGGACAATCCGAGCTAACCATGAAAACTTAAGGACAAGACTACTCCGGGATGCGAGGTTGAGATTTTTGACCTTCGATTTTATTTTAAGGCATAAGTTGTTTGTGATTTTATTGGCATGGAATATTAAGGAAATTTGGGGTCAAAAGTGCAATATGGAAAACTTAATGTTCATGAAATAAAAGGCTATGTGGCCATGCACATGACTTGTGGGCCATAGAGCCACATGTGTTAATTCATATGGAAATAAAAGATGACAAGCTAAGTCATCTTCATCATTTTTCATTCTCTAGAAAATTGAAGAAACATGGAGAAAGAACCAAGGCCATATTCGGCCATGAAGAAAAAAATGGAGGTCCAAAACTAGTCATCAAAAAAATTTATTTCTTCTAGCTTTTCTACTAATTGGAAGGTGCTAATCAACATGGAGTAATTGTTAGAGCAAGAAAATCGTTCGTTGTGGTTATGAGCAAGTTCATCCGAATAGAGAAGTTGAAGAGAAAAGGTGAGGTTTAATTTTCTTTACATGTTTTATAGTTGCTTATGCATGTTGTGATATGTAGAAATGAATGAAACTCATGAAATTATGTGTGTGGGTTGTGGCCGTGTGGTGTGAGTTGTGTGGGAGTGGTGTATTAATTGTATTTAGCATGTTTGAGTGTTGTTGTAGTGTGTAAAAATGGATGAAAATCATGGAATTTATGTATGTGGTGTGTGGCCGCAAATGGGTGATTTGCCATAGGTATGTTGGACTAATTTTGTGTAGTATTTTAGTCGTTGTTGTTATGGATTATGTGATGGAAATGAAGGTATTGGATGCTACAAGTTAGAGTTGAAGCCGTTTGTGAGCTAGCGTAGAATTAGTATATTGGTAATATAGTTTCTTGCATTTACATGAATGATATTGTAATATGTGGTTATTGGCATAGTTTATGAATTTGGAAGAAAGAAATGTGTTGTTGTAATTTTGAGTGAATTTGGAAGACTTCGGGTTATGTAGTATATTGGCTGGGCCGTTTGGACACTTTGTGGATTGGTTGAAATGTTCTTGAATTTTGTTTGAATGGTTTCGGATTGGTATTTGAATGTATGAACATTGGCGTTGGACTAATTGTATGTGGTTAATTTGAACGTAAATGGAATGTTGTCGAAATATGTAGAAAAGAGTTATTGACGTTAGAATGCCTTTTGAATTAATTGTTGATGTTGCTAGAATGGTTGTTGGTATTGTTGTTGAAGATTTAGCCGAGTTGAAATCTCGGGGATGTTGAACTTACAGGGAAATGCGCCCAAATTTCTATAAATGGAGGGCTAGTTTAGAATTGGATTTCTAAGAGCTTACGACTAATGTTGGGCGTCTAATGATGTTATTGTAGATTTTGGAGAAGCCAAGACGTAAGTTTGGATTAATCTAGGAAGCGGACGAGGTATGTAAAGCCTAACTTTTCTTTCTTTTGGCATGTCCTAGTGTAAGTACGAGTCTCGGGGGAATTTCATTCTCAAGATTCGAGCACGTATACGATTCTTATTTACTTCTTAATGTTAACGTCCTTAATATGGTCAACTTATGGTTCTTAAGCCTTTTGTACAATTGGATTTCAAATTTTGCATAAAGAATGTTGTTTTTAAAGGATTCTATAACTACGAACATCCGTAACTTTCATAAACGAGCTCGGATCGTTTCGAAACGTTCGTGGGAGATTCTATAAGGAATAAGGTCTCCAACTTTTATAGATGGACTCGGATTGGTTCGATACTCGTCCGTGGGCCCCGAGGCTTTCCTTTGCGTAATACTAACGACTTTTGAAAGGATTGAGTGTGACTATCATCTTAAAACTTCGGACGTCGACTACTTACTCCTTTATCGAGTCTGTAATGACGATTATGCCGTAATTTCCATGAGCTATTTCATATGGTTTGATATGCATCTATAAGTCCTAAGGCTCTACTGAATATGTTCTCGAGCGACATTCGGAAGAAACTTGATTTGACTATCGTTTTGATTTTTTTTTTAAATGATGATTCATTTTGAATATTTTATTGAGTCTTTGAAAGTGTTTTAAACTGCATATAGTTGCTCACGACTCTGCTCGTGCATATGGTTGTTACATCCTTCACCGAGTCCCGGGCCGGTTATGTTATCGTGCGCACTATGTGATATTCCGGAGTATGATGTGTCCGGTTCGCCGAGCCCCTCGTTAGAGGTCCGGGTATCGAGTATATTTGGTGTTATGCCGTGTTATGATGTTATGATGTGTGACGGGGAATACGGAGATATGAAACCTTCTGGTGTGATGCTGTGTTGTGGCGCCAACGACGGGCGGGCGACCACAGTTCTAAGAGCCCCATGCATGATTTGTGTTTTTATGAGTAAGCATTTCGATATTTTGGATACTGCATTTACTTTCTGTACTTCTGATTTTGACTATGATTCTGTTTACTACATTCCATGCTTTGCATACTCGGTACATATTCCGTGCGACCCGCTTTGTTCGGGGGCGCGTTTCATGCCGCGCGCAGTACGAGATACTTACTCGGATGTTCCACCTGCCTAGGGTTCCTGCTCATTTGTCTTGGAGCGCTCCCTTGTTCTGGAGCCTATACTTTGGTCCGGATGTTACGTTGTGTATATATGTATATGTTTATTCACCGGTACGGCGGGGCCCTGTCCCGTCATATGATTCTGTTATTATTCTTAGAGGTCTGTAGACATGTATGTGTGGGTTATGGGTAGTTATTGTTCAGCTGTGTCCGTATGATCTGTGTGTTGGACGTCCACGTATTATGATAGCCTTATAAACTTATATGTGATATGATTTCTTTGGAAGTTATGACGACGATATGTATATGTATATTTGTGACTTTGAGGCGACGTTTCACTTTTACTCGTACGTATATGTTATTTGTATCTTGTATAAGTTATTCGTATGCTATTCTGATTAATGGGTGTGTACGGGTGCCCAGTTCGGGCACTAGTCGCGGTCTACGGGGTTGGGTCGTGACACCTATGGATTCCCGATTCAGTTCGTTGGGAAGTCTATGATTGCTTAAGTATTTGTAATTAGAAAAATCGCGGCACAAGCGATACAAAATGGATGGAGAAAACTTTATATTTCTCTGATATGTAAGGCGTGGTAGATATATTGAAGAAAAATGTGAAGGCTACTTCGAACGTGAGTGCAGCTTGTGAAAATATTTGGAACATGTCTAGATCATGTTGTATTTTTACATATTTCTAAAAGGTTTAGTGTTGCGGCTCATCACTTAGCTAAGTTTGTAATTTGTCAGTTTCACGGATTTTTTTGGGAAAGAGTATTCCCAAATTGGATTATGAATTATACTCCTTTGGATATATCATCTTCTTAATGAATTAATAGATGAAGATTTCTATTGAAAAAATATCACTCACTCCTTGCCATTTTATATGAGGTTGTTTTGATTAGACACGAAGTTTAAGAAATAATTGGAGACTTTTAAAACTTGTGGTCTAAAACAAACCATAGAAATTTGTGTACTTCGAAATCATTTCATTAAGAATAAAAAGTTAAGTTGTTATTAAATATAGAAATGTGTTGCCCCCTCCGGTTCAAAAACAGTGTCCATTTACCAAATCAAGAAAGAATTAATCTTACGTTTCTACATTTGCTCTTATTAAGTATTAAGTGACCAAATCTCAAATACCTATTTAATTAGGGGTAATTTTGGTCAAATTACCTATTTTTTTCAATATTTTCTTAAGGAATGTGCAAATAGCTAAGTGAAACTTTTTTTTAAACCGGATGGAATATTTTTTTGGGAAAAGGACATAAAGGGCCATCCAGCCCAAACTATTCCCACTGGATGGCCCATGTTTCTCTAAACCCAAAGTGTAGCCAGCACGACCTTTTGTGGCGACTTTAGTCGCCACTAAAAGTCCGCTGCAAAAAAAAGGGACTATTTGTGGCTACTTTAGTCGCCACTAAAGATCTTTTTTTTTTCCGTAGAAGCCACTGAAGATCAACTATGTATAGAAAATGTATCAAAAATGTATCATACGTATAAAAAGTATCATTGTTGTATAGAATATGTATCCCTACCGTATATCTATAGAAAATGTATCACGGGTTTGTATCATTGTTGTGTAATTTGTGTATCATAAATGTATCATCAACGTATACTCACTAATCATACATATATTATACATTAGTTATACATTGATTATACACTAATGATTCACATATTATACATATTCCATACATAAGTATAGAAAATGTATCATTGTTGTATAATTTATGTATAAACTATATCATTATTGTATAGAAAGTGTATCATAAATCTAGACAATGTATCATGCATATACAATATATAAACTGTATCATTCTTGTATAGAAAGTGTATATAAATTGTATCATTCTTGTATAGAAAGTGTATATATAATTCCAGCATATATATATAAACTGTATCATTCTTGTATAGAAAGTGTATATATAATTCTAGCATATGTATATAAATTGTATCATTCTTGTATAGAAAGTGTACCATATATATACATATAGAAACCGTGTCATTGTTGTATAGAATATATATCACTACTGTATATGTATAGAAAATGTATCATGCATAGAGAAACTGTATCATTATTGTATAATATGCGTATAATAAATATATAATTAACATATAATTTATGCTTAATGAATGTATAATTTATGTTTAATAAATGTATACTTACTAATTTTATTAGTTTGTAGTTGATATATTTTAGTTTGTTAAGTTTTCGATGATGGTTACTTTAGTATATAAAATGTATCATTGTTGTATAGAATATGTATCCTGTCACGCCCCGAACCAGGGCCTGGGCATACCACGGCACTCGGTGCCTGACTGCATGTGACCGAGCTAACCACATGGCTTGCTGAATCATCATGAGGCATACATGAGCGGAAATATATCGTGAAATGCATGATGAGCTTTTGTAAAACATAGTAAGTCACCATATAATATAGAAATACTCATTTAAATCATGAATGCGGATAATATCATAAATAAGCCAAACCGTCTAACCGACTCTGAAAGTCTAACATGACATAATTGACTTGTCTAGTCTATGAAACCTCTAATAAAAGTCTGATCATGAAAACATATTCGCTGGGACAAGGCCCCCAGCATACCTTCTTGTATACCAAATAAAATGAAGACAATGTCTAAACCCCAAAAGAGGTGGGGCTCACCAAATAAAGCTGATACGAGCAGATCCTAATAAGCAAAGGCGTCGTCCTATAAATCCGTACCTGCATCGTGAAATGCAGGCCCCCGGGCAATAAAAAGGGGACGTCAGCACATTGAATGTCTTTTGGTATGTAAAGCAACTGAATGAAATAAACGTGGCACATGAAAGTAACATGATAAGAGCTGAAACTGAAACTAAAACCTGGTAATGAACATGAGTATCTGACATGGACATGAATGCATATATAACATGAGTAAAAGCATTTTAAGTTGGGAGAGCATTAATATAACCGACATGTAACCACCACGTTAACACGAGGCGTCAGATCTCTGCCCGATCAACTAAGTCATCTTATACCTTACCGGGGTACAAGACATGAACATGACATGAATGGATCCAAATCCCTCAATGGGGAGAATATGAAGGAATCGTCCTACTGAGCGGAGCGATCCTTATCCTACGTTGGCATACGTAGTTTCAGGTATTAAACCTTCTCGGTAATATGTGCAACTCCCAAAAACATGAACATGATATAGTTGGCTAAGAAGCCCATGAATTTCATAAAACATGACTTATATTAAACATGAGTATCTTGTATCATGGCATGGATATAATAATATAATATAATTGCATGAAAACTTGTAGACGTGTAGGATATTCATGAAAATAGACATTACATTTAATAATTTGCATGTAGGAACCCATGGAATGTAAAGTATGGGTTTTCATGGATTACGGACAGACTCTCAATAACCAAAAGGGACTATTAAGAATACAATAACGAAGTAATCATACAATTATAGTATATCATGGTACATGTGCTTAGGGTTATCATGAACAAGGCTAAAACCCTAGTTTTGGTGTAACTTGTATGATCATGGAAGAACGTGGCGTGGGGAAAAATAAAGATGTTCCCACGCGTGGATAGAAACCCTACATACCTTGTAATACTCCAAAATTTGAATTAATGACTTGAACTTTGAAGAAGATTTCCAAAATGTTGAATCTTGAGATAGGTTTTCTTGAAAACCCTACTTTAGGAATGATGATTTCTTGTTTAGATTACAAGGATATATATTAGGATTGACTTGGAATGATTAGAATAGGCTTACCTTGGTGTTCTTGATGATGGGAGAGGATAGGAGGTCGTTTTAGGGCTTGGGGATGTGAAGAATGAAGTGAAAAAGCCTTAAAACGAAATTTTAAAATTGATGTCGGGCCTGTTTTACGCCCTATTTTACAGACTGTAAAAGATTTATGGTCCTTAGATCCCACCGTAAATCAATTACAGTGATTTGGGCTTTCTGGACCAGTTTTACGCCCCAAATCTATGGCCCATATACATTTTACGGCCCGTAGATTCCACCGTAAATTGGCAGAACACTGTTTTAGTAAAACGGGCATAAATTTTTGTACAAATGTCTGTTTGACCTTCATAATATACCGTTGGAAAGGTATTTCAAAGATCTACAACTCTGAAGAAGGAAATTTTCCCAAATTCCTTATACTCATTTGAAGTGAGACATGGTGCAAACTCACTTGAAAACACGCTCCGTAGGGTAGCTTCCGACTTTCCTTTGCTCAAGGACTCTTCTTATGTCTTGATTGGGTTTCAAACACCATTTCTACACTACTCAAATTGGATTCATTATACCCCCGTCTTACGAGTCAAATCTTAGCCCGAATGCACGAGGTATTACATATCCCTACTGTCTATATATATATATATATAGAAAATGTATCATAAGTATTATTATACATGTTTTGAAATATTTCTTGAAGGCTCAATCAACGTATAAATATACACATATTATATATGTTTTGGAATATTTTTTGAAAGTTCAATTACTGTATAAGTATACACATATTATACATGTTTTGAAACATTTGTTGAAGGCTCAATATGAATTTTAACCTTTAGTGGAGACTTTTTTAATAGCCATTAAAAAAAAAGTTGATCTTTAGTGGCCACAAATAGTCCTTGTGTAGTGGACTTTTAGTGGCGACTTTAAAGTCGCCACAAAGTCTTTTTAATTTTTTTTAAGGCATTTGGGCTGCTAGACCAGCCAGCGCTTGGAAATAGTTTGGACCGGCTGGCCGGCCAGCTCACGTTATTAGGCACAAATGTGGGATTACTTTGGCCCGTTAGCCATTGTATGTAGGGGTGGGCGTTCGGTTTTTCCGTTCGGTTTTTTCAAAGTTCGGTAAGGTTTTTCGGTTTCGATTTTTTGGAAGTGGACACTGAACACCGCATCGAATTAGTTCGGTTCGGTTCGGTTTTTTGAAGTTCGGTTCGGTTTCGATTTTTCTAATTTGGTTTTTTTTAGCAATTACACATCTCTCCATTTATTTCCATTTTTCCTTCTTGATTGCTTCGATTCTGAGAGGTTTACGCTAGACTAAATGTTTGAAGGTTTGATGACTTTAGAATCCAACCATAGTGATCATCCACACATACAAGATAATATCTTCTATATACAAAATATAATGTATTATACAATGTATAATAAAATCATACGAGGTATATAAAATTTTATATAGTGTATAATCAAATTATGTGAGTTATATCTAATTTATTATAATAGGTGAAATAAATTATATGAATATTATTCTATGTATAACATTTTTATTATACTATATTTAATAAAAATCAACACTCAAATTATTATTATACTTGTGTTCAATATCCTGTAGTGTTAAATGAAAATTGAGATTTTATTTTTTATGGAACAATGAAAGAAGTTGAGAATAAGGAGGAAGTAGAAAAGGTAAGAAAAAAACGCTGGAAAAAAATCTTGCAGAATAAGGAGGAAGTATGAAATTGTATAAAAGCGGTTATACTATGAACAACAAATAGGTATTGGAGTTATTCACGTCTGAAGGGTTTCCTTATATATAGCAATTTGATTTACTATAAAACACTTAACCTGCCATGTAATGTTTAATAACATTTAGTTACTAAGAGTATGTAAATGTTATAATATTATTGTCTACTTATTTTTTTTTCCCAAAAAAAAATTGTATTAATGTAGTAAATCTTCAAAAAAAAAAAAAAAAAAAAAAAACTTCGGTTTAACCGAAAAACCGGTGAACCGGAACCGAACACCGAAATTGTTATTAAAAAAAAATCGAAACTGAACCGAAAAACCGAAAAATAGAAATTAATTCGGTTCGGTCCTGTTTTTCGGTTTTCGGTGTTTATGCCCACCCCTAATTGTATGTCTTTTCCCTATTTTTTCGGACCGACTAAAAAAGGAAATAGTGTCACGTAATGGAGACAGAGGGATTGGACACCTCTCCATTTCCCTTCTCTCCATTTTCCCCAAGTTCTACCTTAGATTAGGGACACATGGCATGTGTTAGAATTAATGGCTAAGATTTAATTAACTAAAACAAGTCCCTAACCATGGTTTACATAATTAATAACTTATCCATAAGTATATTAAAATATTCTCTCTCTTCTTATTTTACGTTTCCCACTTTTTTTTTTCCTACGCAAAATTAGACTCATTATTCAATTGGTGATATACTAATTCTGTGATACTACAAATTCACAGAATATATATATTCCATTATTCCATTACTAATTCACAAAATATATTACCAATTATATCGGATATCACCATTATTCAATAGGTGATATCTCTTTCGTTTTTCTTTATCTACAGGATATTACCATTATTCAATTGGTGATATCTCTTTCGTTTTTCTTTATCCACATAGCAGGGTTGAAAATCCCCTTTTCAATATTAATTTTTGAATTGATAAACACGCTATCTTCCAATTCCTTTTTGAGTTAATCTTTTAGTTGGGAAACGTAAAATAGGAAGAGAGAGAATATTTTAATATATTTATGGATAAGTTATTAATTATGTAAACCATGATTTAATCTAAGGTAGAATTTGGGGAAAATGGAGAGGAGCCCAATCCAAGACGGAGCGAGTAGAATTTTCGGATTATTAAGTGGGCGTTTGGCCATAAGAATTATTCACTTTATTCCGGAATTTTTTTCACTTTTTTCACATTTTAGCGCTTGGCTATAAGAATTCTGAATTCAACTTGAAGTTGCATTCCGGAATTCCAAAAACAGAAAAAACTTATTTTTAAAATTTTTTCACTTTTTTATAACTATATTTCAACAAAAATTATAATTTTAAAAACTATGACCAAACACAACTCTAACTCCAAAATTTCAAAAAAATTGAATTTTTTTTGGGTATCTATGTACAAACAGGCCCTAAGGGAAAACAGAAAAGAAAAAGTTTAAAAAGAAGGCGCCATGGGCGTGGCCCGGAGTTAGGGTTTATGATTCAGCTCCCACTTCAAACACAAAGAAATAGAACAAAAAAAGAGCGGGAGACTCTACTCCGAAAATGTCTGTTGGTGCTCGTGAACTTACCGTTCTAGGTGAATTCAAGCCGTTCGGGTTGATTGCTGAAGCTCTTGATGGCAAACCCCCCTCAGATACTACTTGTGTGGATGATTATCGGTATTTCCTCTTCAGTCCTGAACTCACCAAACAAAGAGATGACCTCCATTTTCCGTCACCGTCAAGTGACCGCAGCGATCACGAGCTTTTCACCAGAGGAAATAGGTACACTTTTATAAATGAAATTATTCCCTCCCTCCGTCCCAGTTTATGTGATACTCGAGTCAATTTCACTAAACTTTGAAGCTAATATTGGATTAGATTAACTCAATATTTTCAGATTAAAGTTTATATATTTGAAAACTACATGAAAAATACTAGTATAAGTTACAACTTTTCTCATATCACGAGCTTTTCATCAGTGCCAATAGGTACACTTTTATAAAAAGATAATTACTTCCTCCGTCTCAATTTATGTGATGCTTTTCGCTTTTCAAGAGTTAATTTGACTAAACTTTGAAGCTAAATTGGATTAGAATTATTTTAAGATTAAAATTTATATATTTGAAAACTACATGAAAAAGTACCATACCTTGCAACTTTTCTCATATCACGAACTTTTCATCGGAGGTATTTATCCGTTAAGAACTTCTATTTCTCTTATTCTCAGTCAGATATTTACAGAATTGGGCTAAAGAAAACAAGTACTGCAAATATCTCAATGTTTACTCTTTTAAGTGGGAGTTTGGACATAAAATGTGAAATTTGAAAGAAAGTTGAGAAATGGTATTTGAGAATTGGAGTTGTGTTTGGACATGAATACAACTTGGAAAAATGTTGAACTTTTGTGAGTGATTTGGAGTGAAAAATGTGAAAACAGGTATTTGGAGTTTTTTCCAATTCCGGAAAATTGTAAACAATTCTATGTCCAAAGATGATTCCGGAATAAAATTCCTGAAAAAAGTGTAAATTATCCATGGCCAAATGGGCCCTAAGTATACCAAATTGCTATCAAGATAGTCAAAATTCCCAATTTCTTGTTCTGCGAATATCAACAAGGCTTACTTGTATTTCATAACATGATTACAGGATAATATGGAGCATAGGTTCGCGAGTGTATAAGAGGTTCACATCACCCTCCACAGTGATAAAGGTAACTTTGCAATTCCCTCTGCCATTAAGCATACACATGAACCTAGCTTAGAATATGGTTTTTCTAATATTGCCTCAACATTCAGCAAAAAGGTTTTGATTCTTCTATTGCCTTATTGAGTTTATGCAAGTTTTTTGGTATGCTTTTGTCCTTTGACGTCTAAATCACGGAAATGCTATGTGCTTTTAAAGTTAGAACTGAAATAGATACACCTAATCTTACGGTTACCAGTTTCAAAAAAATAAATAGATATACCTAATCTTGGAAAGATATTATTCTTGTCTCTTTTATGATTGATCAAATTTCCTTGATTTGCAGGTTGTACAGTTATCAAAGGCAAAAAGTTTAGAAAGGCGCAAATTACATCATTATTAAGAAATGTGCTAATGATGAAAAAATAAAAATATATACTTACTGTAGGAAACAAATAACAATAAACACATATAATAATTATTTGAACAAAAGAATTGGAAAAGCAACTATAATCAAGTGAAATATATGAAGTAAAATCCACGCCAATCATGTCAAAAACCTGTCAGATTTCTGGTTACATGTAAAAATGCAGTTTTTAATTTTTTTATTGACTGGATTTTTTATACAAAATTCCTTACTTTTATTTGTAATAAGATTTTTTTTTTAATTATTAATGTTTTGTTAACAATTAATATATCATTTCGCAACTAGTTTTATTGTTTAGTTGCCACGCCTCTTAAAAGCGGGTTTATGGGTGATGAGGCCCATGCCTTTATTCTAAAGCGCCACCTAAGCAAAGTGAAATGCCCAATCTGCAATCCTGCCGATCCACCCTACTTCAGAGGTTAATTGTGTCTCAGCTGAGCGTAAGTAACACTGATCGCTCGGTGAATCAGCAAACTAGCTCAAGTCTTAGCTGGATTAATTGAGAATAAATTTTGAGCCATGTGAATGAAAATGTTTCCATCTCATCTGAAACTATTAATATTCTTACTTAAGATGCGTTGTCAATGCTCAAAAATATGTGAATGACTCACTTGCTTAGACTTTTGAGATGAATCTGTGCGGCTTGGGTTATAATTAACATTTGCAGCTCTTTTGTATGGCTGATAGGTGGTTACACATAAACTTACGTGTCCTCGTAGAATTCATCAATTTTATTCTCGTTCAATTCTTGTTCTGGCAGGTCGACCCCACCTCCATTTTGGTTTTCTGCTTAGCTTATGGCATATGTCACATAGATGGAACTTGATTTACGATTTTCATTCATTACTTTGTTTTTTTTCTGATGAAGTTTCATTCATTAACTTTGTTGTAATCATTTGTCATGTGCATTCCTTCCAATTCTCTAGGAGGATGTATAATCAACTTTTAATGGTATTTTAGGCATCTTTGGTGCCGGATGGGTGATACCTCAGACGCTGTTCTGTGCATTCTACAGAGCGATAGTTTGTCAATTTATAACACCTCAGGTGATTGAACCAGTTTTACTGCTGCATATTCTATCTTAGTGGAGCTGCTTTCCACATATTGAGTAGTCTCATTGTATATAAAGTTTTTCCTTTGAATTACAAAGTTGATTCTTGTCCCATAAAAAATAAAGTTGATTTACTTGTCCCCGTGAAACCTTACACCAATTTTTTTTCTTTATTTTCCTTCCTAATGTTTGTTTGTTTGTTTTTTTTCTTTCTTTTTAGTTAAGGAAAATCCAAAGAATTTTAGGCATTAAAAATTAGCATTTGAAATTTATTGAACACTAGAGTGGATAAGCGACTTGATTGAGTTTTCCAGTGAGGGAATTGATTGATGTGCTCCTTTTTGGAGTTCTCATCATGTTCAAATACCACATGCTTTTGAATGTGTACCGGTGCGAGATTCGTATTGGAGTTGATAGGCCTTGCCTTCTTTTATGGGTCATAATTGAAACATAGTGAAACAAATTGGTGTCGGCTCCCCCACAGGCATCTCTTTGGGATTTTTTTTTTTTGGGTAACGTAAATAATTTTAATAACAATTGGGGGAAACCCCAAATACAAGCCGTATACTAAAAGAAGTGAACCTATAAGATGGCGAAGCAAAGAAGGTAGCAAAGAAGCAGGCATATATGAAGCTGGTAGATAAGAGGATGATGAAGAGAAGCGGACGAACAGGGAAAAGTATAAGATGGCGAAAGGAGGCGAAGTTAGCGATTGTCGGCGGCTAAAACGGCGCGCTTTGAACGCCTTTATGCGAGAACTAGAGGACGAGAGGTGGGGATAAGATTATTTAAGCTCGCGAGGCGAGAGAGAGAGAGGCACGCGACTTGGATCGTGAAGTGCATCGGGACGGATGGCCAAGTGTTGGTACGAGGAAGCCGCGTTAGACGAGAGATGGCGATCATACTTTCATGAACTCTTGAACGAAGGAGCGGACGGAGACATTGTGTTGGGAGACTTGGAGCGCTCGATAGGCGTCGCGATTTTGGTTATTGTAGGAGTATAAAGGTTGAGGAGGTTAAAGGAGCTGTTCGTAGGATGCTCGGGGGAAGAGCGGCCGGACTGACGAGATTCTGGAGAATTTTGGAAGAATGTGGCGGTAGGCTTGGAGTGGGCGGCTTGGATTGTTTAATGTCATTTTTCAAAGCGGTGAAGATCTTGGGAAGAATGGAGATGGAGTACAATGATTCCGTGTACAAGAACAAAGGGAGACATTCAAAGCTCGCAACAACTATAGAGGTATCGAGTTGCTAAGTCACACTATGAAAGTGTGGGAAAGGGTGGTGGAAATGAGGGTGAGGAGAGGTGTGTCTATTTCGAGGAGAACCGATTTGGATTAAATGCCGGGCGCTCGACTACGAAGCCATCCATATGTGTAAGGAGATTGGTGGAGCGGTATAGGGAGCGGAAGAGGGACTTGCGCATGGTATTCATTGACCTAGAAAAGGCCTACGACAAGGTGCCAGAGAGGTCTATGGAGATGCTTGGAGGCTAAAGGTGTACCTATGGTGTACATTAGAGCGATAAAGGACATGTATGATGGAGCTAAGACCGGGGTAAGGACGGTAGAAGGAGACTCGGAGCCCTTCCCCTTGTTGCGATGGGGTTGCGTCGGGGATCGACTCTTGCTTGGTCTATTCGCCTTGGTGATGGATGTATTGACGCGACAAATACAAGGTGAGGTGCCTTGGTGTTTGTTGTTCGCGAGATGACATAGTCGATTGACGAGACTCGCATGACGGAGTTAACGATAAGTGGAGGGTCGGAGGCGACGTTGGAGTCTAAAGGATTTAAATTGAGTAGGACCGAATGACAGAATACGTGGGGTGCGGGTTCGGTGGCTACCGCGTGAGGTTGATGAGGAAGTGAGGCTTGGTACCGTGCCATTCAAAAGAAAGGAAGTTTCAAGTATCTTGGGTCTATTATACGGGGAGATGGGGATATCAACGACGATGTTTCACATCGTATTGGTGAAAGTGGATGAAATGGAGACTCGCTCCGGTCTTTGTGTGATAAGAAAGTGCCTCCAAAACTTAAAGGCAAGTTCTACAAAGTGGTGGTTAGGCGACTTTATTGTACGGAGCAAAGTGTTGGCCGGTCGAGAAATGTCACGTTCGGAAGATGAAAGTCGCGGAAATGCGAATGCGGTGGATGTGTGGACACACTGTAGGAGGGATAGAATTAGGAATGAAGATATCCAAGACAAGGTGGGAGTGGCGTCGGTGGAGGACAAGATGCGGGAAGCGAGGCCGAGATGGTTTGGGCATGTGAAGAGGAGAGACACGGATGCTCGAGTGCGGAGGGTGTGAGAGGTTGGCTATGAATGGTTTCGGGAGAGGTAAGGGAGGCGAAGAAGAATTGGGGAGAGGTGATTAGGCGGGATATGGCACGGTTTCGGCCACCGAGGACATGACCTTAGATAGGAGGTTGTGGAGGACTCGGATTAGGATAGAAGGCTAGGTGGCGTACCCTTTCACCATAGTAGTTGCGCTTTTGCTCACTTGTCTATTGCCTTTTGGTTTATGCATTTGATTGCTGCTTATATTTGTTGGGACGTTGAACTTTGATTATTTTATTTATTTATTTATTTTTTTTTTTTTTATTTTTTTATTTTTTTTTGAAACTGGTAACTTTTCTTTGATTATTTTATTTATCTTTAGTATTCAATGCTTCTTACTTTCTGGATGGTTCTACCATGACTTTCTCGGCTTTTGGTATTCGTGTTATCATATTGCTTTCGATATGCTTGGCCCTATCTGACCTTTTGTCTTGTTTTCCTCTTGTCTTCCTCTCTTCTCCTCTCTTGAGCCGAGGGTCTCTCGGAAACAGCCGCCCTACCTTTCAAGGTGGGGGTTAGGTCTGCGTACACTCTACCCTCCCCAGACTCCACATGGTGGGACTATACTGGGCTTGTTGTTGTTGTTGTTGTTGACTAAAAGAAGTGAACCTACACCAAAATATGGTTCTCAACAAAAGAGATCCAATTCTCTATACAAATTGGGACCTCGTGAGTGCACCAAAAAGAGACTAGAGACAAAACACTACTCTGTATTTTTACATAGTGAAGCTCCAACCCTTCAAATGCCCTGCTATTCCTCTCTTTCCATATGACCCACATGATTGCTAGGGGGCCAACGCTCCAAGCCCTCGGGCTTTTCTTCCCCCGTCTATGAGTCCAACTTTGCAAAGCCTCCTTCACTGTACTTGGCATGGCCCATTGCATCCCAAACAAATTGAGGGCCGCCCTCCATAACCGGCTAGCCACCTTACAATGCAAAAGAAGATGGTCTACACTTTCTCCTGTACTTTTACACATGAAACACCAACTGAAATAGGTGATTCTCTTCTTTCTCAAGTTCTCAGCTGTTAAAATCACACCCCTTGCCGCCAACCATACAAAGAAACAAACCCTCCTCGGTGCTCTAGGGATCCAAATGGAGCCATGGGGTAAAGAACATTCCTCTCTTACTAGCAACCTCGTATAATAAGAGCTAACATAGAATAGACCATCTTCTCTCTATCGCCATCTCCAAACATCCGCTAGGTTGTTTGGTGTGTCTAGCCCATACAACAACTCTATCAAATTGTGAAAAACTCTTCCATCTCTCAGTCATGAAGGTTCCTTCTGAATCTTAGATCCCAGTGAATAACACCCTCATGAGATCTACAAATTTGTTGGACTGTCAACTCTCCTTGACAAGAATTGCAGTATAAATTAGGAAAGGCTTCTTTCAACTCGATCTCCCTACACCACTTATGTGCCCAAAAACTGATCCTGCTTCCGTCCCCATCCTTGAAATATATATGTCCACAAAAATCTACCCACCCCTTCATGATACTCCTCCGCAGTCCACACCCAAACGGAGTTACAATGTTTCTAGTCCTCCATCCACCATCCAGTATGCCATACTTTTCCGTTACCACCCCCTTCAGAAAGCGTTCACCTCCACCCCGAATCTCCAGATCCACTTTCCTAACAGAGCTTAATGAGAACATTATACATAAAGTTGGTTTGGAACTATAAGTGGAACTGGAGTTTAGTACATCAGAGGGCCAGATTTGGTATTTAGTGGATATTTGACCTATTGTTGGCTAAGAAATTAGTTTTCTTCTCTAAAGTTTTGTAGATAAGTCTTTCTGGTTTGGCGTTAATTGAATATAATGGCAGAATCTGAGACGCTGACTGGGGCTTTTTTGGCAGTTTAAAGAATAACTGAGTATAGAGGAGGCGAAAATAGGCTAATTTGCCTCTTAGAATTTCAATTACCAGACCCAAGTCAACCTTTTTTAGTATTTAATTTTCCTCTTTTTGTCCAAGTGAGTTCTTGTTGTTTTACCACTGCTATCGGTTGTTAGAGAAGACATTACAATCGTTTAGTCCTTTGCTTTGTAGGTGAAGTAACATCGGTTCCTCTTCCTCGTAGCATCACCTCCATATGGCCTCTTCCATGTGGTTTACTCCTCCAACAGGCACCTGAAGGGAGCTCGCCAGCGCATATCCAATTTTCGTCCTTGAGCCTGTTTTTAAGTGCTCGCGATACAATCCGTTCAAAAAGGGATGTTAGTCCTCAGCAGAATTATACTGCTGTACATGGTTTAGATACTACCAAGAGAGATGGGTCTTCAATGTCCTCACATCTGATATTAAAGGATCCACTGGAAGAACCTCAGGTATACATGATGTTTTCTTTGGCCCCCCTCTGTCTCTATTGTTTTGCTTTGCTTTGCTTTGTTTTATTGTCTATTCCTTTGCTGTTTCTGTTCCTGGGTTTTGGTAATATTATACTGTAACCCATTTGTATTCCATTTGTCAGCTGAAGAGGTAGAATTTTCCTCCCAGCTTTCAATTTGAATTTGCTAGTGTACCTTTTTCATTGTGATTATCACAGCCAACCTATATTGAGGAGAGGGGGAAATTAAACTATATTAAAGAATTTGATGAAAGGACCATCTGGACCGGAGATTGTGTCCCCTTGATGGCGTCATACAACAAAGGTTTTTCCTATTTATTTTAACTGTTAGATTGTCTCTTCTTTTCTGGTGGACGAAAGAGATAACAGAGTGCATTCGTTGTCTCTGCATTACTTTGCAGCTAAGCTTCAGCATTCTTTATGGGTTGTTGAAATCACCAACTCTAACATTGAAATGGGAAATTCTAGATTTCCTGATGCTCCCCTTGGAGTGCAGACGAAGCAATTTTCATTCCGGAGGATATGGCAAGGAAAGGGTTCACAAACAGCTGCTAGTAAGGTGCTGATTATAATTGATTCTTTTGTTGCTTGATGAAAAGAATGTCATGCTTCTTGCTTTTATTGGGAAATGAATTTAGTGAACCATGTATATACATTTTATAGTTCCAATTCGTGGTAAATAATATGTTTTCAGAGGACTGGAATTGAAGGTCCACAGTGAATCATAGCGATCTAATCTTGAGTACTAGTTGAAAAGCTAAGAACCTCAGCATCAGGTGATCAAGAAGAAGTTGCCACAATCTATTGTCACAATCTCATGATACCTGTTCTGACTTTGTATGATTCTAAGATTTATTATTAGAAAGCTACTAGGTAGTGGTAACTATTACAACAATTTTTGACTTATGCTTCAAACTGATAAGGGTAACTTTTGACGTAGAACAGATGGAAGCTTTGGAAACGATCCTTGGGTGTCTTAGTTTGGCATATTATTCTGAATTAATAAAAAGGTCATTGATGTCTAACCAGACCCCACCTGTTGGAATATACTGGGTATGTTGTTGTTGTTGTTGTTGTGTCGTTGGTGTCTAAATAGAAGTTACTGTAGGTTTGATGAAAGCCTAGTTTGTCAAGAAATGTCATGGGGCCTGGTCCTGGCCAGGGAAACTTCGAAAAACAAGTGGAACCTTGGTTTTCAAATCCTTAGTGGAGTCATTGAAAACTAGTCCATGACCTGTACCGTTTGTTACTAAATCGATGTAGTGGATCTTTCCCTCAGCTTCATCAAACTACTGCAGCCTTAGCATAATGCAATCTCAATTTTCACTCTTCTGCTTGTCGGGGCATATCTCCAAGATGTGCACATTTCAGGTTTTTCTTCCTAGTGTCCTCACTCTGGTTGTATGTAGCATAATAACATAGGTGAACCACAGTATTTAGGCATCTAACTTCCATGTTTAAAATCATATCTGCATGAACGATTTTATATATCTGTGTCCTTATATATGTGCTTGTCGTTTCTCTCAGGTATTTCTAGCAACTGATCACGATGCATCACCCATTATTTGCTTTCTACTCCAAGAGCAAAAAAAGCTGTTGTCTCTGCGGCTTCAGACTATAGAAATAAATACCGAAGTTATCTATGATATTAAGCCTGACATGAGTTGGAGCATACCCTCAGTTGCTGCAGCACCAGTTGTTGTTACTCGACCAGGGTTAGTTTTTACTATATATTTTGGTTTTCTGCAGCTATGTTACTACTTTGGTGTCTTGACTGCCAATTCTCATCTTCAGAGTTAAAGTGGGCGGACTTCCATTTATGGACATTGTCGTGCTGACATCAGAAAACACTCTTCTTCTATATGTAAGTTTTATGGCTATCTTAAATAACTGGTCCTGCTAGTAGAAGACAAATTCTTGGCCATGACTTGCATTCCTCTTGTTTTCCCCGTCAAAGTGGAGGACCTCCAGTTGATGCATCGTAAAATTTTTGCATCAGGAATATGTCTACCCTCTCTGTGTTTACTTTGCTACTGGCTGAACTCTGAAGATATTGGTGACTCTGCTTTGCAAAAGTTATTTCTTTGTATGCTAAACGCAAATGTTCTGTTATCTTCTCCACACAAGTTCTTTGGTTGAAACATTAAACTTATATGATATCTGGTATGTTTGCAGCAAACATTGTTTTGCTCTCTGAACTCCTTTTGTCCTTTTAAATTTTTGCATGACTTGTTAGGAATTGTGTAGCTTTTTTTATTTCATTCTTGTTTACAGTTGGTATAACTTAATAATGTTCATCACTTCTGATGAAGAATTAAGATTAGGTGGGGCAGATGGATAATTGGCATTGTCAAATACATTACAAGAAGTCATACAAGTAAAAAGCTTGAATTTGGATGAAAGGATATTTTTCTTTTTTCATTCATTGCGTAAAGGATACATATGAAGGAGCGATTACAAGCATGAGAACACTGAGGAGATAAATATAGCGGAAGTTTTCGGTAACCGCGGGGTTACACCAAGTATCTGCCTTGAGCGCTACTTCTTTACTCTAGTTACAGATGAGCTAACCAATAATAGATGTATGCTATTTGCAAATGATATTGTGTTAATCCATGAAATTCACAAAGGAGAAAACCAAAAGTTAGAATTATGGAAAACAATCATGTTAGAGTTTTAGAATAAGTAGAAGTATGTAAGAGAGAAAATATGCACTACAAATTTAGCCACTGTAAGAAGAATGATGGTGAAGTTAGACTAGAGGGGTGTAGTATCTAACTGCAGACAATTCAGATTTGTAGGCCCAGTTTTTCAATCAATAACATGACAGAGTAGTCGAAATTTTGGTGTCTATATGTTTAGTCTTTTAGGAAAATGATGTGATAGATGATGTGACACATCTAATAAAAGCAAGATGCTTGGAATGGAGGAGTCCAATGGGATGCTATGCAATATGCCGATACCTAACAGTGTAGGAACCCCTTCTTTGTAGGGATGGGTTCTAACTTTGTCTTGAAAAAGCACTAGCTTAGTGCTAGATTATTGATTATCAATAAAGTTCTTATTTACCTATTCAAAATAAAAAAGAATCTTAGTGGACTGAGTTACCCGGTACATATATTGTCGGAGAATGCAGGTACCCAGTGGATTCGTTGAGGTATGTACAAGGTGGTTTGAACACCACCTTTATAAGAAAAAAGATGATGTAGATGTAAAATCACATGAAGGTAAATTGTTTCAAGAAAACATATAGTCTCTCGAAATTAAAGCAAATTTAGCTAAAAACAGAACATAGTTGAAGCGAAGGACCCATAAAGACGAATATGTTGCTTGGACTCTTCAAAAATATCAACGGCTGCGTGTTAGATCCTCCAAAAGTAGTGCATTTTTGGAAGATCCAACACGGGTGTGGCAACATATTTGGAGAGTCGAGCAACATATCACGATCCTAACTAGCTAGTATTAAAAGCTTATTTGGATGGTTGTTACCATTGTTTCATAATGTATTGTTTTGTACTGTTGTTTTGTAAATACAATGCTTGTATAGTTTGTTGTGGTTTAATTGTGTCTTTATTGTTTGGTTTGACTGTGTCGTATTGTACATTTAACAGATGAGTTTACTAAAGTGCCCTTAATTGATTTAAATATTAGATATATCAACAGTTACTCATAAAAATAATCTAAGACGATCTCTTTATCCTAATTTATCTCCAATTATGCCTTGTAAAAATATTAAGTTATTAAATTCATATAGCTCCTAATGAAATTAATCAAAAACAAGATATTAATCTAAACAAAAATAATATGTGAACTCATTTCATAATTTATAACATAGATAATATTTCCTAACAACATGCATTATAACGCATACCATAGAATGGATAGTGTATTATTTTCAAAAACTGTATAATTCATATTGTCCATTATATCCTCAACAGTTATAAGAGAAATTCATAATGTTTTCCTCCATAAGTAAGGGCATAATGGGAAAAATAAGTAAGGTAACGATCAAATCACACTAAATCTGTTGTTACATAAAACGGGCCTTTTCAGGGTTATGTTAAAAAACAAATTTAACAATACAATAAAATGTTTGATACCAACAATATAATACAATCCAATAAATTTTAATCACAATCAAACAAACGTTGTATTTGAAGTAACAACAATAGGTAACAAATGTCCAAACAAGCTACAAGGCTTAGTTATTATTACAGTTGCATTAAATCCATTGTTTGCTAGAAGCCTTTTGTTCTGGTTGAACTCGTATATCCATTTATGGATAAGTATGAGATTTAGAGAATTTATAGATTTGGAGAACCCCTAATTCGAATGTACATGCAAATTAGTATTTAGTATTGGAATGAAATAGACCTGAATAGAGTGCGATGGATACAAATGATTATTCATATAGCTGATGCCCAACTAAATTATTGAGGCTTAAGTAATTGATTGATTGATATTCATTGAGTCATCTATTGGAACTCATCAATCAGATTCTTCTGTTGAAATTTGAGATTAGAGTAAATTCATTCTCTTTTTTAATTTTACTTGGGTAGGGTCAATGTGGAGCAGCTTTAAAATGGGCAGCAGCTTTAAAATGGGCGGAAAATAGGACATCTTTTGATTGTCCTTCTTTCTTTTTCCCCCTTCTCTTCCTGCCAGAATTTTACAAATCTGGGGCATGTAACACTTGTACTTTTTTAGTTATCCTCATATTTTCATGCTTGACATAGATAGTCATGGTATATTTTCCATGAAACACATTTTGGCTTCTTGAGGAAATTTCAAATTTGGCTTGCCACAATGTTCACATGGGTGTAGCCTGCAGGACATGACAAGGATATTGTAACATTTTAATCTCATACTGATCCAATGTGAACATGTCCTTTTGTGGTTCTGTTGTTCTGATATACTTTATTGAACACAGTATAGGAAATAGAACTCCTATGATCATCCACATTGTGATAAAGAATATTTAGACTTTTTCATTTTACTTTTTATTTTTTTATTTTTTTAACCATTTCTAAATTTGGAAGTTTATTTTCTAAGTTTATGTGGAAAGATGTCATCATCTTTGCGCATCACTTTCACTTACAGGTAATGTTTGATTTCCTCATGAAATATGATATGTGAACTTTTAAAATTGCAGTGCGGGAAGCAATGCCTTTGTAGGTTCAAGTTGTCTCACCTTGGCAAAGATCAGGTTTTGCATGATACTAGAATTGTTGGGTTAGCAGATGCTGTTGAGGAGCGTATCAATGTGATTGTGAACAGTGGACGGGTATGGTTGCTGACTTTATTTGGCTTTTGTATTTTAGGCTAAAGTAGTGTGTAAGTTCCTCATTGTAACTGTTGCATTCCGTTTTGTGACTGTTAACAGTCATGGGACAAACATCAGATGATGAGATTGTAAGTCTGTATCAGGTTTACCATGTTGTCTATAATTCTCTGAGCTTTAGATGACTAGGATGAGGCCACTTAATTTCTATATCGCATAAAACAATGAAATTGTTTGTGCAAAAGATAAGTACTGAGAACTTCATGCTATTGAAAAAAAGGAGTAGAATGGTATATTTTCCTTTCTGATGGCTAACAAGCTACAGGGAGCTACAGGGAGTCCTTTCTTATGAACCTTGGGCGTAACTCAACCCCAAAAGCTAGCTCTTGGGGTTGAGTTAGGCCCAGGTGCCATATTTTTACATGGTAATAGAGCCAGGTCATCCTTGTTTGGGCTCCCGGTCCACGCTGCAGTTGGGCCTGGGCGTGGGGGGGGGGGGGGGGTGTGTGTTAGAGTGGGTTAGCGTCCCACATTGGTTGGGGAATGAACTGGTGGTCTGCTTATATGGACCCGGGCAATCCTACCCTCATGAGCTAGCTTTTGGTTTACAAGTTATTATCCTCAATCTGTTATTTTGATAACCATATGTAGTCTGATATAGGTCTGTTGAGTTTCTGACCAGGATGGAATTATGATTCCCTGCTTTTTTTGGTTCTTCAGATTTACCGATGTACTTGGCGACGCAATCCATCATCGTCCTTGGCAAATGATTGTATCACTGCAATGGCTGAGGGGCTGAACTCTACTTTGTATAATCACTTTCTTGTTCTCCTTTGGCGCAATGATGATCAAACATATCTGAGTGGGACAGATCTGACTGCTGATTCTGAGTGGGAATCCTTTCAAAGTGTAATATCACGAATATGCAAAGAGTCTAGTCGTACTTCTGAAAAGCTTTCAGATTCTGTTTCATGCTCTTCATGGGAGTTTCTTATTAACAGCAGATATCATAAGCAATACAGCAAAAGTTATCCTATATCTGGATTTTCAGAAACTTCAATTGATCAGCAGGGATTGTATTCACCCGGATCATCCAGGGGTACCTCAGATAATGCTGGAAATTCGTTGTATGCTGAATTAGTGGCTGAGACCCTAGATACACTGCATACTGTATATGAAAGTTTGAAACTAGACAATCACCGTAAACGGTAACTTCCCTTTTCGTACATTTATTGTTTCATCAGCTCATTGGTCATGTTAAACCATCTCCTATGTTCATTTTTCATCTGGGCTAGTAACACTAGTTCTTTATGCCTCTTCACAAGTATTATTGCTACGGAAACAATTGAAGGGTAAAAGCATATTTCAAGTAAAAGGAGACCAAATCTGGAATTTAATATTTCATATTTACAGCCTACTACATAGCCTCCGATGTTTATCAAAAACAATGTTGTTCTATCTGTGTTACCTGAAAAAAGAAGAGGCAGAGGGGAAGAAGAATCAATTCCAGCTTATCCTCTCACATTTGACGTTGGAGCTAATGTCTTCTAAATCTGACCGCACATCTATTGTTAAACTCAGCTTTGATGCCCTTTGTCTCTCCAACTATTGTACTTATACAGTGAGCTGTGATGCCCCTTCTCACTGCACATGTTGTAGATCTTTCTGTTTGTCCCATAAGAAATTACACGAACACCCTCTTGATATCCTTTTACACATTTAACGGAAATTTGGAGCCCTTCTTCAGGATGCATAAGATGGCAATAAATATTTGGTGGTGCCTTTATAGTATCAGACTGATGTCTAATTCAACGGTGACCAATGTCAAGATGTTTGTATCATTATTTAAGTTGGATAGGATGTATACTGAGAAAGTTTTGAGCTCTTCTGCTGATTTAACTTTCTTTGTATCTTTAAACCACTTTTTTTGTAATGCTGATCTTGAATTGGAGAGGTTTGTAATGCTGATCTTGAATTGGAGAGGCTAATGGAGGACACAGTGGCTAGAGATTTAGCTTATCTGCCACCGGAGTTAAATTAGAAACTTGTAAATTATTATCTCTGAGTAGAAATATTCTAATTTTGAAATTGCATATGCTTTTTTCTCAATTTCATCATAGTTCTGGAGATACGGATTGACCAGATGCTATAGAAAGTGATCTGCATTGCTCTTGCAAATAACTAGGAAAAAGAAAAAAGAGAAGATGGTGTCACATGACATAGGTTGTTTGGGATTTCTGTTGGTGTTCTTTGGTTTTTTCATTTACTTTCAATGATTTGTTTGCTATCCAATAACCAGGTAGTCGTAAAAAGAAAAAAGAGAAGATGGTGTCACATGACATGAGTTGTTTGGGGTTTCTGTTGAAGTCCTTTGTTTTTTCATTTACTTCCAATTATTTGTTTGTTATCCATTAACCAGGTATTCTTAATAAGTAAAATTGCAAGAATATCTGGAGATGAGCTCTGTTTGCTGTAATATGATGTATTTGGCTGAACTTAGGAGGGCCTTCCATGAGGCCCTGATCCCTTCCTATATTGCGTACAGATACGTAATGTTACCTCAGAGGATCCATAACGGAAAAAAAGAAAAAAAAAAAGAAAAAAAGAAAGAAAAACAAATGAGCAAGTTGTGCATGAATTTATATCTTTTGGTCTCGTCGGTTTGCAACTCTAAGGTTGATATGTTGTCGGGGTAATTTTGAATCAGAACTCGGGTTGTTTCAGTTAAAAACTTTGTTTAACATCATATGTTTGACTTTATAAGCCGTCTCCCTTTGCCAGGGTAGGGAGGTGAATGTCTCTGTTCTGGATAATTGAGTTTTTACTTTCTAGTGGATAAAGTATATCTTGCCAATAAATTGGCACTGTGTTTGGGACTTGGTGTTAACTGTTTGACATATATTTGTAGATTATTGAGCTTTTCTGTTTCATGTAAACAATTTTTTACTGAATACATTGACCTTTGCAGTTTTCCTGATGTGACTGATTAAAACAAAGTTTTCTTGATGTGTTAGTAAAATTCTTTTGCATACTGTGGTTCCATAATCTCATGTTATTCACTTAATATACTTAACTTAATGCAGAGATATGGGTCTTCTGGTGGTTCTATTATGTGATATTGCAGCTTTCCTGCGCGAAGATTGCTACTTGGATCATTATATACGCGACTTTCCTTGCCTCTCAAAAGGCCATGAAGTATCTCTGATCTCATCCTCCAAGAGAAATCCTCCTAGTTTATTCAGGTGGCTTGAGTCCTGCTTGAAGCATGGGTGTAGTTCTACTAGTATTAGTTATCTCCCATCTTTGATCTTTAAAGATGGAAGTTCTGTTGTCAACTGGGGACGGAAAATTGTATCATTCTATAGCCTGTTATGCGGTGCTGAGCTTTTGGGAAAGAGGTTATCTTCTGGTGTTTCTTGTGCTGTTGCGTCTGGATCGTTTAATACTCCGGAGGAACTAACTGTCTTGTCAATGGTTGGAGAAAGAGTAGGTCTGCAGCAGTTAGACTTGTTGCCTGCTGGAGTCTCTCTTCCTCTGCGAGATGTAAGTGAAGAGCTAAAAGAATTTTACATCCAAGGTTTCCCATCCTTAGAAGTGCAAAATTTAGATATTCTGATCTATTCACTTGAACACACAAATATGCCAATGGAAGGGTGTTAATGACATCTAGTACCCTTAATGGATGTACAATCTTCTCCTTTTAATTGCAGCAGTTCACGTTACAAAAATTATACCCAGATGTTTCCATGCACTCAAGATCCTTTTTTTTTAATATTTTTTTTTTATTAATAATAAAGGGCAGCCGGTGCACAAAGCATCCCGCCTTAGCAGGGTCCGGGGAAGGGCCGCACCCAAGGGGTGTGATGTAGACAGCCTACCCTAATGCAAGCATTAGTGGCTGCTTCCACGGCTCGAACCCGTGGCCTATAGGTCACACGGAGACAACTTACCGTTGCTTATTTTTATTTGACTTATTTTTTAATTAAAGAAGGGGTGATTTTGTTCTTGTGCAGGCATTGGATAAATGCCGTGACTCTCCTCCAATGGATTGGCCTGCTGCTGCATATGTTCTTCTTGGTCGGGAGGATTTGGCTTTCTCACGTTTAGCATATTCAAGAAAATCTGTGGAGCTTGAGCCCCATATGAGTGTAAATATGACATGTATGTCCACTCCTTACATGTTGAACCTGCATCCTGTGACGATTCCTTCCTCAATATCTGACACAATACAATCAGAGGATAACAAGCTAGAGGATGTAGATTCTGTTGAGGGATCTGTGGCTGATGGGATGGAGCATATTTTCAACTCTGGCATCCAGTTGCGGTATGGTCGTGATCTGAGATTGAATGAGGTAAGTTTTTACTATTGTGCATGCTGAAAATAGATGTTTGCAGGCACTGCTTTGCAGTAAATACAACCCTGCCTCACTTTTAAAAGAGCTAGAGCCTGTTTGGATGGGCTTAAAAAAAGCTGCTTAAGTCAAAAAAAAATAAGTTGGTGCAGCCCAACTTTTTTTTTTTTTTGGCTTATAAGCTGTTTTCAGCTTATAAGCTGCTTTAGATAAGCTAAGCCAAACCGGTCAAATTATTTTTTTGGGCTTATTTTATCACAAAATGGCTTATAAGCTGGCCAGCCAAACATTCAAAAAAGCTGAAAACAACTTATAAGCAACTTATAAGCCAATCCAAACGGGCTCCTAACCATGAGTTCCCACTTACCTGATTGTAAAGTCATACTAAAAGGCTCTCCGATTACGCTTGTCTGAAGAGTCAATCCACATCCATTTCGTTATGGAAACCTGACTGTCATGTCAGTTTTATTTATGATGAGCTTGACCTCTGTGTAGTGTCCTAGTGCTTAATTTGTGATTACTCTTTACCAAACATATGCAGCTCCAATAATGATTTTTATATAAGAAGAAAATTGATCTTTCACAATCAAATCCTTTGCTCATTTTTTCAACATTCTTAAAGTCAAACCTGAAAGCACCACATCGTAAACATTTATGGCTAGGATGTGAATTCTTTTTCCTTTGCCCCTATTATGTTTTGATAAAGGTAATGGTTTTATTAAAAGATGGGGAGAATACTGCATACAAAATGTGAACCGCGTAGAGAACCTTACAAAATGACATGATTCTCTATTCAAACAGCATCCGATCGTCAGTACTAACCGGAATTTCGAAGGTGCAAAAATATACTGAAAACTAAAATAATCTTCTAAATATGTGCAAAAGAATCAAACTTCCTTCCGTTCCTTCCCCCCCTCGTGTCCAAATGACCGCTAGGAGTGCTGCCTCCGTGCTCTACTTCTTATGAGTTCCCATCCTGACATTAACACCTTTACTGTTCGTGACATTACCCATTGCTCTCTGAATCCAAACGGTTAAAGTAAGGAAGCTCTCTTTTTCCCGCTTCAGCAAGCTGTTTTAGAATGACTTGATAATGAAGACAATATCCTTTTGTCTTTCCCATGTTCACTAGTCTGTATCTGTGAGTTGTGTTTCTCGGATCCGTCAAAAGTGCCGCCACTCATGTTGGATCCTCCAAAAATAGCGTATTTTTGGAAGATTCGACATGGGTGCAGCAACATTTTTGGAGGATTTGAGCAACATAGTTTGTGAGTAAAACCCTATGCTTGTAAAGGAACTGAAGAAATCTGCTGAAATCCTCCCATCTGCAGTCCTAAGAGTTTCTTCTAAGGATCAAATCCCAGACTACCTCTCCCCCCTGTTATTTTCTCTACTTGTATGTAGGCTCGATATACTGTACATAGATGAAAAGGCTTCACATAACAGGGTATCCCTAATCCCTTCAACATCTTTGCTTCCAAATGTCGAGTCCTGCGCATGCTTGAAAGTTGAAAGTGACATATCTATAGAAGTCATTCTTTAATAATGCACTTCTGAAGGGCCACCATTCGATGTTCCACAGGTATAACTACATCCAAATGTGTAGTCCCCCTCCAAAAGTATTACAGCTTACACTGCCTTCCTATTTCCACTAAATTACAACCAGTCAATAGCTGTTAAAATATTTACTGTTTGATCTAACATTTCCTGTTTACACCAAAAATAGTAAATAGCTAAACAATTCATCTTCATTTTCTGCACGCTGCTCTGCTTATCTTCAAAACATCTCTGATTTCTCTCCTTCCAAACTGTCCAACATATGCTTGCTGGGACAATCTTCCATCTCTCCTCCTTCTTTGGTGCATTACCATCTTTGTTCCGACACTTCATTACTTTTTTTATACTTCCTGATTTCACCCAGTTCATTTTTTATCTTGAGAAAGAACTGCCACAACTGGTCTGTCACTTTGCAATGCAAAAAAAGATGGTTGACTGTCTCTGCTTGTTCCCCACATAAGTAACATCTAGAGCATAGGTGAAATCCTCTTCTGTTCAGGTTCTCATGAGTTAGCACTGCTTCTTTTGCCAAAAGCCAGGAAAAACAGTTTACCTTGTAAGGTATTTTGGTTTTCCGTATCATCCTCCAAGGCCATCTTGCCTCCTGATTTGTTTGTTGAACACAAGTCTCTGTATACAGATTTAACAGTAAAACTCCCTTTACTATCAGCTTTCCATTCCAAAGTATCCCTCTCACCTGTTAAATTGTTGAAATGTGCTACTGTGTTGTAAAAGGCTACTATCCTTGGCATCTCCCAATCATTCAGATTCCCTCTTAGGTGTAGATTCCATCCTTGTCCTGTCCATATTTCAGCAGTTGTGGCTTGTTGAAGTTCGCATAAGGTGTAAAGATCTGGGTACATAGGTTCTTGGCCACACCAACTGTCATCCCAAAAGGACACCTTCAAACCATTCCCCACTTTAAATCTTGCTCTAGCCAAAACTAAAGGCCATAGATTTCTGATAGATCTCCACAAACTGCAACCGTAAGGGGTAGTTACCACTTCAGTCATCCACTTATCCTCCATCCCATAGTTGCAGTGACCACTTCCTTCCAAAGTGAGTTGTCAGTTGTTGCAAATTTCCACAACCATTTCATCAACAAGCTCTTGTTCTGTCTGGTCATGTCTCTGGTTCCCACCCCTCCTACTTCCTTGTTGATTGTCAACTCCTCCCACTTAACTAGATGGAACTTCTTGTCTTCATTACCTTGCCGGAAAAAGTTTCTCCTTAGAGCATATATCCTTTTAACCACATTCACTGGTATAGGAAACACAAGCGTCATATAGGATGGGAGAGCATCTAGTACACTATTAACCAGTATCAATCTTCCCCCCAAAGACAGGTATCGACTCTTCCAGTTTGTCAGTTTTTTTTCACATTTTTCTATCACCCCATTCCATATACCTTTAGACTTGCTTTTTGCTCCCAGAGGCATGCCCAAATATGTTGTTGGCAGTTCCCCAACCTTGCCTCCCAACTTCTCTAGTAAGGACACTAACTCTGTTACATCATTGATTGGATATACAAAGCTCTTCCCCCAGTTAATATGTAGTCCTGATACAGCTTCAAAAATGATGAAAATGGCCCTTAGAATTAGCATGTGTTCTTCCACTGCTTCACAGAATACTAGGGTATCATCAGCATACTGCAGATGAGTTATCTCCAAATTATTTCCTGCCCTGTTTTCCACCTGGAAACCCCTTATCCAACCCCTCTCCTTTGCTGTGTGAATCAAGTTACTCATCCCTTCCATTGCCAAGATGAAGAAAAAAGGGCAGAAAAGATCCCCTTGTCTCGGTCCCCTCTGAGAGGGAAAAAAACCAGCAAGATTTTTATTGATCAAAACTGAGAATTTTACAGTACTGATACATTGCTTGATCCTTTCGGTCCACCTGGTTCCAAATCCCATCTTCTGAAGCATGTTCACTAGAAAGTCCCAGTTTAGGTGATCGTAAGCTTTCTGTATATCAAGCTTGCACCAAATGCGTGGCTTCTGACTTCTCTGTCTGGAATCTACACATTCATTTGCTATCAGTATTGCATCCATTATCTGTCTGCCTTTAATGAAAGCCATTTGTTGTCTGTCCACCAGCCTGTGTATGACTTTGTTCAATCTTTCTGCCAAAGCTTTGCAATGATCTTGTAAACCCCCCATCAAGCTAATTGGTCTGAAATCATTTAGCTCCACTGCACCCACTTTCTTAGGGATCAATGTCACAAAAGTAGCATTTATGCTCCTTTCAAACACTCCTTCCTCATAGAAGTTCTGAATTCCAGCAACTAAATTTGCTTTGATGATCTCCCAGCACTGTCTGAAAAAAGCCATAGAATAACCATCTGGACGTGGGGCTTTATCCCCTGCACATGCATTGATACTTTCCAGAATTTCATGTGGTTCAAATGGTGCCATCAGTATGGCATTGTCTTCTTCTCCAATTCTTGGAGAATTCCTCATGTCTAATTGAGGTTTCCATCCTTCTGTCTCTGTGTATAGCTTCTCATAGTAAGCTACAATCTCCTCTTTCACCATTCAACGTTATTATCTGACTTCCTTCAGCGCCTATTTCAGTTCCATATTCTTTTTCAATAACCTTCCTCCATAAAGCTTGGTCCTCCCTCCAAAATCTCCATAGCCACTTTCCTAATAAGGCCCTACTGAATACCCTCAAGTCCCTTATTCCCAGACCCTTCCCTTTATGGTTGAAGTGACTGTTTCCATTTGATTAAGTGTTACTTCTTTTCCTCTGCTCCTGGTGTTTACTTATCAGGTGTTGGACATTTCTGTGATTGCTGCTTTATTTATTATTGTTTGGACTGCTGCTGGCCAGCGAAACTGAATAGGAACAAGTAGTTTTGTGATTTTGAGGGATAAAGCAGAACCTGCTTATTCAAAGTGGCAACTAGTGTTTGTTTTATTAAACATGATGATGTTTTCTTCTGTCTGTGTATTTGGCTCCTGAACTTGTCATGCAGTCTGAATCAGTATCTTTTGGTCTGGTTGTCCTGTGGTCTTTGATGAAGCTTTGAAACTATAAATTACTGATGAGTATCCATGTATACTCCATCGTAGGTGAATTTCTGATCAATATTCTGGTGTGAAAACCATAGTATATACTTGATGATCCCATCCAGTCAATGACTTAGTAGACCATTAACTTCATTTCTCAGGCATACCTTATCTATGCATTTGCTAATTTCATCATGCAGTTCCTAGCACAGTCAAGTGCTGCACTTATGTTATTTGCTTAAGCTTCTTTGTTATCATTAAACAATGATTTTGACTCGTAGGTTAGACGTCTTCTATGCTCTGCTAGGCCTGTTGTTATTCAAACACCTGTTAATCCAACTGCGTCAGATCAGGACCTCCAACAGGTATACTGTTTCAATAATTTGGTATGTGCTACATGTTATTTCCAGGACTAAAGAACACACTACCTGTTTTCCCCCCATGCTATGTAATGATAAATATGTTTTTCCTTTAAAATGTCATGTGCTTCTTGCTCTCCTCTTCTAGTTGGTTTTCGACCACTGTTCACCTCTTGACCTTGCAACTTATATGTCCATACACTGTCATTGCTTGTTAAATTACTGATTTAGTAGTGTACTGTATATGTGTTCTTTGTAAACAGAATTTACTATAAGGGTACACATTAATTTGGTAGGTGTTGGAAAGCCAGCTAACTGATTGGGGAAGAAAAAAAAGAAAACAAACAAGTAAAGGCATTGCTAAGCCACATTATGGTGACATTGTTAAAGAACGTGGACACTGCACCGTGCACCCTACTTTTTTTACAGTTATCAGCTTTTATTGCAGCACCAAATGCCTCTTTTGGAGGAAATAAAAGCTTTGAACTGAAGCTGACTTGCCTGTAGTAAAGACAAATGTAGAACCTTGAATAGATTAACTAGAGAGACTGTACATTGTTACTGTAACATTGATGACCATGTGCATATTATATCCTTTACACCTCACATGTGGTTGCAACTCTACAAGTGTTTATCTGTCACATTGATTCTCTTTTTTTCTTTTCTTTAGGCTCAATTATGGCAGCTTGCTCAAAGGACTACTGCCCTTCCCTTTGGCCGTGGTGCATTTACACTTGCTACAACCTGTACTCTCTTGACGGAGGTACCATCCTTTACTTTCTTCTACAATTGGAATAGATTAGCATAGTCTTGGATTGACAATTTAGCAGTTAGTCCTTGTGGTGTTTTAAAAAAGTTGTTTTAACATCTGCAGGCACTCACGGTCCCCAAGCTTGTCTTGGCAGGTCGGTTGCCTGCACAGCAAAATGCAACGGTAGGTCTGGAAAAATTCCAGTGGACATCTAATTCTGTCTATGCATGTATTTCTTTTAAGTAGCAGTTCGGTCTTCAGATAATTGATTGGAGCCAGGTTGATTCCTTTTACTTACTGAATGTACACATGATTTTGGCGAATACTTTTTATCCTTGAAGTTTGTTCCTTTGCATGATGTTTAGTAGTTTTTCTGCCAAACTAATGTGGTACATTTTTTTCTGGCATTGCCCACATTTTTTTTTGGGATGACAAGGGAACCCGCAGCTGCTACCCTTCGGGTGCGCACAGGGTAAACCCCGCTCCTGTGCGCATTGCCCACATTTCAGCATTATGGTATTTGTTGATTTTCTGTAGGCACTTGTGAGCAGTCCCCTAACCACCCATATACCCCTCCCCTGGTCCATGTCTACCTTGCAGCAGTTGTGTGTTTGTGAAGTTTTACTGTGTAAGTCTTGCCTCTTGTGCTTGTTTAGGTTAACTTAGATCCAAATGTGAGGAATGTTCAAGAACTCAAATCTTGGCCTGAGTTTCACAATGCAGTTGCTGCTGGATTAAGGCTTGCTCCACCTCAGGTTCAGTTTTGCTCTTGAAATACTGTATCTATTTGCATGTGGCTTCATCCCGCTGTTGTTGTCCAGTGTCTTATTTAGATACTAATCTAAGTTCGATTTGCTTACTTGATGCTATTTCTTCACGTTTTGATGCATCGTCATGTGCTTACGCAGGGAAAAATGTCAAGAACATGGATATTATATAACAAACCCGAAGAGCCCAGTGTTGTTCATGCTGGACTACTTCTTGCTTTGGGATTACATGGACATCTTCGCGTCTTAACTATAACTGATATATACCAATATTATTCTCAGGTTGTTTATTTCTTTCAGGACCGATCTTGTTTTAATCAAGTGCGTTCCCCTCCTTACTAAAATTACGATATTCTTTTCTTTCAGATTCAACGAACTTCACTCATCATTCTTTTATTTGTACTGCATATGTAACATATAATATTTCCTGCTCCTATGGGGAAAAAATGGAAAAGATTAATGTTAATAAAGCTACTAAAGTAATTGTTAGATACCGTTGACTTGCATTGAAGCTAGAACGTTGTGCAATTACGCAAAGTAGAATTTATTTGGATGATCATGAAGGTCGGAAGAATAATTACAGCCTACATAGTTGAAGTTCTCCCCTTGGTAAAATGCAAGATTTTTTTAGTGGCAATTAACTCGTGTCATGTTTGTTTGAGTGACCATACTCAGGTTTCAAAATCCTTTTGAGTATATTACAACTATAAGGTTGAGAGATTCGGCTAGCAGATATAGTAAAATAGGTGGAATTTAACGAATTATTAATCTATGAGACAAATGCTTATTTTCTGCATCCGGTGATGTCATCCCTTGTAGGAACATGAAAGTACAACTGTTGGATTGATGCTTGGCCTTGCAGCATCATACAGGGGAACTATGCAGCCAGCAATCTCAAAGGTAAGGAATATTTCCTCATTTTCTCCATTGCCTATTCGATACTTGTCTTTCTTTGCTCCACCTTCTGTGAATATCAACTGCTGTAACGAAGAGTACTTATTTTCCTCTGGTCTCTGAATTATCTAATTAGGATCTAGTTGCTTCGTGGCCTATGCATATTTTGATTACCAGATGGGAGTGCCTGTGCTATGCACGGGTGCCTGATGTACTTTTTCTATTTTAACACAGATTAGCATATACGTTTGTTGCACTTTAACATGTGCTTAATTAGGAGTAAGATGCCAAAATCTATTGTCATCAAGATTAATTTACACAAGAAAATGCTGTAAAATTTCTCCAATTCTCTCTTTGTTGCTTTAGCTGATGAAAGGCTTGATTAACTGTGCAAGACAAAAAGACACAATCAGCTAACAAGTATCTTTCGAAATAGTCCAATCTATATTATTGTTCAATTTAATTCATTTGCCTGAAATAAAAAAGACACAGTATACTACTGGATTGATAATTCCATACCTTTTTTAGTCAATTTCAAATTTGACCATCTAATATCATTTTATACCTTTTGTCACTGATACTGCAATTGCAATCTAGTAACGATAACTTTCTTATTTGTAATGCCTTATCGTGATGTTATAAAACATGCCTCTGATTTATCAAAAAATGTTCCTCAATCACTAATCCTTTATCATATGTGTAATGCTTAAACATTAAAGATTGGATGTTCATTGTACAATTTTTCATAAGCAGCATCTTTAAATTATAAAAAAAAATACAATGAGAGTGCACACTAAAGAAAGGAACGAACTGTTTATTGGGTCAGCCAATGAATCACTCTCACTCCTATCAACTAATAAACGGGTCTTGTTTGTTTTCACCATTTATCATGTGAAGCAAACCAGCCATTGCCAATATTTTTACTATAATTTTGCAAGTCTACAGCTTCAAACGTATATACTCCTAATCCTAAAACCTTATATTTAGTCGTTTTTAGTTTACTTAACCCTAAACATTTCAAGACAAATTGTATGGCACCTGAAAGGTAACACATTACTTCCACAGTAGAAATCACTAAATTTTGAGCTCGATTATAGGATAGCATAATATCTCAACATCAGCTAAATTCATTTCGCTGGTAAAGTTCTCTCCTGAAGCTATGGGGGTTCCTTCCTGCAGTTATTTGGTCGTGTGCCTGTGAAGCCAGTACGTACCCCCCAACTTCTTTCCAAGTTAACATAGCTAGATTCAACCCAAAAAAGATATAGTTACAATCTAAGTGATATGAAAATTTGTACTGAAATGTGAAGCTAAATATAACAGTGCTGTTAGACCATCACTCGTACAAAACCAGATTAACTATAAACTTAGAGCAGTGAGGACTTGGCAGCACGGTGGTACAAAGTCGTCATTTCCCTTCCACCACATAAATTTAGGGTTGAATGATATTTGCCTCCTTTGCAACAAGCAATAAGAAAAAAAAGAGTGGACCCGACCAAATTTTTGACGTTGATGCCAGGGACTTCAAAGTAAACTGTTTATCTGGATTGGACTTTAGTGTTTATCTGGATTGGACTTTTACTTTTTGTCTATTTAAGTTTTTAGTTGCTATCTTGTTTTACACAGAATATGTACAAGAAGAATAAGCAACAGACTTTTGTGGTGAAAAGACTACTTCATTATGTTATTGTGCTGCAAGATGATACTTATTGAAATATATTTTTAAGTATCAATTCCTAAATTATTTATTAAAAGGAATTATTCAGTGATGGTAAAAGATTTAGCGAAAATCTTAAAAAAATGCATCTGTTGGAGGTGTTATTTTAAACTGCAAGTAATTTAAAAGTGCATACTCCATTTGCTAGACCTGCATAATACATAGTGCTTGACATATGCCAGCCACAAAGTTTAGAATCTGCGAGGTCGTGTGGATCAAAAGGTCAAGCTTTCATGCTTCTTGGAGTATAATGTTTTTATCTTAGCTCATTCTTAAACTTGAGGTGCACAAGCCTCATACTTACTACACACATCATATTTCTCATACTAATAGTCAGAAAATCTATCTCTTACAATAAGATTATCATGCAAAACTGCTCCTAGCTATTATCATAGTTGCTATCAATTATACCATCACATCATAAGAGAGATACCGATCAACATAACTAACAATCAGATCCAGCGTAATACAAATATAACTCAAGAATTGACTCACCTTCTACCTTCAATAGATTTCTCCAATGATTGGAAGTGAACAACATGAAAACCTTCCGATAGAACATTTTTTACTAGGAGAAAGATTAACATTTTGAAATTTGTCAATACAAAGAATGTGAAGCATCTACCAGGAACTTGTATAAATACTCAAAATAAAGGACCTTGGGAGGATTTCTCAAAGAAAATCATGTCGCATCTTCAAGCTGTGAAAGCCAAGAAGTATAACTTCATAAAGAAACTTCTCCCCGCATAAAATTATTCAGTACGAAAAAACAATTAAAAGATGTTGGAAATAATTTTTAACCAGGAAATCCATAACTTTTACAAAGTAAAAAGTGGCAACTGATAACAACATATCCAATTGCCCAAAAATATGGCATCTTATCGATTTCTTCAAACATCACATGGAGTGCAAATATTATTCTGGTGAGTGAAATTAGATACCCGGCAAACAAAAAGAGTATATCATAATATTGTAAACTCAAAAAATGACAGCAAGAGAAATAATTTTTTTATGACCAAAACATTCAATGTGACACTATTAAATATTGAGCACATGATGCAACTCCCCTAATGTCACTTTTAGAAAGTCATCTTCGATTGTTTTGACCAGCTTAAGCACAGAAACCTGCCATTCATAATTTATATTGCTTCATAAATGACGCCCAGTAATTCTATTTATTTGTTTGCCAAACAAAAAGCCATAAGCTTTTACATTAACATGCTTCAGCTGAAAAATGTAAAGCTCGGATGCATCATGCGGTAAAGAAGGAAACGGAAAAAAGTAGACTCTTCGACAACAACATGGTACATTAAAGTGAACAATTATCTGATAAAATATTTGCATAAACCTAATATTTAGCAATTAATCAGCTACTTAAATGGAAGAAGGCATGAAGCAAAAGTAAATGAACTTTGTTTTATTTCCACGAAACAATTATAACATCTTCAAGCACATTTTTCTGGAACACCAGCAGATCGTACAACTATTTACAGTAATTTTGCAATATTTTTGGACGTTGGACTTGGTTCTTCAACTTATACTGTGCGAATCCTTTAGTTAGCCTGACACCTGCCACGAAATATAGTCAAATCCAAGCTACAAGTTATGGCAGATGTATGGTAGTAGGGTTATATAAGTCTTCAAATATAAGGTGTAGTAAGAATTCTACCTTATCTCTATGTTGACTCTATATTTACCTACAAATACTGAAACTGATGCGGGATGAAACCATTCATAATGTAATCAGGCACCTATTTTAACTTGCAAATCACCTAGTTTGCTGCTTTGCACGCCTCTACAGATGCTTCTTTGTACAAATATAAAAAACTTTCAGACGACTGTACTTATCATTTTGACATAGAACATCTCATCTGGAGATCAAGGAAGACCATGTGAAACATTAATTTTAAAAGCACTGAAATTGTTCAGTTGGAACTTGAAATAAAATCAGATGGATAACTACAGAGAATAGAGGATGTTGTTTGAATTGCTGCATTCAATTGGATAAGTTGATTCCATGACCATTTTAGCTTAGCATTTGCTACTACATAATTTCACTCACATAAATATATACATTACACACATTTTGAGTACATGCAAAACAAATTGCACCTAGAATCTCTAATGATGTCAAACGGCTCACCTCCCACTTGAGTTTCAGGGGATTTCTGTGGAACTACAACATTGGGCGAACTCAAAATCCAAGTAATAACATCAGCATTAGCCTTTTTTATTTTCAGCTATAGAATTGGAAGAGCTTGGAGTCGAAAAGCTGGCATCTTGATCTTCGGGAGGTGAATGAGCAAAACCAATAAGAAAGAAGGAAGAGAGCTAAAATAAAAGAAATTTATAAAGACAAATAAAGAAAGATGAAGCAGAAGAAAAAGATGAACAAACAAAATTTCAACAAAATGCAATGAATTTTCCTACCTTGTTAACCTTGGTAACTACTGCTCCAGAATCAAACCTTTGGAAGGTTTAAATATAACATATTGATACTTCACTCGGAAGTAAACCAGTTCCGCCAGGAATTACAATTTTACCAACGATTTTAATTCCTGTTATGATGTATCAATTGCTCGGTCCAACTCTTAGATGGAATTTTGACTGAATGCCTGAAACCCCAATTTCAATATAAGGTAAAAGAAATTACCTACATGCAACAATGTAGATCAGCACGGGGTGCTTCGGCCCCTCTCCGTGCGTCTCCCTCCCGTCGCCGGCGTGCGTGCAGGGTGACTAACGAATCCGCAGTGCGCGCGGGAGGACCTGTGCTTCTTTTGAAACAAAAATGATTCTTGGCAACGGATATCTCAGCTCTCGCATCTATGAAGAACGTAGCGAAATGCGATTCTTGGTATGAATTGCAGAATCCCGTGAACCATCGAAGTAAGCAAAATCAAACCAAGTACAAAGAAAGAGGTGAATAAAGAAATAGAAAATGAAGAAGAAGCAGAGAAAACCCAAGTAAATGAATGAAGAAGCAATGAGAAGGCTGGAGCAAAAAATGAAGTGGAAGCGTCGGTGATCGTGGGTTTGATAAATGGCAAAAAGACAATATTACCCTTGGTCGTCCAAGAGACTCCCACTTATTATGTAGTTACACGTAGTGTTTAGGAGTTGTCAACATCTGTATGCACATGTCTGATTGCTGTTTTTTATCTTTTGTCTTTTATAGTTGGGGGTGGGTTTTTTTTTTTTTTTTTTTTTAAAGTTACCAGTTTCAAAAAAAAAATAAAAAATAGTTGGGGGTGGGTTTTTTTTTGGTGGGGGGGGGGGGGAGGAGGGTGTGGAATAAATACAAGGTTGTAGTTGATATGAGTCTCGTGGAAATTACCCATGCTAATTGTCAAATTAGGCATTGGGCCTACACCCCAAAAGCTAGCTCAAAGGGAGGAGGATTGCCCGAACCTTATAAGGAGCCCAGGATTCTCATCCGTCACCGATGTGGTATTTCTCTTCACTAATGGGTTTAACAGAAGTACTACATGAAGTTCTTGATTGTACAATGGATCTTAATACCCGTATTAACTTTCAACTTGCTTTGGCCCTAGGCCCTATTATTGTTGAGATATTCTGTAAAAGCGTCCTTACACTTCATTTGTTGTTCTCCACAACATGTAACTATCTGCTGCCAGATTGTTTACTTTTGGAAGCGTAGGAGGATAACAGAAGCGAAGCCTTGGCGTAACTGGTAAAGTTTTGCCATGTGACCAGGAGGTTACGGTTCGAGCCGTGTAAACAACCTCTTGCAGAAATGCAGGGTAACGCTATGTACAATAGACCCTTGTGGTCCGGCCCTTCCCCGGATCCCGCACATAGCGGGAGCTTAGTGCACCGGGCTGCCCTTTTTTTAAGCGTAGGAGGATAACTCTTAATAATTTGATGAGTACAGTGCCTCTTAATAGCTTCAGATATAAAGTTGCAGAATTGTAGTTGCTAAACTGAGTTAGTGTGGCTTTGATTCTCGTATCTATACACATTTTCCGGTTTGAGCACTCCAAATCTGCCCTTTTCAGTTACTGAATGATAATATCTACTTAACAATCAGCACTGGTATTCAAAGGTCCCTTATTGTTGTGTGCATTATTAATTTAGTAAACTATTATCTAGTTGCAGTTTATTGATTTGTCATTAGATGTGTTTTTCTCCTTTTCCTTCTAATGAATCAAGAATTTATTGTGATCTCCATGCAGTCTCTCTATGTTCATATACCATCCCGTCATCCATCTTCCTTTCCGGAATTGGAATTGCCAACCCTTTTGCAGGTAATTGCAGTATACATTGTGAATCTGTAAAAAGGTTAAATTCTTGTAGAAAATTGGTCTTCTCTATGGATTTATCTTTTATTTGCAGTTCATATGGTCATTAAACTTTTACTTCTGTTCTATTAAGACTTCAATGTAGGTGACGAATTTGAGAAAGAAAAAGAAAAGACTTCTGTGTATTTCAGTATGTATTTACATCCATTGAGCACGGTTATTTGTACAAAAGGTCCTATGACTAATCTAGGAAAGGAAATCAACTACAGTAATTACGCAAATTAATTAGAATAAAGATCTCCTACAATCAAGCTAGTAAACAATAGGCCTGTTTGACGAAGTGCTGTACTGATCCTTACCTCTTAATTTTATTATTTTCGTCTGGATAATTTCCTCTTTGTCCCCTGGCAATTTTCTTGCTATGTCAACATGCTTGTTAGCAAATCAGAGGAGGCAATACGTTCAAATCTGCCATGATATCCTTACTCCGATATGATTCTGTTCTTGTTTCTTTTTCCACTTATTATCCTCTAGAAGAGTTAATGGTCTGTGTTTGACTCCTCCATGTACTTGCGTGAAAGTGATGTTTGCTTTATTGTTTCTTTTTGGTAAATAATCCGCGTCCTTAATGAAGTATCTTTGTGTTGAAAATGATTGTTCTTGCGATTGGATTGCTTTTCAGTCAGCAGCTCTCCTCTCTGTTGGGCTTCTATACGAAGGATCGGCACATCCCCAAACAATGCAAATTCTTCTGGTACTTTCTCTAAATCTTGGAGGTCTATACTCTTCTGGAGTTTTCTTGGATCATCTGTTGATTAAGTGTTGAATAGCACGTTGTATTATTGGGTAGTTCGTCTCGACATGTTAAGATGTGTACAAGTGTTCACCTTGTTCAAATATATGAAAACTTGAGTTCTTATGTCTGGTGCATGACTGAGTTTCTGCTTTTACTGAAAGCTAACTGGAGTAGTGGGATAATTCATCTAAAATAAATTTGTTCCCCTGGAAGTTTGGTGTAGGGAAATAGCAGATTTATTTGAATCTGCTTATTAGTTGTGGCATTAAAGTGAAAGCATTAAGTGATTTTAGATAGTCCAGACTAGTGCTTGCAAAATAGATAAAATATTAGAGTATCTGTCCTACTTGCCCTGTTAAAAACGGGTTTGGATCAATTCGTATAACCTACTGTATAAAATGGATTATAATACAGACCGTGAGCGATACCGTCGAGCCTCAAGGAGAGAACGGTGAGTTGCATTTATTTATCCATTTAGCGCCCCTACATCCTTGTAAATGCCACCTCCATGTGTTCTTTCCTCTTTTGTCTTTATTACTTTTGTAAAATGTAAAGGGAGCTGAGAAATGGTTACATGAAGAACCAAAAGGGTATGGCGGAGAAATAGATAGGTCGGAAGAAAACCAATTTTTTTGTTAGAACTTAGTGTATCCTAAGAATTTTTAGTAGCTTCTCAGCATATAGTTTTATTTTTAAATGAAAATATCAACATTTCAATAGATGGGATCAATCCAAAAGTTGACAATTTAACCTTTAATAAGTCGATTTTATTTCAATGGACAGAGAAAACAACTCAAATCCTAGATTATTGCTTCTGGAAAAAAATATCTATGTGATTACACTCAAATATTTTTATGCATTTGTTTTCACAAGAGATGCACTCAAAATTTTGATCTTGTAAAAATCATGGATAGAAGTATGTCATGCAACCAAATTTGACCCGTCTGAATATGGGTGGGTCGGATACTTTATACGTTTTTAATAACACGTTTTTAACCCGCTCATATCCGATCCGACCCGTCCATTTGTTAACACTAGTCCATACTGATCTTGCTTGCATGCAAGAAGCGATGGTTTCATGTCTGGCCAAAATTGTAAGATAGTGTTAATTCAAGTTTTATTCATGCTTTTCATGAATTCAACCACTGATAACCGGTTTGCAGGGTGAAATAGGTCGTAGAAGTGGAGGAGATAATGTACTTGAAAGGGAGGGATATGCAGTTGCAGCTGGGTTTTCACTTGGATTGGTTGCCTTGGGTATGATTGAAAGGTCATATACATTATTATGGCTTACGTCTGTTTCTAAGTTTTTTTTTTTTTTTTTTTTAAAATGAAGGTCGTGGAGAAGATGCTCCTGGCTTCGTGGACGCTTTGGTTGATCGGTTATTCCAGTACATTGGCGGAAAGGAGCCTCAAAACGTAGATGCTTGCAGAATTTGCCTCCTGTTTTATGCGATAAGATTCCAAAATTATGATTTATGACTGAAGTGTTGTTCTCATTTTTTGAATAAATTCTTTAAACTGATCTTCAGGAGACGTTCCATCTTTTTGTTCCATCTATTGATGAACATAATCGGAGTGCAGGACAGGTCAGGTCGTCTTGTCGCTCCACAGATATTATATTACTGCTATTCTTATCTGGCTTAAAGATAAAGTACCAATCATCCGAAACTGTACCATTTCTCTTGCAGATAATGGATGGCTCTGCAGTCAATGTTGATGTTACTGCACCTGGAGCCACCATTGCCCTTGCTCTTATGTTTTTGAAGGTAATTTTATACATAATATTACTTCTTCTTTTGAGATAACCTCCTAGACAACTATCTTCTAATCATTAATGTTGCTCTCAATCCATTGCAGACAGAGTCAGAGTTGGTCTATTCTAGGTTATCTGTCCCTCAGACACATTTTGATCTACACTATGTTCGACCTGATTTTATAATGCTCCGTGTGATTGCTCGGAATTTGATAATGTGGAGCAGGTAAAACATGCTCCCAACACTTTTCAATCAGCAATGACATTTATAAGTTGCTTCTCAGGTTTAACTATGGTTTAATTTCTTCTAGAGTTCATGCATCTGAAGAATGGATTCAATCACAAATTCCGGAGGTTATTCAGAATGGTGTTAAAGGCCTTGGTGATACCATGAGTGACACAGATGAGATAAATGCTGATGCATTTGTTCAGGCGTATGTTCACATAGTGGTTGGAGCCTGCATTTCTCTTGGTAAGCCTAAGTTCTAAAAGACAGCTATTGCCTCTTGCCTGTTGAAATTTAGCTTCTAGTTAAGTTGCTATGTAATACTTTCTTCCATTTTATGCTAGACATGAAATTTTGGATATCCAACAGTTTCACTAACTTATATACATAACAATATGCTTTAAATGGTTTTGAATTGTGAATTTAAATGAATTACCACCAATGGAATCAGTAGTATTTAGAATTCAAATGCAGTACCAACGATGGGTTTGATACTATCTTCTACCATTGGAGTCATAATATGCGAGTCAAAAATAGCTCTTCATCACCTTTCCTTTTAAAATTTAAAATGTGTCAAGTAATGTGAGTGGAGAGTTCATATAAATCACTGCTAAGGGAGGTTGCATTGAATTTGATGAGGGAGGGCAGATCAGCTATCACAGATGTCAAAAATAATGTTAATTATTGATGAGCAGAAAAATAGCTCGGTCCCAATTTGATTTGTGAATGGACCTTGAGCCTAACATCTGCATTAGGGTTCAACAGAAACTGTTAGGGGAGACTGAATGTGTATTATTTTTAACTACTTGGAGGACTATCAAGTATCAATGCTCCATTTTATATTTGAGGGACGCATTGAGTCAATGCACAAAACTTAAAGGACTATGTTGATCCTCTACACAGACAAACTTTGAGAAAAGACCCAGCTGCCCTTAGTGGTTTGCACCAGAAGAAGGATTTAGTGCAGCATGCTAAGTCTTTTGCGTCATGTAGCCTTAAATTTTCCGCTTCCGATTTTGAAGAGTAGTCTCTTCTACGGCGTGTTAATCTTACCGCGCCGTGGCGACGGGATCTGGTACTGCATCAGATTGCAATTCCCCTCTCTTTTTCTTTTCAACTTGCTCCAACTACCCATTTTTCTTTTTTTTTTTTCAATGACATGTAAAACAGATCTAGACCGTATTTTTTTCTTTCATGATCTGTTGCCAAATTTATTCGAATTCCAAGAGCTCTGATTGAGTCGTATTGATATACCAATTCGATCTGAGCTCTCTTAGTAATAATGCTCGTTGAAATCAGTTTTTATTTTCAATTTTTAATTGAACTTTGGATACTATTTTCTTTTCCCCTTTTTTGTCTTCTATTTCTAGGAACACTATTTTGAGAAATTGTGGAGAAGTTATTTCTTGTCTTAGCTATTTGCAAAGTTCTTTGGAAGGGGAGAAAAGAACAAAAGTAGAACCTGTTGAAGTGTATGATCATTTCACTTAATTCAAGACGATGAAAGTGAACAAGGAAAAAAGAAGTTAGTTGCAGACAATGATCAGTAACCAGGAAGAGGTTTGTTAGAGTCTCTCATTGGTGTAGAATGGGGTTGTTTGCCTCCTTATGTGGTCGTGGACAATCTTCACTTCAAGAGCTAGCTTTTGTGGTTTAGTTAGGCTCAAGGTCCATTTCTTCACCTGGTATCAGAGGCAGAGCCATCTTAATTCTTGGTTTACCCGATGTTGGATCCCCATATTTTGTTATCCATGCTCCAGATGTCCAATCCTAGTTGTGGGAGTGGGGAGTGGGTGTGTGTTTTAGAGCCCACATTGGTGTGGGTGGGGATGGTTTGCCTCCTTATATGGTTTTGGGCAATCCTCACCTCATGAGCTAGCTTTTGAGGTTGAGTTAAGCCTAATGTGCATGTCTTCACAAGGTTCACCTCCATTGATGGCTTCCTTTTGTGTTGTCTTTAGCACTATCCTCAGAAAGGTTCATCAGTAATCTACAAGTCATTTAACAGATCGAGACGAGAATGAGATGCTAACTATGAGGTTTTTTTGTGCTAGATTTGCTTGGACTGAATGTTGGCAGAACACTGACAATTGTTGTTTCGAGCTTAACACCATCTCTTCAATTATGAAATGCCATATGAAATGCAGTTTTGATATCGAAAGCTGCTTAATTCATGCCATATGGAATGTATCAGATTCCGGGCATATTCTTAGAGACTTAATTGTCTTTTAGAGAGCTTTTTATGTTTATTACATTACTCCCTCCGGAGCAAAAAAAGAGTCCACTTAGCCATTGCGCACCCCTTGAGAAAATACTAACTCCTATACAAAAAATTGATAATTTGACTAAACTACCGCTAATTAAATAGACATTGGGATTTGATCATATAATTCTTAATAGGGGCAAATCTGGAAAACAAGTTTAATTCTTTCTGGAAAACAAGTTTAATTCTTTCTTGATTTGATAAGTGGACACTTTTTTTGACCCAAGAAAAAAAGGCTAAGTGGACACTTTTTTTGATCCGGAGGGAGTAATAAACTTCTAGGCCTGAGGTGAATTGCATTTGATTCCTCATCAGATCTGTTGGATGTTGTATTTTTGGTTATTCTTAATTTGCAAGCTATAACTCTGGCAGGGTTAAGATATGCTGGTAGTAGAGATGGCAGTTTACAGGAGCTGCTCTACAAATACGCCCTATACTTCCTTAATGAGGTCTGTCCTTCACCTTAGTGTGCTGATTCATATTTATAATGCTGTGACAGGTTTACTTTAACCATGCAGATAAAACCTGTATCTGTCTCAAGTGGACATGCATTTCCAAAAGGACTATCTAGATATATTGATCGTGGCTCATTGGAGACATGTCTTCACCTAATTGTTCTCTCTCTATGTGTGGTAGGTATTCAAATTGGTTAAGTTTATCATTAGGCTTCTATTCAAATCCTACTTGTGCAGGTTATGGCGGGTTCTGGACACCTACAAACATTCAAGCTGTTAAAATATTTGCGTGGTCGAAATTCGGCAGATGGGCACTTGAGCTTCGGTAATCAGATGGCTGTAAGTGTATTGTCATTTTACCAAGAGTTCTTGAATTACATGATTATTCCAGTGGTTGCTTAGTCCAACGAGAGATCAGTCTGTGATCCACCAGCAAAATACTGTGGATTAATCATCAAATTTCCAATAAAAGGAAAGATACCATAAACCATTTCTTTCATCAACCAATAAATAATAGCTAGGACATGTTCATTTTAGATCCGCAAGCATCTGATAATAGGTCATTGGTAAATCTGCTGTCTGTACTTGATCGTTCAAATTATTTGCATTATGATGCAGAAGATATTGTGCATTCAACTTGTGGTTTCTTCTATGACCATCTTTTTCATGCATTGTCCTGAAAATTGTTTCAGGTAAGCTTAGCCATCGGTTTCTTGTTTATTGGGGGTGGAATGCAGACTTTTTCGACTAGCAAAAGTTCTATTGCTGCTTTACTAATAACACTATATCCACGATTGCCGACTGGACCTAATGACAATCGGTGCCACCTTCAGGTAAATGAATGCAGAAGTGAAATAGTTCAGTAAAGTAATATAACTCAGGTTTGTAGTGTACCCACAAACCAATGTATGAGATAGCTGTCTTCATCAAGGTCAAATGGAATCTATTGCTCTGCCTATGCTTTGTCCGTCCAAAATTTTCTTTCACTGACCTGAAATATAGATCAGTTCCATTTGATGTGGTGTGCATTAGGTGTTTTTTAATTGAGAAAAAGAAAAAAGGTAAATGGGGTATTTCCTATTAAGAACCGTGAAAAAAACTTAGCAGGATGATTTTGAAGTTAGATACTGTCTAAGTGAGTGCGTATGAGAGGCCTGTTGTTACTGAGTAGATACTGGGAATACTGGATGTCCCTTAACACTGGAAGTAGTCTAGTAGTTGACACTTGCTAGACAACTTTTCTCATGGGATTTCTGTAGATCTGCCAAATGTAGGAGTACCTATTAAGAATGTTGTAACTTTGATAGAGGACTGACAGTTGAAATGAGAGAGACAATCATTGCTTTTGCAAGAGCTATTTAAATGAGGGAAAACACGAAAGGCAAACTAATACTACCTGCTTTTGACAAACTCGTGACACAATCACCTTAAATAACAAGGACTTATTTGAGGGGGACAAACGAGTTATTAGGCTATGTGAACATTCAACTGAAGAGTGCATATGAATGCACCTGCTATGGAAGGAGTTGTCTCTTGGTTGACATATTCAGCTACCATGTGATGCAAAGGAGAGGATATATGTAGCTATCCACTAAGACATGTGTGATGTGACGTAAAGTCGGTTGAGAGGTGGTAAGTTCAAATATGAAAAATGCCATGGAACAACTAGACACCGGCAACTTGCTCATGGTATTGATCTGAAAGGTAGTGTTGTACGATATGGTGCCTATTAGTCTAGTTGGAACCATCTACAAAATAATTTCTAAGGTGCTTTCTAATAGACTTAAGAGAGTATTGGATGAGACTGTTTCTTCTTCGCAAAATGCTTTTGTCGAAGGAAGACAGATCTAGATGCAGCTTTGGTGGCTGATGAAGTGGTAGATTCGAGGAAGAAACAGGGTGTACTGGGTGTTTTGTGCAAGTTAGATCTTGAGAATGCTTATGATCATGTAAATTGGAAGTTCATGGATTTCGTTATGTTGAAGATCGAAGATGGGTGTTGGGGAGAAATGGAGAAAATGGATGAGCTTTTGCATTTCATATGTGAGATACCCAGTGTTGGTGAATGGCAATCTGTGTGGTTTCTCTGGTAGTTCGAGGGGTTTGAGCCAGGGAGATCCTTTATCACCTATGCTCTTTATTTTGGTGATCGAAGCTTAGAGCAGGATGATGGACAGAACTGTTGTAGGCGGACTTATCAAGGGGTTCAAGGCTGCGATAGGGGCTGGCGGCATGATGTCAGTCACCCATCTCTTATTTGCTGATGATACTTTAGTGTTCTATGATGCAGATGAGATCCAGTTGGACTACTTTGGACAAGTATTGGCTTGGTTCCAGGTGGTATCAGGACTTAAAATCAACCTCTAAAAATGCGAGATCATACCTGTCGGTGCGGTGGTCAACATTGACTTGCTTACCGAAGTTTTGCATTGTAGGGTAGGGGCTCTACCTACTACCTACCTTGGGTTACCTTTGGGCTCGACATACAAGGATCTTGGAGTGTGGAATCCGGTCATTCAGAGGGTAGAGAAGAGGTTAGCAGGTTGGCAAAAGAGATACTTGTCCAAAGGAGGGAAAGAATTGCTTATCAAGAGCACTTTATCGAGTATTCCTACATATTACATGTCCTTTTTCAGTGCACCCCCCATTATCATAGGAAAGTTGGAAAGGTTATAAAGAAACTTTCTTTGGGATGCGGCGGATGGTGCTAAGAAGTTTCACTTAGTGCGATGGGAGACTGTGACTTCTCCTAAACGGAGGGCAGGACTTGGGGTTAAATACTTGAAGGTGTTCAACAAAGCACTTTTGGGCAAATGGTTGTGGAGATTCTGGATGGAGGAGAAGCTTCGTGCAGAGAAGGGGGGGGGGGGGGTGATAGCGGATAAATATGGAGTCATGGAAGGGGGCTGGAGAACAAATGTGGTTATTATGCCTTTTGGGTGAGGTGTGTGGAGGAATATAATGAAGGGGTGGGAAGCCTTTAATGACAACATTGTTTTTACCGTTAGGGATGGGAGTAGAGTTATTGGGGTCAAAAGTGGTGTGGAGATGTGGTGCTAAAGGATGATTTCTCGGTTTTGTATAGGGTCTCTTGCCAAAGGGAATTGTCCGTTCACAATTTAGGGGAACACAAGGGGATGAGACTTTTTGAGATTTGAGGTTCAGGAGAAATTTCCAAGATTGGGAGGTGACCGAACTTCAGAGATTACTAGCTTTACTTCACAAGCAATGCCAGTTGACAGACCCGATGCTTTGAGTTGGGAGTTGGGGAATAATAAAGTAAACCCGATGCTTTGAGTTGGGAGTTGGGGAATGATAAAGTGTTCTCTGTCAAGTCTTTCTATGAGAAGCTTCTGTCTAGGGCGGAAGATTATCTTTCCGTTTGATTCGGTATGGATACATTAGGTACCAAGGAAGGTGTGTTTCTTCTCGTGGTTAGCTACTAGAGGGGTGATTTGACGGCGGAGAATCTTAGGAAACAAAAGGTTCTTTGCATAAGTTGGTGTTTTCTTTGTAAGGAGACATGTGAGGATGTGGGTCATGTTTTGTTCCATTGTAAGGTAGCCACGAGGTTATGGTGGGATATCTTTAGGTGGTTTGGCGTTTCCCGGGCTATGCCAAGATCCGTGAAGGAGTTGATGTTCAGCTGGAAGAGTGGAGCTAGGAGAAGAAGGCACAATACTTGGAATGCTACTCTTGCTTTAATGTGGGTCGTTTGGAAAGAAAAATAGGAGAGCTTTTGGAGGGGTAGAGATGAGCTTAGCTCAATTAAGGAGTAGTCCCCGATCCCTTATTTTCTTTTGGTGCACCCATGCAGTTCCTGTTTGTTTAGAGGATTGGGTGTCTTTTGGAGAGAAGCATATTTTGTAGGTCCTCCCGTTTTGGTATACTTCTTGTGTATGGCCAAGTTGGCCTTGTAATTTTCGATGGAACCTTTTACCTGATCAAAATAAAATAAAACGGTGGATTGACTCTGATTTGAAGTTCACTTATCTCGGAATCACCTTTCTGGATATGATTGATTGATACTACTAATGCAGAAATTGAAATTGTTCAACATCTGGGTTTCCCTGTTTCAAATTGTCTGGTTATTAAACTATTTCCTTTTCCCCATTTATGGAATATCTCTTTGCAAACTCTAATGATCTTACTTTCTTTGATCTCATTAGATGTCTTCGGTTTTGCTAATATTCTAAGTAAACATCTTACACTATCGTTGTATTTGCTTCTTCCCATTCCATTGCCTTTGATTTATCAGTAAATACTTTTATAATATAAATTTGCATCAGTACAGGCTTTTCGGCATTTGTATGTTCTTGCAACAGAAGCTCGTTGGGTTCAGACAGTTGATGTGGACAGTGGTTTACCTGTCTATTGTCCATTAGAAGTTACTGTTCGGGAGACAGAACACTATGCAGAAACGAGTTTTTATGAGGTCACCCCGTGCATTCTTCCAGAACGTGCTGTTGTAAGTTCTGGTCTTCTGTACAAGCAAATTATGCTGTACTTTTAAAATTATTGGACACATGAAACATTAGGTCAAGCCAGTTTTTTTCTCTTTTGGCATTACAGTTGAAGGCTGTTCGTGTCTGCGGTCCTCGATACTGGTCACAAGTCATCAATCACACCCCAGAGGGTAAAGTTGACATTGGTTTTCGCTTCATCTAGTTGGACATTGAGGCTGAATACTTATCTTGTTCAATATTATCTGCAACTCTTTTACAGAAAAACCATGGAGCTCAGGGGACAAGAGTGATGCGCTTAGTTCTGGTATCCTCTATGTCAAGAGAAAGGTTGGAGCGTGTTCCTATGTGGATGATCCTGCAGGGTGTCAGTCACTGCTGTCACGAGCAATGCACAAGGTTAGTTCTCATTTACCAAAAAAAAAAAAAAAAAAAAAATCAACTCTTTTTGTCTAGTTGTTACATCAAATTTTGTTTGCTTTTATCATAGGTGTTTGGTTTGACACGTTTAAGAGCTGCAGCCGCGAGTAGAGATTGTCGAGATGGTGACATGGTAGATCAGTTGATCAGTACTTTCTCGTCTAACCCAAGCTTAATTTCGTTTGCCCAGCTCTGCTGTGACCCTAACTGGAATAGCAGGCAAGTTTCCGTATATTCATTGCTGATTCTTAAGTCAATACTCTAGCGATTATTTTCCTGATTCAGTATCTAGTCATTGTTGTGTTTTTATTTCCTTTTTTCTTAGTTCCGAATTCTGACATTTTTGACTTACGGAGTCATACACATGGATCCCACAATTAAAAAAAAATGAATATCGTAAAGCATGAAACTAGAAATTGATCTTTTTTTTTTATTTTTTTATTTTTTATGACAAACTCAGTTTAACACTTTTCTTGTTGAACTTCATGTGAATGTAATGTTTAATAAACCAAGAAAGCTACTTAAAATTAAGTAGTGGGAAAAAGAAATTTTCCAAGCAGAAAATATTTCTTTTTCCTACTACTTGAATTTAAGTACCAGTTTGAAAAAAAAATAAAAAATCCTAGAAGACTTGGTTACAAAATAAATCACCCTAGAAAACTGTGATTGAAGAAATTCTTGTTCTGTCTCATTCCGACAAACAGTTATCAATCCTGATCCATCCTGGCTGTTGAAGTGTTGGAGCTGGATATGTAGTCTAAGGCTTGCCTGGCTTGTATTACTGTTATAAAGCAGGATAAGAGCAAAAAGGCTAATTTTTGGAAGCTGGACTTCGGTCACTCATATGGATTCTTCTTTACATCATGAATCCTGTAAAAGATGCTTCTTGGTTATGTTGCTTGGAGTCCCCAAAAATGTTGCCACCCCTGTCGGATTCTCCAAAAATGCACTACTTTTGGAGAATCCCACACGCACCTGTCGACATTTCTGAAGAGTCCGAGCAGCGTAGCTTCTTGGTCTTCTAACTAAGGGTGTTCATTGTTTGGCTTGAGTCGATTTTCTCTTAACGAAAACCAAACCAATTAAGTCGGTTTTTCAAATATTAGAACCAAACCAAACCAAACCAACTTAGTCGGGTTTCTGTTGGTTCAGTTTTTGTTGGGGTTTTAGGGTTTTTATCAGTTTTTTTTTTTTTCAAAAATAAATATGTGACATACATTAAAAAACACATAATCCAATATGAAATAAATTCTTTGATTTATCAAAATAAGACTATAAATCACACTAGAATGTAAAGGCAAAGAAACAAAATTACTGGAAACTCTAAATGCAAAGAACTAGACTAGAGAACAAGAATGCAAAAGATTAAAGATGTACCATGCAAACTTTTAATATGAAAATATAAATATATGTGTAATTATACTTTTTAAATAGGTAACATATAGTCGGTTTGATTTGGCTTTTTTCAGTAGTATTTGTCGGTTTTTAAAATTAAAAATCAAAACAAAATTGTATCGGGTTTGATTTTCGGGTTTGCGTGAATACCCCTACTTCTAACTCCTCAAATGGTGAGCAGGGATTGCCTGGTTGCGTCTATCTGCCAACAATATCAATATTTTGCTTTTGTCATTGTTCATCATGCACTGCATCATTTGTTTTCCTTATTGACTGATGTAATGGTCCTTTTAGTTGTCTTTTTTTGTTTGAGTGAATGGAGACAATGCATGACATTTTTTTTTTCAAAAAAAAAAAAAAAAAAAAAAAAAAAGGGGATGGGTTGGGGTAGGGTAAATTGGAAGCTGTAATATTTTTTTTTTTTTTTTTTTAAACAATTTCACTGTCATATTTGTTTCTGTGCTAATTGTCCGTGACTTGATAAAAGAGGATGTGTTCTTAGTTGGTTGCAATTACTTTATGACCATTCCTAAAATTTTATGATGAAGTTGAGTAATTTTGTTCTGCCCTATATCCTCACTTATTCCTGATGCTTGGTTTTCCTTCTGTTAGTGTGGAAAAGGAACAGCTGTAGTCTAGACTTGATATATCTGCATATTTCATGTAATTGTTTTATTTATCTCGGTGAATTATGATTTTTTTTGTTCAAATGTAAGTTGCTATCCACTGCGTACTGTGTCTGTTTTCTACTTCTCCATCCGACTTTCTTTCTACAAACTGTTCACCGTTTTCAAGATTCCACTTCACATGACTTTGATTTTGGGTTGAATTGCGCCAAATTATTGTCCAAGTGTAAGAGCTTACGATAATATGATGAGAGATCTGAAGTGTTCCACTTCACTTTCCCGAATAAATAATGTCAAAGTTCTATGCGCTCATTTTTTAACCCTCTTAGAGCAATCCATTTATTAACCTCAAACTCAGTATCACTAGCTAATGGTTCCCTTTCGAATCGTAACGTTCAATTTGAAAAGCAGGGACTATTTACATGAAATTGCAAGTAACCAACTAAATTATATAGCAAGATTGTGTGAAAGATTTGCTTTTGATGATGTGAATGTAGCAAATTGCGTGAAGTCCTATCAAACTTGATTAATGGATAATAAAAGACTAGCCTCCAAGATGTGAATGTAGCAAGGTTGTCTAACATCCTGCTGAAATCTTGTCTTCTTATTGTAATCATGAGTTGATAGTAAAGACTGTATTGCACGTTTGCAGATCTGACATTGACTTCCAAGAATTTTGCTTACAAGTATTATTTGAGTGTGTAAGCAAGGACAGGCCAGCCCTATTACAGGTGATGATTCGTCATGCAAATGTTTTTTTACCTTTATACTTCAAAAAAAGAACTCTTAAATGGTGGTCAATAGATGCTACATCTTTGAGCCATGCTGTTGTGTAGTTACTGTTAAGTTCCCACATCGGTTGGGGATGAGGTCCTTGGTCTCCTTTTTCTTTTGATAAGGTAAATAATTTTATTAACCATTGGTGAAACCCTGTATACAAGCCGTATACCAAAAGAAGATAACCTACATCAAATATGGTTCTCAACAAAAGAGATCCAATCCTCTATACAAATAGAGACCTCGACAGTACACCAAAAAGAAACTAGAGACAAGACACTACTTTGCATCGTTACAAAATCTTATTCCACCCCTTCAAAAGCCCTCCTATTTCTCTCTTTCCAAATGACCCACATGATCACAGCGAATTTATGTGTCAAATAAAACTAGGTATTTTATGTGTATATTTTCTAAAATTGGCATAATATTAACAGCTGACACCCATGCTACAAGAGTGCTAAATGGTGGACTTGGTTGAAGGTTGAGTTGTTTACCTAGAGAACTAGGGATCGATTCCCACTAAATACAATTTTTCCTTCTTTTTTTTTTTAGTGGTGCACCCATGTTCTAGAAATTCTAGATTCGTCTTTGCACAGGATTGCTAAAGGGGCAAACCTCCATTTCCTTCGGCTTATCTTCCCCCTCCTATGAGACCAACTTTGCAGAGCCTTTTCCATTGTGCCTGGCCTCACCCATTGCGTCCCAAACAAATTGAGGGCCACCCTCCGTAACCGACTAGCCACCTTGCAGTGCAATTGGAGATGAGCTACACTTTTGCCTGCACTTTTACACATAAAACACCAACATAGACAATCCTCTTCTTCCTCAGATTATCTGCTATTAAGATCACACCTCTTGCCGCCTGCCAACAAAAAAACATACCTTCCTCGATGCTCTAGGGATCGAAATAGAATTAAGAGAGAAAATACATTCCCCTCTCATGAATAGCCTCTTATAAAAAGAGCTAACAGTGAATAAACCATCTCCGCACGCCTGCCAGCTCCACACATCTGATAAGCTGTTAGGTGTGACTAGCCTAGCCCATACAATAACTCACACACATATTGTGAAGTTCTTCCATCTCTCAATCCTGAAGATTTATTCTGAATCTTAAGTCCCAATGAATAAGCCCCTCGAGACACCTACATATTTATTGGATTGTTATCTCTCTTTGGCATGTAACGCGATATGTGTTAGGGAAGGCTTCCCTCAACTCGTTCTCCCCACACAACTTATGAGCCCAAAAGCTAATCCTACTTCCATCCCCAACCTTAAAGAATGCATGTCCGCAAAAGTTTTCCCACCCCTTACATAATACCCCTCCACAACCCACACCCAAACGGAGTTATAATGTTTCTAGTCCTCCATCTCCCTTTCATTATTCCATACTTTTCCACTACCCCACCCCTCCACAAAGCATTTTCCTCCACCCCCAAATCTCCAAATCCACTTTCCTAACAAAGGTTTATTAAATATTTTGAGATCTTTCACTTCGAGACCTCCCCATCCTTTTGAAGATGTGACAACTCTGCAATTCACAAGATGATGATGCTTCCTAATGCCCCAGTCGTCTAGGTCACCGGATTATTTGTTGATTGACATTCTTTCTTTATCCAGAAACATCTTGACATAGAACTTCACCTTGATTCATTTCCAACGTATATAAGCCATCATGCACTCTACCACTGCCAATCCTCTTCGCTGTGTGAAGATTCTGAAATGATCAGGAAAGAACTCAATTTATGCAGTTTAGAGCTTTGGTGGTGGCGCCGACTGATAAAAGGTTAACTGGAAACTGGGGACATGAAGTACAAAAGATAACTTAATATTGGGAGCACATAAAACAGAACCTGTTTCAGCTATTGGGGAAAGAGAACCATTGGCTATTCTAACATTGTATGTTTTTAGACACGGAGAGTAGTTAAGAAGTTCTTTAGATGAGCCTGTCATGTGGCTATTCGCAACAGAATCACTAATCCATGAATTAAGATGAGCAGTAAAAGCAGTACCTGACTTCACCAAATTAGATGTTGCCCCGGAGGAAGAGTCAAGTTGAGACAAAAAGGACTTGAGATGCTTGAGTTCACTAGGAGAAAAAAATTCAACTGAGGTTGTATCCTTAGATCACTCTATTGTCTCTGACAAATTTGCGTGAGCTCTCATTGAGTTGACTCATTTTCCTCCACGACCTCTAGAGGGTCGATTATGTAACTTCTAGAAAGTTTCCTTGGTATGTCGCAGCTTCGCACAATAATCACAACGTAAGTGATCTTTATCATAATTGGTAGCGTTGATCGCTTTAGGTGCTCACGAGAATCACTAGTATTCAATCCAGACTTCTCAAGTTGTGTAATCACTAGCAGTCAACGCAAACTTATCTATTGGTGTTGTTAGAGCATAACCTCCTGCTTTTTTCCCACTGGACATAAGAATAGGCTTCCTCAACAAAAAGAAAAGGGGTTTTACCAAGTACTTGAACCCTTATTTGGTCAATTCATTGTTCAACTGGCCAAGAAATCATGGATCCGCTCCTTTTCAACCAGTGTCTGGAACTTTACTGCATCCGTAGTACAGTCTGCTTGGAAGTCTTGATAATAATCTAGCTCTTGCCACAAACTACTCAATTCAGAAACATACCGAGAAATTGACATTTCACCCTGCTTTGTGCCATGAACTTTGTTACGGATCTCAAAGTTCTGAGCATCATTCCCCAAGCGTGAGTAGGTGAGCTCAGCAATAGATATTGTCTGGTAACCTGTGGTTGCATATAGTTGATAAGCCATGACACGACAAGTGAATTCTCTGAGTCCCACTGGTTGTAGTTGGGATCAGAGGAAGCTAGTTTTTTCTTATCCCCATTCATGTACCCCTGCTACTTTTTAGCTTTGATAAATAATAAACTGGATCTAGACCAAGCAAGATAAGTAGCACTAGGGCTGGGCATAAAACACCGAAAACCGAATTATCGAACCGAACCGGAGATTTCGGTATTCGGTATTTCGGTTTTCGGTAATAAAATTTAAAAAAATCGGTATTCGATTTTGGTATTCGGTATTTGGTATTTACCGAATATCGAAATAGTTATTAAATAGAGGGCCATTAAATTAATAGTCCAGCCCATCTGCCCATCAGCCCATGCGTCAATTGCAAGTTAGCAACAATACTCATCAGTTTAGACCATATTGTGGAAATTTGACCTAATCTTTCAAGAACGAAACACCACCGCCTCTGTATACAAAACAATTAAACAAATCTCTCACACCCACCTCTCTCACAAGTCACACCAACACCAGTGACCACCCACCGGCCACCCCCACCGCCTCTCTCCCTTACCATCTAGCTTTATTGTCGAAATATATATTCCTCTGAAATCAAGCAATCAATTTTCAAGGTATTGTAACTTGTCACCTTTTTTGTATTCCTTAAGTAGATATTTTTATTTCAGTTGCTTTTAAATGATTTTAGTTCCCTTGGCTTGTCCAATATTTGTGAGTATATGAATATAGTTCTGCTGTATATGGTATGAATGGAAAAGACATTGTGGAGTGTCTACCGAATTGGTTTAATGCAATTTAAGTACACATAGCCTAAAGGATATTATTCACTTCTTTGCTCTTTTTCTTTGTAACGTTCAGTTGATGTGATTTCATGGGCTTCATTGATTTGGGAATTTTGATCATTTCTTAGTTTTTTCCTTGACTGAAGTTCACCAATTCTTGAAGGGATTTGTTGTATCATTTTTCTTCTAGCATATCATCTATCTATGCTTGTTATCTAACCATTAATGTAATACAGTGAACTCGACTTAATATGGTATTACCGAATACCGTACCGAACCGAAGTTTGATTTACCGATTACCGAACCGAAGTTTGAAAGTTCGGTATTTGGTATCTACTTTCAATTACCGATTACCGAATTACCGAACCCGAACTTTAAAAATACCGAACCGAATACCGAACGCCCACCCCTAAGTAGCACTACTATCAAGTTTGTGGATTAGTTTTTGACATGGTGGCAAGAAAAAGGCTAGAACAAAGGAAAGCCAGAGAAAAACTTTACAGCGGCTCAATAGTGCTGATGAGGGGAAACTCTATCTCCTAAAAAGGCACGAGCTCTGATACTGTGCAGACTTTGAGAAGAGAGATTTTATTAATTCTCAAGTGTATCTATACAGCCAATTACAGAGGTATTTATACACAAAACCGAAGCCTAACTTAAGGAAACAGAATAAAATCTCTATAATTCTGGAAACTAATTCAGATAAGAATCTGCTTAATTAGGATTTGTTACCTGACCATATCAGAATCATATCAAAATAAGATCAGGATCTGATTAAACCTGAACAGAATCAGATTTATCAACAATATTTGATGCCTTGGCTGAATCCCTCTTCAAGGAGCTCCAAAGCCCTTCCAACTTTCTCTAGAATTTCTCTTTCCCTGATTGCCTGGTATTTATAGCACAGGTTGCCTCTTAATGATGCTCGCAAAGCAGGGCCCTTGGATCTGCCTTGGGGAGTTATCTCACGATCTCCTTGCAACACGCCAAACTTTCATGTCCCCTGTAAACTCTTCTCTTGCCCAGGCCTCACCTTCTCGTGACGAGCTCCAACCACAAGCTCACTTGGGTGACCGAGGCCAGAGTCTTGCGATGGGCTCGTAATGGCTGTAACTCTCCTGTCTCATGTTCTTGGCAGGGGCACCTCTTGTGACCCTAGGAGATCCCAAGAGAGCCTATAGCTTGCCGTCTTTTCTAACGTCACATTTTTATCCTTCCTTGATCTTTTATCAATCTAAACCACTTCCAAATCATAAAATGCATATATTATCATTTCACCACCTTCATGTGAGTTCGTTAACATTTAATCGCTGCTAGGGTCGTGATTCGTCAAAATTGATGTTTAAAACTTACGGGTCTTTATAGTTGCTTCTCGTGAAGGTTATGTTGCTTGTTTCTCGTGAAGGTTATGTTGCTTGTTCTCCTTGTTCAGAAGCTTATGTTAGTATTTGGAGGCAGTCATATAAAATTTGGAACTCTGCAGGTTTATCTATCATTATACACAACTATTGGTTCCATGGTCGATCGGGTTACTAGTAGTTCCAGCAATTTACAGGACACACTATTCATCTCAAGTTTGAAGGTATCTGTTGTTTGCTTTGTACCTGAGTAGCTGGCTGTACCTATGTATTTTTTTAAAAGTGATCTTGTTTGAGACTCAAAATTCCTTTTTTAACTACCTGGTTAGTGCGTTTAGAACATTTAAAATTTTATTTGAAAGAACTGAAGGGTTTCTTCTCCTTACTTGATCCTGGTCTTGTTTTATACTCGAAATTTGATTGGACTATTTGTATAGTGCTTTGGTGCGTGCTTTCTTTGTATACATATCTGCTGTAGACCATCCAAATGCTCTTTGAAACAAGTGATGAGAAGTCTCCACAACATAAATCAAGCAGGGAGGTCAGTGTAATTTTTAAACTAGAAGTTAGTGTATCTGATATTGCTGAACTGGAGGGGAGCTAGCTATGGTTTCTCTAAAAGTTAATACGATCAGTATCAGAGACATCTATTTATTTATTTTCAACTTTATGTATGAGCCAATTATTTTTCCATTTGCTAAGCACATGAAAGTATAATGATGGCAGATAGCGTTGAGATTTCTGTGCAGGTGTTTTACGTGTTGAATTATGCGCTTCTGTGTAGATTAGGATGATAAATTGTTTGGTTGCATGCGTGAAGTAATATATTTGGGAGTTGCAGAGTATGTGGGCTTAGATATGCTACCAAAACCTGATGACCATTAATGAAAAATTAACATTTCTAACATCATAAAGCTCTAATACCATCTTTAACTTTATTATTTCCTCTTTGTGAAATATAACTTATCTAACATAAAAAAAGTCAATAAAACTGATGATTATTTTCTTCTTTCCTAAAAAGACCGATGATTCTATTGTGGCAAGTTTAGATCCTACCCTTGGTCGATGACCGTTAGTGTTTCTAACACTGTAAAGACCTTAATACATTCTTCAAGGTTATCATTTCGTCCTTGTGAAAACTGTAAAACTTATCTAACATAAGTCAATTAGAGAGGATTTATTGTGGCAAGTATAGATCATACCTTTGGCAAAATGTTGTCAAGCAATGTCACCTAATTAACTAGTGATAGTTACTCGCCTTATGTTATATTTCCCTTTTCAAAGAACAAACTCCTGTCTGTGTTGGATCAAAATCTATTTGAAAATATTCTTAAAAATGAATGCCTGTTGCTCTTAACCTAGTGCTGGTTTCCTGATTGCACATATGCTTTACTGAAGCTGAGCAATAATTACTCTATATGCTTTTCTTGCTAAGCTGCATATTACTTTTAATTACTGTGCTCGGTAATCTATCCTTAATTGATTATTGTATTCCATTCTTTGCGTACAGATAGCACTGGCCTACAATAATGGTTTGCTAAGTAAAAGATCAACAAGTTCAAAGGAGGGAATCGTGCAAGCAACTTTTCTTGGTTCAGTCCAGAAGCGGGTTGAGGAGATTCTTAGTTCATCTCTCGAATTTCAGAAGGATTTCTCTACGTACATGAAATCTGGAAGATGGCCGCCTGAAGATTATGCAACAAGGGCCACAACTCTTCTTTCTTGGTATGTACAATGGTACAATGTGCCATCACCATTCGAAGTTAAAAGAGCTTTGGACAAAATCAAGGCAATTAGCACATCCTCTTCAGTCCCTCTGTTACATTTGGTGTTCCCGACGACTGATGTTACTGCCCTCAATGAGATCAACAGAGTAGGGTTTTGCTCCCGGGGATAAGCTTAGGATATAATCTCTAAATTTTATTGTTGTTGTATCTTGTAAGTCTATCTATTCTTAATTATTAATTTATAGTGTTAGTATTGAGTTAGAAGAGGATAATTAAGATTTCATTCTTGTAGGATATGACGACTTTCATAATAATAAAAAATCTCAATATCTAGAAAATATACATTTCCATGTAGCTCAAAGTTTTATACTCCCTCCGTCCCAATATAAGTGTCTTTATTTTTTTCTTGGTCTTTCCCAAAAGAGTCTTTCTATATTCAAGATCACAAGATTTTAAAGAACGACACGCTTTTTCAAATTAAGACCATACGATTCAAAAGTCTCCTTTTGTTTTTTAAATTTTGTGCTCAAATCAAACTAAGCCATTTAAACTGAAACGGAGGGAGTATACGCTTTCTTGAAATATAGACGAAGGGACATACAGGTGAATGCAACTAAGTTTTGGAGAAATTGAACTGCACAATAATCAATTGTCTGTCGGAAACAACCTCCTTATAGTCTGCGTACGCTTTACCCTCCTCAGATCCCACATTGTGGGATTTCACTGGGTATGTTGTTGTAATTCGTAAATCAATTTGGGAAAAGGATACGGTGTGATTGCTAGTAGGGGTGTCAATTGTTTTCAAAAAACCGACGTAACCGATCGAACCGTACCGTACTGAATCGATTTTAGGTTTCTTTTAATAAAATTGACGGTTTTTATAAAAATTTATAACCGTACCGAATAATTGGGTTGGTTTTAAATTTTATAAAAATAAACCGAACAAATACCAAACCGTACCGAATACATTTATATGTGTAAAATATATTCTATATATTAGATTTAAATATAATAAATATTAAAATTTTTGTCTTGAGTTCGGGATGATGAAATAATTAACACCTAAAGTTCCAACTCTAAAACCTATTATACTACTCCTATTGAAATTAAATTAGTTCTAGCGTTTCGAATAGTAACTAGCTACTCTTATTGGATACTTAATCTTAGTAGTCTCAGTTCTTGAGTCCCAGGGCGATATAAATTATACTTTTTGTCTTTGCTTAACATTGTTTTACACTACCGTAAAATAGTGAGATCAATCTTTATTCTTGTTGTCTTTCATGTTTTCTTGATTCATCACCTTTAAAACAATAAAAATGTCTAGAACTTTAGCCAAAGTCCTTTTGAAGTATGCATGATATCGGCTCTTTAACTTTTACTAGTGACTATGACATGATGTTGCTTTGTTTTAAAAAAAAATCAAAAATTAACTGAATCGTACCGATACCAAAGAAAACTGAGATGATGGAACAGTTTCGAAAAGTCTAATTTTGATTCTACAAAGTGAAATAGTCTAATTTTGATTCTACAAAGTGAAATAACCGAAAAATTGGTATGGTATAAATTTTATAAAATAACCGCCCGAACCGTACCATTGACACCCCTAATTGCTAGCAATTTAAATGGGAAATTATACAAATACAGGATTTTAAAAAGTAATTTCAAAAGTTACAACTACCTTCAGAAAATTACATATATACAATTTATGTCATTTTAAAACTTTTAACTATATTATATACAACCTTTCATATTCCTAGATTATCTCCTAATTAACTACTGTCACGCCTCGAATCTGGACCTGGACGTAACACGGGACCCGGTGCCTGACTACATATGACCGAGCGAACCAATTGACCGACTGAATCAACATGTGGTATCATAAGATACTGAATGCGGAAAATAAACTAACACATGCTGATATACTGAAAGTCTGAATGATACATAATCAAAGTGCGGAAAAACTAATACAAGTCTGAAGCATAACTGATACAACCCAAGTTGCATCAAGGCCTTTCACAAGGAGCCAAGCTCGTGAACTTCAAGCAATGCAAGGGTTATTCATGAAGCGGGACGTACTTAAGTACACTCTAGAGCCTTTCCGGGGATTCCAAGTGTTGATCATTGCATGGGAGGACATATTGGAGAAGTGTGTTGAAGATGACTATGCTTGCAATGAGGCTATTACTTAAAGGCTAGCATTTTCAAGTTTCATTTACAAGGAAGACCAACCAAACAAGGCCCTTACTTCACTAAGGGTAGAATTGTAATAGCTTAGTTGTCTTCCTTAGCTTTCTAGTATAAATAACTTGTCTAAACATTTCCTAGGGTAGATTTTGATGGATATTGAAATTACTAAACTCATTGAGAGTAGAGAGCTTGTGAACCTTTTGATTGTGAACCTTGTTAAGAGGATTGGTTGCTTGGGATCACAAGTTCCTTGAGGTCATCCTAAGAGTTTGGTGCTCTATTTGATTACAATTTGAAGGTCTTAGTTATTATAGAACTTTGGTTGTCAAATTGTGTCTTTAGTTGTGTCAATCTAGTTATCCTTTGTTTTCCTTGTCATTTTCTTGTCCTTTTTATTTCCTTTATTATATCATTTAGTATCAAAGCCTAATTTAGGTTTGTTCCAACAAATCTAACCTTGGGATTTGATTCTTACAAAAAAAAAAAAAAATCGAAAATCAAAACCCCAAAAATTTCGTGTTGTTTTGTTGATTCTAGTGTTAGATCCGAGTTTCTTAGTGTATTAGGGTTTCAAATATTGAGTTTCAAGTCATTTGAGTCATTTTTGAGTTTTTGACCATTAAAGGATCTTGAAGGTTGAAGAACTCAAAGTGGGTTTTGTAGTAGAACTCGATATTGAAGTTTGAAAGTTATTGGGTGGTGTTTCCCTAGTGAAGAAGGTTTAGAATTCGAAATTTGGAACAAAAAGGAGTTGATTTGAAGGAGTTGAGATTTTAAAAGTTCTTGGTGTTCTTGAAGATCTTCAAATCTTCAAGAGGAAGAAGAAGACAAAGAAGGTGATTGATCCCAAAAATCTTCAAATCAAAGGTTGAAAAGTGTTTGTGGGCCAAAGAGAAAAGGGGGGGGGGAAAAGAAAAGGGGAAATCAGAAAATTCAGTCCACTTTCCAACCCCACAAAAAAATAATTTCCACATCATCGATGACGTCAGCGTGGCGTCAGCCACGCGCAGCAAAAAAAAGCTTGCATGCGCGTGCACTTCAGATTCAAAGAGTGCATTTCAACACTTAGAAAATTTTTCTAAGTGTTGGACCAAAAATCACCCCAAAATTTTTCTAAGCGTCCAAAACTTCTCCAATTTTTTTCGAAGTGTTTCTCCACTTCTTATCTACTTTCTTTGATTCTCTAAAGCTAATTAACAACTAGTAATTGTTCTTACTTGATTGTTAATTAGTTCTTGAGTCCCATTTCTTTTCGTACCAATTCTCTTAGTTCTTTTCTCTTTTAACTTCGTCAAAACTTCTTGATTCAAGTCCGCTAGTTTGAATTGAGTCGTTCGTTCTTCTAAGTTAAACAAGAATCTATTCCGGCCAAGAGTAGAACTTGAATCCCTTGTGACTAATCGGTATTAACAAGAACACAATCATTAGCCGAACCAATTTGTGAGGCAATTCAAAGGTGTGCTTACTTGAGAGTTTGTGAGTTGTTTATCATTAACTTAACGTGTTTGCTTGTTTTGTGTGTGTTTTAATAGGTACCATGGCGAATGAAGATGAAACTCCAACTCCCACCCGGGGAGTAACACTTGATGATTTGGACAACATGATAGCCACCTTGGCTAATCGAATGGGAAATGTGGAGGGAGAGATAGGGTCTCTAAGGGGAAGTGTGAGGGAATTGTCAGCAAGAGCACTCCCCAAGCCAAGGATGAGTGCCAAAGAGAAGATGCGCAAGCTAGTCTATCAGAAGGAGAGGCAGGCGGGGGGCTCTCTATCCTGAAGATAATATTTTTTTCATTCAACAAAGCCTGTTCGCTATGGCTTGAGAGTTAATCGCACGAGAGAGTAAGTAAGAGATTGAAAAGAGGATCATTGGACCTCGCTCTCGGGCCCAGAGGCAGAGCAAAGAAAGCCTTAGAAGAACGCAACTGTTGCAAAAATCGGGATTTTAGTAGTAGGCGGCATCCCCTCGACTCTTCTTTGGAATAACCAGTGCTAGTTACTTGACTGTTGGAACAGGATAAGAAACTTGAGAGGATCGAAGAAGCTGAGAGCGGGATCCAGGCTTTCTTTGGTTGGGTATGTAGGCTGGTCCTGCAGCTATGCAGCTCCGTGGACCGCTCGTCGGGCCTGATAGGTGGTGGCACTCCAACAAGCTCGGCAGGGAGATAAAGAAGAGAAGGAGAAGAGGAAGTACGATTGCTGAGCATACCAGGCGAGATACTCTAACCAGGTATGTACACACCTTCGCAGAATTGACCATTCCAAGAAGTCCACGGCCCCAGGGCCAAGCGAATGAGAGAGAAAGTCAGAGAAAAAAACACTCCTAGGGTCCTCGTAGTCCATTAGGGACAAACAACTTTCTCGTTCTTAAGGACTTTCTGGCCGGTAGGCTTTATAGCGGACTTGCCTTGCTGACAGCTAGGATATTACACATATAGTTGCGCTTGCCTTCACTTGAGTGAGCGATCTGGCCTCTAGCCCTTCAATGATGGATTTGTCTTAAAAAAAACCCCGACCTTGATGAGTAGGCCCACGGCTTCTCGAAGCCGAGAGGCTAAAGAAGTCAAGTTAGTGTTATGGTGCAGCGGAAGGCCCCCTCTCTCTCTGCATTTTGGGAGCAGAGCATGCAGCAGCCGAATACCCCCGCCGATTCCGCCGGGTAAGGCCAGGAGCTACTGGATATCGACCTAAGAGATACTAGATCGGGTGCGAGAGGAAGGGATCTTTGCTATTGATGGACCGGTCTTTGCTCGGGATCCGGAGGTCTGACCTTTGCCATTCTTTTAGTCCTCACCACAAGTTCACTATCAAGGAAACATAAGTGGCTTGCCTCGAGCCACTTCACCTACCTTGTCCCTCGGAACTATCCACCAATTTTACAACCATACTCCTCAAACCACTAACACCTTAAGCAATACCCCACCACTTCCACAGGACCAAATTCAAATGAAAACCAAGTTGCAAATGAAACCGAACCACGACCAAATGTCACTCTACCCCATTAAAACCTTCCAAACCCCCGACAAGCCGTCCGAAATGTCCCACCTGTGAATGATGACTATCAATAAGAAGTATATGAAGATAATGTGGTTGATCCTTATGCTAATCAAGTTAAGGGACAACGAGGACAGATACAAGGTCCGCAACAAGGTAGAGGTGGAAGGAATGGCCCTATCCCTCAAATGGGTGGGAAAGGAGGATATCAAGCTCGTGATGGTTACCAAGGTCGTGACTACCAAGGTTATGATTATGATGAAGAACCTTATGGGAACTATGGGAATGGTGGAGGTCGAGATACGAGTCTCAATTCCATCAAGGTCACTCTCCCAACATTCAAAGGGGGTAGTGATACCGACGTATTTCTTGATTGGGTGATGCATTGTGATAGAATCTTCTTGAAAAATGACATGTCCGAGGTGAAAAGGCCTCTTATGCCATTGCCCAATTCGAAGGCTTCGCCTCTACATGGTGGGAAACTTAAGTGAAAGCGAGGAGATTGCATGGACTTGCCCCTACACCTACTTGGGAAGGGCTAAAGAATATCTTGAGGCGCAAGTATGTCACCGAACGTTACAAGCAAGAGCAACTCAAAAAGGTATATACTTTGAGGCAAGGCAAAAAGAATGTGGAAGAATACTATGATGAGTTCCAACTTGTGAAGATGAGAATAGAATTTGAAGAGGACGCATTGAATGCTATGACTAGGTTCCGAGCTGGGTTAAATGGAGAAATTACTTCCCAAATGAGACTCCACAACTATAGTAACATTGATGAAACTCTTGAAGCGGCTATTGAGATAGAGGGGGGTCTCAAGGAAGACAAGATTAATAAGTCGAGAGGCTACATAAGTTCATGGAACAATAACAAGGAAAAAGGAATATCTTCCTCCAATTGGCAAAAGAATAAGGGCACCATGCAAAAATTTAAGAAGCCCTTTGTGAAAAACAATCAAGTTGAGAAGCAACCCAAAAAATTTGCTCCAAAAGCAGGAGGTACAAAATCTAACCCGATCCGATGTTTTAAATGTCAAGGCTTTGGCCATATAGCAAGTGAGTGTGCCAATCGGAGAGCATTTATTATGAGAGAAGCGGGTAGTGATGATGAGGGAGAACATGACGTGAAAGATGATGAGGGTAATTATGGGAATGATAAACGTGGGAGTGATGAAGAGCAAGATGATATGGAGGGTGATGGAGATGTCACCGCTCCAAATTGTTTGGCAAGAAGGGTGATGACATGTATGGCCAAGCTTCAAGAAGGGGAGATCACCGTCCCTAACTATGTGGTAAGGAGAACAATGATAAGCAAGGCCATGGATGATCCTAGCCAAAGAGAGAACCTTTTCCATTCTAAATGTGTTATCAACCAAAATTTGTGTGTCATGATCAATGATAGTGGGAGTTGTGCAAATGTTGCAAGTACGACGTTGGTTTATTTCTTGAAACTTCCCACCACTAATCATGAAAATCCTTACAAACTCCAATGGCTTAATGAATGTGGAGAGTTGAAGGTGACTCGACAAGCCTTTATCAAGTTCAAAATTAGGAAGTACCAAGATGAGATCCTTTGTGATGTTGTTCCCATGCAAGCTTGTCACCTTTTACTTGGAAGACCTTGGCAATATGATAGGTCAGCCAAGCATGATGGAAGAACCAATCGGTACACTCTTGTTCATAATGGGCTCAACCATATGTTATGTCCTATGACGCCTTTGCAAGTTGGTGACGTTTACCACAAAATGAGGGAGTTGAAAGAGAAGGGCAAGGGTGTACAAGGAGATAGTGAGGGAAGTGGGAAAAAGAAGGAGTCGAAGGGAAAGGCTAAGGTGGCCCTCTTGGCAAATCTAGGGGAGATTAGGGAGGAGTTAGAGGAGCGACAACCGGTGATCCTCCTCACTCATAGGGACTATGCTTTGCACACTAATGAACTAACCTCTTCTTTGCCTAGTTCTATTTCTTCTCTTTTGCAGGACTATGATGATGTGTTTCCCACAGAGCTTCTAAAGGGATTGCCACTATTAAGGGGAATTGAGAAACAAATTGACTTTGTCCCGGGGTCTCAATTGCCAAACAAACCTGATTATAGGGCCAACCCGGATGACACCAAAGAACTTCAAAAGCAAGTGGATGAACTCCTTGAAAAAGGGGTTATGCGAGAAATTATGCTTCCATGTGCCGTGCCCGTGATCTTGGTGCCAAAGAAAGATGGAACATGGTGCATGTGTGTTGATTGCCGAGCCATCAACAAGATAATGGTAAAGTATCACCATCCCATACCTTGTCTTGATGACATGCTTGATGAATTGAATGGTTCATGCATATTTTCTAAGATTGACCTTAGGAGCGGATACCATCAAATCCGAATGAAACCCGGAGATGAGTGGAAAATGACATTCAAGACCAAATTTGGTCTATATGAAAGGTTGGTGATGCCTTTTGGCCTCACTAACGCTCCTAGTACTTTCATGCGATTAATGAATCATGTGACGAAACCTTTTCTTAGCAAATTCGTGGTTGTTTACTTTGATGATATATTGGTGTATAGTAGAACCATGGATGAGCATGTTGATAATTTTAAATGTGTATTTGAAGTGTTTAGACAAGAACAACTTTATGCTAATGTGGCTAAATGTTTTTTTTTGTGTTGATGAAGTTGTTTTCTTGGGTTTTGTTGTGAGTTCAAGGGGCGTTGAGGTTGATGAATCCAAAATAGACGCTATTAAGAATTGGCCAACTCCTAAATCCATTCGTGATGTGAGAAGTTTTCATGGATTGGTTAGTTTTTATAGGCAGTTTGTTAAAGGGTTTAGTACCATAGCTGCTCCTTTAACCCAGGTAATTCGAAAGGATAAGCCTTTCTATTGGGGTGAGGAGTAAGCAAGGGCTTTTGAAAAATTGAAACAAATGCTTAGCTCCGCACCGTTTTTGCAATTACCCGATTTTGATAAAATCTTTCAAATTGAATGTGATGCTAGTAAAGTAGGTATTGGTCTTTGTTTTGATGCAAGACCAAAAACCCATTGCCTATTTTAGTGAAAAGCTTAAGGGTGCGATGTTGAATTACTCCTTTATGATCTTGAATTGTATGCTTTGATTAGAGCTTTGGGTAATTGGCAACATTACTTGTGGCCTAAAGAGTTTGTTATTAGACTGATCATGAGTCCTTGAAACACCTTAAGGCCCGAGGTAAGTTGAACAAACGGCATGCCAAATGGGTTGAATTTCTTGAAACTTTCCCTTATGTAATCCAATACAAAAAGGGAAGGACAATGTAGTGGCGGATGCCTTGTCTAGAAAACATGTTTTGATAAATACTTTGTCTTCCAAATTGATGGGTTTTGAAAGCTTGAAGACATTGTATCCGGGGACCCATTTTTCAAAAATCTTTCAAGATTGCGAAGAATGGGAAAAGGAAAGATGGATTAGGGATAGGTTTTCTACTCCCTATTCAAAATTTGATGGTTTCTTGTTCAAGAACAAGAGACTATGTGTGCCCATGAGCTCTTGGAGGGAATTATTTGTGAGGGAGGCATATGATGGGGGATAAATGGGATATTTTGGAATTGATAAAACTTTGGGAATTCTGGTGGAGCAATTTTATTGGCCTAATATACGTCGGGATGTTGCTAAAATTTGTGGGCAATGCATTGAGTGCCGTGGTGCTAAGTCTAGTGTCCTTCCCCATGGTTTGTATACCCCTCTCCCCACCCCACAAAGGCCTTGTCTTGACATTTCAATGGATTTTGTATTGGGTCTGCCAAGGACAAAAAGGGGCAAAGATAGAATTTTTGTTGTTGTTGACCGCTTTTCAAAGATGGCTCATTTTATTGCATGTCATAAAATTGATGAAGCATCTCACATTGCATCTTTGTTTGTTGAACATGTGCTCAAATTGCATGGTATTCCCAAAACCATAGTGAGTGATAGGGACTCTAAGTTCCTTAGCCACTTTTGGAAGGAATTGTGGGGACGACTTGAGACTAAATTGTTGTTTTCTACATCTTGTCACCCACAAACCGATGGCCAAACCGAGGTTGTGAATAGGACTTTAGGTTCTATGCTTAGGGCCATGGTTAAGGGAAAATTATCATCTTGGGAAAATCATTTGCCTTTAGTTGAATTTGCATATAATAGAGTCATTCATAGTACAATTGGCATGTCTCCATTTAAGGTTGTTTATGGTTTTAATCCAGTAACCCCTCTAGATCTCACCCCTTTGTCTCAAGATGTTGTTTTGAGTTTAGATGGAAACAAAAGGGCCGAGGCCATGAAGAAGTTGCACGTAAAGGTGAGACTTCACCTTGAGAAGAAGAATCAAAGAGACGACGAGAGAGAACAAAGAAATTTGCCAAAGAGAGTTGTGCTTGAACCGGGTGATTGGGTTTGGGTACATTTTCGCAAGGAGCAGTTTCCCAATAAAAGGAAGACCAAGTTGATGCCTAGAGGAGATGGTCCATTTGAGGTGCTTGAGCGACTCAATGATAATGCATAAAAGATTGATCTTCCCCCGGAATATCAAGTCCATAACACCTTCAATGTGTGTGATCTCTCTCCTATGGATGTGGATGATGGTGACCCTTAAATTTGAGGACAAATTCTTTTCGAAGGGAGAATGATACAACCCAAGTTGCATGAGGCCTTTCACAAGGAGCCAAGCTCGTGAACTTCAAGCAATGCAAGGGTTATTCATGAAGAGGGACGTACTTGAGTACACTGAGAGCCCCTCCCGGGGATTCAGTGTTGATGATTGCATGGAAGGACGGATTGGAGAAGAGTGTTGAAGATGGCTATGCTTGCAATGAGGCTATTACTTAAAGGCTAGCATTTTCAAGTTTCATTTACGAGGAAGACTAACCAAACAAGGCCCTTACTTTATTCAGGGTAGAATTGTATAGCTTTCTAGTATGAATAACTTGTCTAAACATTTCCTAGGGTAGATTTTGATGCATATTGAAATTACTAAACTCATTGAGAGTAGAGAGCTTATGAAGCTTTTGATTGTGAACCTTGTTGAGAGGATTGGTTGCTTGGGATCACAAGTTCCTTGGTGCGTCCTAAGGGTTTGGTGCTATACTGTTGAATTCGATTTGAAAGTCTTCGTTATTATAGAACTTTGGTTGTCAAATTGTGTCTTTAGTTGTGTCAATCTAGTTATCATTAGTTTTCCTTGTCATTTTCTTGTCCTTTTTATTTCCTTTATTATATCAATAACTGTAGCCAACATAGCTTTACTTGAAAAGCCTGAGACTCTATCTAACTATGACTCTAGTCTATAAAGCCTTTAATGAAGTACTGAAAACACTGACTGTCTGTAAATATTGTAAATATATGATAAGTCCCCGAAAGATCTGGGGCTCACCAATCAGCTGGTACTGGAGATCCTAGTGAGCAGATGCGCCGTCCTGTAAATCGTTACCTGCATCGTGAGATGCAGGCCCCGGGGAAAAGGGACGTCAGCACATTTGAATGGCACTGGTATGTAAAGTAATTGAAGGAAAGAACTGAAGTGGGGTGCTCGGGAAAGGGAAGCCAAATCAATAAATAGGTAATATAATTTGTCTTTGAAACTGACATTAAAACTAACAACTGAACAAGAGAAGTAAAGTTATAGGTAGTCCCTGTCCTGAATAAGAATCACCTGTTTTACGGAGTTAATAATCCGAGGCCTTGGCCCAATATGGATCTGTGAAAACTATGGCCTTGGCCAAGTAAGTGCTAACACCAAGGCTTGGGCCCGCATAAATTCACAAATCAGTGGCCTTGGCCAAGTAAGTGAGCCAGTCGGTGGCCTTGGCCACGTATACGTATACATAAGACTGTGCCCTTAGGCAAGGATGCAAGTGTTCAACATTCAACAATATATATAGCAACTGAAAATCATGCTGTAATGCATAACACACGGAATCTTGGTCAAAGGCGGGCGAGACATGTATTTACGGAGCGATTATGGAATGTAAACATACTGAGTTTTCATAGCTGAGACTCATGGAAGATCAAGGAGCAGAAAGTCATACTGTAATGCATACTACTGAAATCTTTGAATCATGCTGGACTACATAATATTGGAATACTTAATAGAACTAAACTGAGACATGTATTCATGAACTGATTATGAGAACTGAAACTTTAATTAGTTTATAAACATGATGAGCTTCTAGATTGAGACTCATGGGTATAAAACACGACTCTAATTAGATTACGTTCTGAGTTCACAATGTTCGGAATGAAAGTCATGAACGAAATACGAAACTAGAGAATTGGGGTTCTGCAACTATTCATGGAACTAAAGCATAACTATAACTCTGAGGCAAATCGTAATAGTCAATAAACCGTATCGTAGGGAGAATTATCAACATTCCCAAACGTAGAGAGTTAGCCTCACATACCTTAACTTCCTGCTTTCTGAGCATAATACGACGTTCGTCAACCCTTTCAACTTTAATCTATAGCAATACAAGTCAAAGGGATTCCATAATAGTAATAATATACATTATTTGGTCACTTAGGCATTTTATTAAACACTTAGTGGGCATAAAGCTTCATAGCCCTTACTTATGGTGTTTCTATACCCACCAACCCATTCTCTTGATCTTAGATGATTATACAATCGCAAATAGATATAACAATCATTATACTTCATCACCCATAAGATTATCACAATCCTAGGTCAACAATCCAAAGCCACTATTACAAGTCATATGTTTCTCTTTAAGAAACTTTGTTTACTATCTCCAAGAACTCATTAATTTACAACTATAAATGATTGAAGAGTAGAAGCGTTACCTTTTTGAATTCAATCCTCTTGAATTCGAGTTCTAGGGTTTCGTTGCTCAATAATGATGTTCCGATCAACTCTATCGATTATAAGGGTTTACTAAGTTAGAAAGGGATTAGAGACTTGAAATCAACCTAGAATCATTGGACAACTCACCTTGGAGGGTTATTGAGGCTTGGTAGTTATTCTTTCTTGCCTTAGGATAATTTTTCTTGAATAAGGGCTGTTAGGGATTGAATGCCAATCTTAATTATAATTTAAAACGCGAAATTGACCTTTTGACTTGAAACCCGATCATTTCCGTGATGGGCCTGTGATGAAGGCAATCACGGGACCCCTGCAGGTCCCTAGTCAGAGAGGGTGTTTTTACACGATCGTCCTGGGACGCGGGGCCATCACACGTGCCCTCACTCGCGGTCTGTGTCGGTTCTGTAAAGTGTTCGATAACATGAGCATAACATCTTGTACAGAGCTCTTTTTGGGCTCGTCAATTTACCGTTAGAAAGGTATTTCAAAGATCTACAACTTTCTTCTTTCAAGTTTTCTCAAAATCTCAAAGGAGTTTCACGAAATTGGAGACGTATCAAAAAATTAGCCGATGCTATCAAATCTTAAGGTCCTTACTATTAGCCATCTTGCGACGATCTCTGTTTTAGTCTTTATATGGATGGAAAGGTATTTCCACGTACATTGTAACTTTCATTAAGGAACAATTTCTATATTCTTAACTAATCAAGGGTTACGATTGCCCGAAATAGGCCCGTCAACCATTTTTGCAGTACGTATAAACTTTTAAATTTTCCGCTAAAACTCTAACGATACGAGTCTAACCTTAATTCTAAGATACAGGTTGTAACATTATCTCCCCTTAGGGATCATTCCTCCTCGAATGATTGTATTTTCTATAATCGCGACTAATTCTGAGACTACGGAAACTTCGGCAGAGTTTACTCTGTAACTTAGATACCTAAAACTGATTAGCTGAGACACGTGATCACTGAACTAACATGAACATATGCTTACTGAACTAAATGAATACATGATTACTGAACTATTGAGATACTGACTTGAATGTCTCCGAACCGAATCGAATATTTGATTGAATCTTTGGACCGACCGAATCTTTGGATTGGCACGAATATGTGAGTGCGAGAGCGACATGAATATTATAACATGAGGTCTAAATACTATAGACATAAATATCATGACATGAGATCTGAATAGTGTGTTCTGTCTGACCTGACCATCTGTCTGAGGATGAAGAACTATTTTGAGGTTTACCTTTGTGCCAGTCCTTTCTGAAAAGGTTTCTATAGATTTGTTGCGAACTGGGAGCCACGGTCTGAGATGATGGGCACTGGAGTCCCATATAATCTGAAAATGTTCTGGATATATAACTTGGCTTGATCTTCTGTTGAATTTGTAGTTTTCACTGTTAAGAAGTGGGCTGAATTGGTAAGTCGATCTACAATCACCCAAATCGAATCATGCTTTCGAAAAGAGCGAGGTAAACCTGTTATGAAATCTATGTTTATCATCTCCCATTTCCACACGGGAATTTCTATGATCTGAGCCAACCCACCAAGCCTCTGTGCTCGGCTTTCACTTGCTGACAATTCGAACACTTGGCCACAAAGTCTGTGACGTTTTTTTTCATGTCGTTCCACCAATAAATCTCCTTAAGATCATGATACATCTTTGTGGAACCTGGGTGGATAGAATAAATGGAATAATGGGCTTCAACATAATCCTCCGTCTCTAAGTCCATCTATGTCTGGAACACACAACCTGTCTTGGTACCTCAAAGTACCATCATCCCCCCCTTGTTCAAAAGACACCGTCTTATGCTCGTGAATCCCCTCTTTCAGCTGCAACAAGTAGGAGTCATCAAACTATTTCTCCTTTACTTCGGCTACTAAGGAGGAATAAGCCCTGTTCTGGACAATAACTCCTAGCTTCAGAGTTCGAAAGTCAAACTCCTAGCTTGGATAAGCGGTGAACTTCTCTCATCATGATTCTCTTGTTTGTCTCAACATGAGCTAACTACCCATACTTGATTTCTTTTTGAGGTACTTCCTAAAAACACTTATAGTATTGTTGTGTGCTAAGTATTTGACTAGCACCCTGAAGATTAGAGTCTCTTGCAATGGTACTATCCTTGTGACACATAACTGGGCATGATCTTATAATCAGTAATTGATCTAAACAAAAACGATCAACGATCCTTCTACTCACTTCGGGTTTCTCCAACATGCGAGGCATGCTCCTTATAGAGACTATCTCATTATGCCATCCTAACTGAACTGAGGTTCTTCATATCTCATGCTAACCCTTCGGGTTTTCAAATATCACTGGACTTACTAAATATTTATACATCTCCCCTTTAGACCAAAGGCTAACGTCTTATACTTATGAATTCTTCAGGATCCAATAACTTTCGTTATCTTCTATGGTTTTTTTTTTGTACTCTAAACTACTGACGACTCATTTTTCGACTCAATTTTGAGCAAATCTTCCTTATTGGGTAAAACTGGATTATTTACATGAACAGGTTGCTAATGTATTCATAACTGGCGTACTCTGTCTTAACGACTTAAATAACTTTGTTCACGTTGTCAATTTTAGGGAAACCCCTTTTCCATAACTCTTAAAGGCTATTCTTCTATAGTTTTCTCTCTTACGCCTTAGCTGATTTCTTCTTCCACTAATCACTACCTCTAATTTAACTTAGACCCTCGGGTTCTAACACACATTCGGTTGTATTAAAACTGTCATCCACTTACTACTATTCATCTGACTAAGGAGATCAAATCTTACCTCTACTAACTCTGCTGAAATTGCTAATGCTTTGTATTTACTAAAAACTTACTTACTATTCTTTTGTTAACCACCTGCTAGCATCATGTTCCCTTATTCAGCTTTGAATACTAAAGTGAAGCTTAAGGTTATTTCTATCTCCCTCATCATCTGACACTATTCTACGGTCTTATACTATCTTTTCTGAACTATAGACATGGATCAGACTTAGGGGAATTTCATATGTCTTAAACGGAAAAAAATTTGGAACAACTAACCCCAAACTTTCTATACACTTCAAAATCATATCAGACTATATACATTCGGGGTAAACACTTAATCACATAACTTAAGAGGGAACTGTCATACTTTTTATCTCATAGTAATATCCGCTTCTTGTAGTAACTTACTAACGTAGCACTTTCTAGTTCTAATCTGAATAAACTTGAACAAATTAAACTTATTCAATATCGTCTCCTCCTGGTTCTCATTCCGTGCACCATATCTCCTTAGTCATGTACATGAGTTGTATAAAAACATATCTTTTGTAAAAACGTTTCGGACTCGTAGGTCGTTTGCCCTTAGGCTCTTTTCTGTCCAAAACTATCACGAGCAGTTTATTCCTGTTGTGGCTAACTTCATAACATGCTATCCCGTAAGGTCTTGAATATGAGCTATCATCCTCGTACTTGTGGCTCCATGGCCCAAAAAAATCAAAATCAACTTATTCTGTAAGGTATAGAATATTCGCATATACTACCATGCACAACTTGTGCTTAAGAGGGTACTATTACCTGATAATTTACTTTATGCGCCATTTGGCTATTCTTGGGTCTTAACCCGGACTTAAAACATGAGAATATTTTGCTACAATCATCATTACTTACACTTTCTTTTTGCACCCATGGGCATCATTGTACACTCACAAGTCACAAGAACCCGGATACATAAAAATTAGAAATCTGATAACTAAATAACTGAATACTGGCGTACTGAATAACCAGAGCCCTGCTAACTGAAAGATTGCATAACTGGTAACTGAGGTAAACTAATAGTCATAAAACATGATACCTACTTTTGTACTTTCTGATAAGGGTTATTCCTAAGTCCGTAGTAAGTATTCATGTATCCCACTTTCAACATCATCTCAAGTCTCATCTATTAATAACATGTGCTTCACACTTATACCCTGATAGGTAATTATCCTCACTTGGATCTTGAATTTCCTGCTAATCTTTCGCGTGTTCAATACGTTCGAAATTCGATAAGAATAGAAGATTAGTTATTGCTTTAAGCTTCATGGCACGATCTAGAGTAGAAAGAATGGTAACATTTTCTAAATGTCCTGTAGCCTCCCAATTATAAGTGTGGTGCGCTTCACACCCATAAGTAGGACTCTACTAGACATGGTTTTATAGAATCCTTAGGACACTTGAACCTAGTGCTCTGATACTAAGCTTTATCACGCCCCAAACCTGGGCCTGGACATAACACGACACCCAGTGCCTGACTACATGTGACCGAGCGAACTAACTAGCTGACTGAATCAACATGTGATATCATAACATACTGAATGCGAAAAATAAACTAACACATGCTGATATACTGAAAGTCTGAATGATACATAATCAAAGTGCGGAAACACTAATACAAGTCTGAAGCATAACTGTAGCCAACATAGCTTAACTTGAAAAGCCTGCGACTCTGGCTAACTGTTACTCTAGTCTATGAAGCCTCTAATGAAGTACTGAAAACACTGACTGTCTGTAAATACTGAAAATAAATGATAAGGCCCCGAAAGATTTGGGACTCACCAATCAGCTGATACTGGAGATCCTAGCGAGCAGATGCGTCGTCCTGTAAAAAGTTACTTGCATCGTGAGATGCAGGCCTCGACCAAAAGGGACGTCAGCACATTTGAATTGTAATGGTATGTAGAACAACTGAAGGAAAGAACTGTAAGTGGGGCGCTCGGGAAAGGGCAGCCAAATCAATAAACAGGTAATATAATTTGTACTGGAATAGAAACTGAAACTAACAACTGAAACTAAATAAGAGAGGTAAAGTTATAGGTACTCCCTGTCCTGAATATGAATCACCTGTCTTACGGAGTTAATAATCCAGGGCCTTGGCCTAATATGGATGCACAAAACTATGGCCTTGGCTAAGTAAGTGCTAACACTCCGAGGCCTTGGCCCACTATAAATGCACAAATCAGTGGCCTTGACCAATTAAGTGTATCAATCGGTGGCCTTGGACACGTATACGTATACATAAGACTGTGCCCTTGGGCAAAGATGCAGGTGTTCAACATTCAACAATATATATAGGAACTGAAAATCATACTGTAATGCATAACACTGGAATACTGGTCAAAACTGAACTGAGACATGTATTTCTGAACTGATTATGGAATGTAAACATACTGAGTTTTCATAGCTGAGACTCATGGAAGATCAAGGAGCAGAAAGTCATACTGTAATGCATACTACTGAAATACTGAATCATGTTAGACGACATAATACTGGAATACTTAATAGAACTAAACTGAGACATGTACATATGAACTGATTATGAGAACTGAAACTTTAACTAGTTTATAAACATGATAAGTTTCTAGACTGAGACTCATGGGTATAAAATACGAGTCTAATTAGATTATGTTCTGAGTTCACAATGTTCGGAATGAAAGTCATGAACGAAATACGAAACTAGAGAATTAGGGTTCTGCAACTATTCATGGAACTAAAGCATAACTATAACTCTGAGGCAAATCGTAATAGTCAATAAACCGTATCGTAGGGATAATTATCAACATTCCTAAACGTAGAGAGTTAGCCTCACATACCTTAACTTCCTGCTTTCTGAGCATAATACGACGTTCGTCAACCCTTTCAACTTTAATTTATAGCAATACAGTCAAAGGGATTCCATAATAGTAATAATATACATGATTTGTTCACTTAGGAATTTTATCAAATACTTAGTGGGCATAAAGCTTCATAGCCCTTACTGATGGTGTTTCTACACCCAACAACCCATTCTCTTGATCTTAGGTGATTATACAATCCCAAATAGATATAACAATCATTATACTTCATCACCCATAAGATTATCACAATCCTAGGTCAACAATCCAAAGCCCTATTACAAGTCATATGATTCTCTTTATCAAACCCGTTTACTATTCTCCCAAGAACTCATTAATTTACAACTATAAATTATTAGAGAGTAGAAGCGTTACCTTTTTGAAGTTCAATCCTCTTGAATTCGAGTTCTAGGGTTTCTTTGTTCAATAATGATGTTCTAATCACATTTCTATCGATTAGAAGGGTTTACTCAAGTTAGAAAGGGATTAGAGACTTGAAATCAACCTAGAATCATTGGACAACTCACCTTGGAGGGTTATTGAGGCTTGGTAGTTGTTCTCTCTTAGCTTAGGATAATGTTTCTTGAAGAGGGGTTGTTAGGGATTGAATCCCAAGCTTAAATATCATTTAAAACGCGAAATCTGACTTTTTGACCTGAAACCCGATCATTTTCGCGATGGGCCCGTGATGCATGGCAATCACGGGACCCCTGCAGGTCCCTGGTCAGAGAGGGTGTTTTTGTGCGATCATCCTGGGATGGGGGGCCATCGCACGTGCCCTCACTCACGGTCTATGTCGGTTCTGCAAAGTGTTCGGTAAAATAAGCACAACGTCTTGTACAGAGATCCTCTTGGGCTCCACAATTTACCATTAGAAAGGTATTTCAAAGATCTACAACTTTCTTCTTTTCAGTTTTCTCAAAATCTCAAAAGAGTTTCACGAAATTGGAGACGTATTGAAAACTTAGCCGATTCTATCTAATCTTAAGCTCCTTACTATTAGCCATCTTGCGACGATCTCTGTTTTGCCTGATCTTTGTATAGATGGAAAGGTATTTCCATGTACTATAACTTTAATTATGGAACCTTTTCTAAATTCTTAACTAATCATGGAGTTACGGTTGCCCGAAGTAGGCCTGTCAACCATTTTCGCAATACGTACAAACTTTCAAATTTTCCGCTAAAACTCTATCGATACGAGTCTAACCTTAGTTCTAAGATATCGGGTGTAACAAATCTTTGGATAAGATTTAATTCTCACCTGAAATTACGTACCTTATCAATCAAAAGGTGCTCTCTGAAATCTTATTTCATGCCCTCTCTCCTTAAAATTTATTCGTATCCATCTCCTCAACCTTTGATTTTAAATACACATTAAAGGTCTCCTAATCTGCATTACTCCTCAGTATTTCGTATTTGTATTTCTTTTACTTAAGCTTTTCAGAATTCGTTTTGTTTCTAAGCATGTGTTGCCAATTTTTCACACTATTTTTGATTTTAAGGGAAAAACACAAAAATGTACATGATATATTTAAATTGGTAAGTGTAATTGAAAAGGTGGTAATAAAATATTTGTAGGTATATTAGTAGGAATTATTCTCTTATATATCTTGTATTTATGTAACTTCCCTTTTTTCTTACTTATACACACATGCACACATGGAGAAAGATCGATGAAACTAAGCCTAAGCGAATTAAATAGATATGTCGGGTTAAATTTGGGCTTGTCAATATATGTTGAATGAATATATAAATGAGTAATCTGTCGGAAGGTTATTTGGACTGAGATAATCTGAACAAAGATAAGCAAACAATGGATCAAACCTAATCCATCCAACATTTACCAAGTTTTAATATTCTTTTTTTGGATGTTTTTCAGATCCCACTTTTTGAGATTTTGTGGGTATGTTGTTGTTGATGTTTTCTTATAATTTGATTAATCACCAAGAAAAATTAATTAAAAAATTGTTATAACTGTATCTAAATTTTTTTTTTTTTTTTTAAAAAACGAACAATATTTTAACGATTTTTCTTAAAAGATAATTTGCTATAATATTCCAAATCTATTTAGTTTTTACATGAATTGTATCCGAATTGACTTGCCATGAAAATATGCAAATGCCGCCCGCCTAAGTTTGGATGGCATATATTTTTAGCTCAAGAAGGGATCCCATCAGGTAGGATAACATATTAAATCTAAAGTAAATACGTACTTTCATAGTTTGTAACTTGAGGAAGAAGAAGATAATGGAACATTTGTTCATTGAATTTACTCCATTCTTTTGACATTAACAATAAGTGCCAAAACAAGGTCGTCAAAAAGTTCGCTAACGCCTTGAGCATTGATAATCTCTAATAATTCCAAAAAATCTCTTCCTAGAACTTACTGAGATCTTGCCAGCGATAGAACCGTCAAACTTAGCCCTCCATGTGGTCAATCCATACCTTCTGACGTCTATAGCAATCTCATCATCCTTGCCTTCTTCTTCTTCTTCTTCACCATCAGCTGCATTTTCGACATCCTTCTCCTCTTTATCTTCAACATTATTTTCCACTAGTTCTTCTTCTTGAACATCACCATTCTTTTCTTCTTCAACATCACCATTCTTTCCTTCTTCAACATCACCATCCTTTTCTTCTTCAACAGTTTCTTCTTCTTGAACATCACCATTATTTTCTTCTTCTACTTGTATATTATAATCCTTTTTCCGTTTATTAATAAATTTAGATAACATAGGGTCGTCGTCAACTGCTTCCTCCTCCACTCTCAACCTTTTCCGATTATTCCTGTTATTTCGGCGGACTTGTCCGTCGATATACTATTCTTATTATATTTTTTGCTTTAATTTTTTCTCCTTGCCATGACTATGATGAAAAACCGAAGATACAAATTGTGAAATCTAGACAAAAAAAAAAAAAGAATATTACAAATTGAAATTCGAAAAATCAGAAAGAGGATAAAATTAAGTTTCCATACCTATATATCTCTTCAAGATAAACGCTGATGCAAATCTTGAAATCGCATCTTACAACTGAAGTTGAAGAAGGAGATATTCAAGAACTTCAAATCACTACTAATCTATCTAGGATTTCGTCAAGTTTTCTGTTGTTTTGAGAAAGGGGAAAGCGGGAAGATCAAAGAATCGATTTTGGGGTGAAGAAGACGGTTGAAAATTAGTTGGAGCCTAATTTTATTAGTTTTAAACTTAATCCCGAAGTTTTTAAAAATATTGTTGTATTTGCTAACCCTAGCATTAGTACTTTCCGGGGCAAAAAAATATAAAGAAAATGGAGTCGTGATCCCTCATTAAAGACTTGAGGGCCTGCCACCTCAATCCTCCAGCCAATTTTAACCATTGTTTTTTTTATCCGATTTCATGTATGCCGCCCGAAAATATTGACCACACCACGTTCATATATACTTTTCCCAGTTATCAGAGTTACTAGTTTCGGATTCCAATTGAGCTAATTGCTGAAATTTCGTCGAATTTATCTCTAGCATATTGCGTCCACTAATCACCATTGTTCTATTCTCATCTCCATGTCAATCTTATTCGTTACCACAAAGTACCTTATCATCTTTCCTAGTGATATTAAATTGACAAGCTGAACTGAATTTGAACGGATTAAAATGAACTGAGTTAATATAAATATATGAGTCATGGACCTGCCCAAAAGTTATTTAATTGAGCTCAAATGGGTCATGGGCTAAACATTGCATCATAGTCCAGGCCGCCCAACACCTACCATATTTTATTTTCTTTGTTTGTTTTCTTATAATTTGTTGTTTAATTACCTAATAAAATTTTGCTTTCTTTATTATGACTATCTAAAACATATAAAAAAATATATTTTGATAGGGTCTCCCAATTTGCGCTACATATTTAGCCCAAATTTTAGATAGATTGAATTGGGCGAATAAAAAAATATCAAATTAATAAATAGATGGTTCCTTAATTCTCCCAAACTTAAACTCGTTGAACAGGTCATATTTTCATAGACTAGTTTTGCCACTCGTAACCTTTCCTATATAATGGAGACACAAAGTCATTTCATTTTGGAAAGTACAGCCTCTTTTTAAACACAATCCAGTATAAAACCTAACTTCACTTCATTTTTAGAAAATATACCCTCTCTCTTTCTGCCTCTCATTTAGACACAAAATAAACGTAGGGAGAAATTAAACATTCTACACTTGAAAATGTACCAAGCTCACCAAAAGCCTCATGCAATATTATTTCCTGACCCTCTCCAAGGTCATGTAATTCCCTTTGTTAACCTAGCCATTAGACTTGCAACCAATGGCTTCACCATTACCTTTGTAAATGCCCAATCAGTTCACCCAGTGCCGGCTCAATGGGGAGGCAACTAAGGCAATTGCCTTAGGCCCCCCAAAATTTATTGTTTTATATATTATTTATATATATCAAAAAAATATTATTAATAAAAAGATATTATAATTTTTTTTAATGTGATTGAAGATTTTCAGATAAATAACTCAAATTTCATAACAAACACGTATATATAAAAATGACTAATTTGATGACCATATTGATAAAAGTTTTTTTTTTTTTTTAAAAATTATAGTATTTTTTTAGAACTGAATATTTTAATTTGAAGTCACTGTTCACTTCAAATTAAATGGACAACCATTACAAATGTATTAAATTATGTTGTCATATACTTAATGATAAATGAATTGATATTATTAGAGTAAGCGGATTATATAAAGAAATAGTGTTTTTCTTTAAAAGAAAATAGTAAACAAGCATTTGTAAATAAAGTTACGGTGAGAGCTAGCAGATAATCCATCGAAAAATCAAGATATGTACAAAATTGTTAACGAAGAAAATTATTTTATTAATAAACTTAAGGCCTCTTATTATGGTTTGGCTTATACCACTAATTTTGTTGAGCCGCCCTGAATTCACCACCACTTATTGAAAGACTGGTCCAACATGAATGACGTCGAGGGCAATGATCTCTTCAGGGGTGCACGAAAATCAGGCCTTGATATCCGAGATGTGCCAATTTACGTGGTTTTCCTATAGATTTTGATTGATCACTTAACCATGATAGATACTTTGAAACTATTATGAGTGATTTGGTTTTCCATGTTGATGAGCTTGTTGGAAAAATTGGCCTTCGCCAATCCATCACCAAATATGCTAGTTGCTGATACTTTTTTTGTATGGCCATCAACCATAGCTAAGAAGTATAATTTGGTGAACGTCTCGTATTGGACTGAACCAGTTTTAGTTTTAAGTGTGTATTACCACTTGGACCTACTTATGCAAAACGGCCACTACAATTGAATTGATAAGTGACCCCACTTAAGGGTCATGTTATGCAAGCTATATAGTTAAGTTACATACACGTGCAAAAAGTTTTTACACTATCGATCAATAAATTTTATAGCTAACTGTTAAGTATGATTTTTATTAGATTCCAATTAATTAATATTTATCATATAAGTTAAATGAACTGATTATGTAAAATTTTTTACTGGCACAGAACTAAAGCTCTTTTAATAAAGAACTCGTTTTGTCTACTTCAACTTCAAAACTAGCTCAGGAATAATTTTGCCCTTTAAAATTGGTCCTTGAGAAGTGATAACCTTGATTTCCTTTCAAGGCCCGAAACGTATGTCCTAATTCCATCCCTACCAAAAAAATGAATCCATCCCTACCAAAAAAATGAATTCTAGTGGGAAAAAAATTCATTAATTGCGACATTTAGCTATCTTCAAGTTTAAAACATTTTTTAGTGTTCTCGATATTAGATTTGAATTTGCAGGGCGTGAAAACATTTTAATGATTAGTAGATGCAAAACTCAGAAATATTTCCATATCCACAATACCCTATGTAAAGTACCCTAAACTATAGAATATAACTAGGTTGCTGAAAAGATAAGCACAGGTAATTATCAAAAAGTAAAGGGTTAAAGGGCGAAAAACACACCTCAAGTATCACTTTTTTTTTTTGAGTTTCTTACCTGAACTATCACGTGTGAGAGTTTCCTACCTAAACTATCACCAATTATTTTGCAAAACACACCTCAACTATGTTGTGTTTGCAAGAGTTGTACTCGAGGCTTGAGTGGTGGAACATAGCCGTTAAAAATCAGTTAGGGTAATGAATTAAATAAGTTTGTGTTATGCACACATTAGTCCCTCTATCTTTTAAGTAGGAGGTTTACTTAATTGCAATTTAGTCCCTAAGGTTTAGTCTTGTTGAGCAGATTCGGTCCCTCTGCCAAGTTAGTTATGGTGACAGATTTTGTAGTGGTCCCTGCTTGTACAAATGGTACCAGCTGTCCCTTATCTTCTCTTATCCTCCTATATATTCTGCAATAGTACTATTTGCTGAGTATCAATTGAAAATCATATAGTCTAGCCTTTAGTTTTAGCTCTAGTTTCTTAGCTTGTTCTTATTTTTCTCCATTGTTGTGTTGAGAAGCTCCAACCACAACATTTGGTATCAGAGCAGCCTCTTCGCACCTGTGAGCAATGGCTTATGAGTTACAAGCTGTAGTTGATGCTCTTTCAAGGATATCCTTAGATCTGGCTAACCTCACCATGAGGCAGGACCAGTTTGAGGAATCTAGGGACAAGGCAATGAAAGAACTTAAAGAATCTATTGCTGCTAACCAAAAAGGGATTGAGAAGGAAGTCTATGGCATACCAAGATGGATTAGGTGATTACTCTCCTATTATAGGACCTGCATACGTTTTGGGCACGCTGCCTAGGGCATCAGGGCAAGCAGGAGTTAATAATGCTGCTAATGCAACTGGAAATACACCTGGAAATGCTCAAGCTAGAAATGGAGGAGTTCAACATGGAAATGGAGGGGTTCGAAGATGGACAAACAACAAATGGCCGTCTAATATGCTATGGCGTGATTTTACGCCAAATGATTTTACGCCACAACGATGATGCTTGCTTTGGCTATAAGTTTTACTTGTTTTTAAGCGAGTCTATGTGATTTTACGTGCTTTTCACTAGTGTTTTTGAACGGCACCAAGCCTATCTAAAGAGAGAGCTCACTTTCCTCCACCTACTTTGATGAATATCTATATGCTATAGTGGATAGATTTGGGAAGTGCAAGAACCCCATGGCTGAAATAAAATTGTTAAATGCGGAGATTGATGTGACCGTGATTTTACAATCGATGCTTTTGGCTATAAGTTTTACTTGTTTTTTTCCATGTGATTTTACGTGCTTTCTAGTGTTTTTCGAAAAACGAGATTTGACTTGATCAAAGTGCAAGTGTAAAAGATTTACGGTGATTTAATACGGGCCGTACTCCATGATTTTAAACGGAAAGTCAAGTTGGGAAGATGGTGATTTTGAGTTTACGTCCGTATTCCATTACGGTCCGTATTCCATTCGTAACCAGTCAAGCAGTTGGCAGAAAGTCTGATTTTTGGAAGCTGAAAGACGACGAGGAGGTTTACGGACCGTAAACCACTTTACGGTCCGTATCTTAGAAGATTGAGATTCCACAGAATTTAGAAGACGACCTGGCCTGAACCACTTTACGGTCCGTAAAGTGATTTACGGACCGTATTTCATCATGACGGGACTGAAGTGCAAAATCTGTAACTTGTGTATTTTTCCAAACATATAAATAGTTCATTGTAGGGTTTTATTGGGGAGCTCTCAATTTTTTAGTTTTCGACTTAGAACATAAAATACTCTCAAGTTTTTGAAGGTTCGAACATCAATCCAATTATTCTCAATTCCTCTTTTATTCAAAGTAAGCAATTATGAACTCTTCGATTTCTTATTTCTTGTTCTTTGTCATGAATAGCTAATTTCCCTTACTAGGGTTGTGAACCCAATTGATGGGTGTTTTATGATTGGGTTGTGATTGATATACAAATAATGGATTATTAGGGTTTGTTTATTCTTCATTCTTCATTCATAATTAATGGTTGCAAACATTGATTAAAGCCACAAACCTTGATTTATTTGGGAAAATAATTAGGGTTGGAAAGAATAAACAACAAGAACTCAAAGCATTAAACTTTGTTTAATAAATTCACTTAGGAATAAGAAGAATTTCCTTGGCATGATTAATCATTCTTCATAACCACTTTCTTATATTTGGGAAAATCATAGAAAGAAATAATCTTTATCTATTGGAAAATAGTATAGATTCATATAGAGATTAAGTGCATTCAAATAATGATCCATTAGAAGTATATCAAGATCAATACCCATGATCATACACTCTATCTAAAGGGGACACAACCTTAGTTTCTTTTACCATAAATTCACAATCAAATCAATAGTTAGCAATTAGTTATAAAAAAAAAAAAACCAATCTTTACCAAAATCATCGGATTAAGACATTAGACCTAAAATTTAGCATCCTACGACTTTAGTAACCTTTTCACATTATATTCCTGTGGGATTCGACCCCAACCTTGTTGGGTTACTATATTTGACAACGTCCGCGTTATACCATTAATAGGTGTAATTTGAGCGTATCAAATTTTGGCGCCGTTGCCGGGGAATACGGTTTTGAAATTACTAAATAGTGTTTGCTTTATTGAAGTCTTTTGCTTATTCCATCACACCTTGTTTTCTACTCTGTGTAAACCAGGTGAGTATGAATCAGAATCAGCAAAATCAACGTCTTTGGTAACCAGGGGAATCGGTTGATCAATCCGGCAGATGAGTCAGATGATGAGAATGTGTTTGCTGAGCTTGTTCCAGATGAGGATTATGCATACGCTATTGTTCGACCTCGAGTTGGAGCAGCGTCGGTGAAAATTGATTCCTCTCTATATCAGTTATTGAAGCTTGAGGGGTATTTTCGGAACTCTACCGAGAATGACCCTCAACGTCATTTGCAGAATTTTGTGGATGTGTGTGCTAATCACATCCAGAACAATGTTCCACAAGATGCTATTCGGTTGAGGTTATTCAAATATTCCTTGGCTGGAGAGGCAAGAACATGGTTCGAAAAGCTGCCCAGAAATTCGATCACTACATGGGCAGAGATGGTGGCTGCGTTTCTCACAAAATGGTACCCTCCTAGCAAGAAGGCTGAAATTCGGGACAAGATTTATGAATTCAAGCAACGACAGGGGGAACAATTATATGAAGCATGGGAGCGATTCAAGGATTATTTGCAGAAGAGCCCAAATCATGGTTTTCCGGAGAACATATTCATGGAGAAGTTCTACCGAGGGTTGGATCCAGTGTCGCAATCAGTTGCAAATAATGCAGCTGAGGGTTGTTTTATGAACAAGTCTTATCGACGGGTGACCACCATACTTAACAAGCTGACAACTCATAATCAGGCTTGGCACTCAAACAATTCTGATGTGGTACCGTTCGGTAGTGCTATGATCCAGAATATAGTGAAGGAGAATCAAGATACTCAGCAAACCTTGGCAGAACTTGCAACAAATATTTCCTTGCTGACGAAGAAGTTCGATGAATCCCAGATCAAGAAGGTAAATGTTTGTGAGGAAGAGGCAGTCTTACAAAAAGGGATGTACCAGGTTCAAGATGGTCCGTTCCATGAAGGACCCCCTATGCAGATTGAAGATGCTAATTATGTGAATAACTCTCAAGGGGGTTACCAGAGACAGAATTACCAGGGTGGTTTTCAGAGTCAGAATCAATGGAGACCTCAACAAGGTCAAGGTGCTTATAACAACTCTGGGAACTACAACAATAATTATGGTGGTGCGAACCAAGGGAGCTACAACAACAGTAACAACTTTGGGAACAAGAGTTCCAATCCTTATATACCACCAAAAGGGCAGTCAACAGAACAAGGTAGTTCGAAGGTTGAAGCAATGCTTGAGAAGATTCTGGCAAATCAGTCTAAGTCTGAGAGAACTTTATCTGGGCTGACAGAGACAGTGGGTTCCCATACAGCAGCTATTCAGAAGCTTGAGTCACAGATGAGAGATATTTCTAGAGAGCAGCACCCTCCTAGAAAGGGAGGCCTTCCGAGTGACACTATTCCAAATCCAAAGAATGGCGGAGGCGGTGTAGACAGTGTGTTTGCCATCACTACTAGGAGTGGCAAAACAATCCGAGGGGCTGATGAGAAGGTGATTGATCTTGAGCCAATAGATGATGAGGATGAGGTGCAGTCGAAGCACCCATTGTTGTTGATGAGAATGCTACCGACAAGAAGGTTCTTTGATATTCCGGAGATTGCGAGACCACCGAAAACACGAGCAAGCGACACGTGAAAGGGGCTCTCCGCCCTTTGACTCAGCTTTTCAAATCTACACCACCTTTTCCTCAAAGGTTGGTGAAGAAGAAGGAAGATGCTAAGTTCGAGAAATTTCATGATCAGCTGAAGCAGTTATCTCTAAATTTTCCCTTCTTGGATGTTGTCAAGGAGATGCCCGGTTTTGCTAAATTTGTGAAGGATTTGCTAACCAAGAAGAAAACGGTTCAACATGAAACCGTAAGTTTGACTCACACTGTGAGTTCCATCATCTCAACTACTACTGTTCAGAAGAAGGGAGATCCTGGGGCGTTCACCATCCCTTGTTTTATTGGGCACCATGATTTTGCTCGCGCTTTGTGTGATAATGGGGCGAGTATTAATTTGATGCCCCTTGCTATATACAAACAATCGGGGTTGGGGATGCCAAGGCCGACTACTATGAGATTACGGATGGTGATAGGTCTATCAAGAGACCTGTTGGGGTGGTTGATGATGTATTTGTGCGGGTTGGTGATTTTATGTTGCCCGCTGATTTTGTAATTCTTGACTGTGCTGTTGATAGAGACATTCCTATTATTCTGGGGAGACCTTTCCTTGCTACAGGGAGAGCTCTGATGGATTCGGAAAAAAATGAAATTAAGTTCCGAGTCAACGATGAAGAAGTGACGTTTCAGGCCAGTAAAGGGATGAAGTTACCAAGTGCTTACGAGAGCATTTCGGTAATTGATTCGGTTGACGTTATTGATGAAGCAGTGGAATTCAAGATGGAAGAAGAAAGTTTGGGTGAAGCTCTAGCTGGTATTCTCGTAAATTTTGATGCTGAAGATATGGAAGGTTATGTGGAGACAGTAAATTCACTTGTTGGGTTGGGATCATATTCTTACCAACCAAAGAAGCTGAATCTTGATCTGGAAAATAGAATGACGCCTCCAAAGAAAGCCTTCTATCATTGAGCCACCTAAATTGGAGCTTAAACAGCTTCCCTCACATCTGAGGTATGAGTTCCTGGGCCCGGAAAATACATTGCCAGTGATTGTGTCAGCTCTACTGACTGATGAACAGGTTGTACGGCTTGTTGAGGTGTTGAGGGAGTACCGGCGTGCCCTTGGGTGGACCATAGCTGACATTCGGGGTATTCCATCTGGGATCTGTGAGCACAAAATTCAGTTGGAGGAAGGTAGTAAACCAAGTGTAGAGCATCAGAGGCGACTGAACGAGAACATGCAAGAGGTAGTCAAGAAGGATATCATCAAGTGGTTAGATCTTTGGAGTGGTTTACCCGATCGGCCGATAGTAAATGGGTGAGCCCGGTCCAATGTGTTCCTAAAAAGGCGGCATCACTGTGGTGCCAAATGCAAAGAATGAGTTGATCCCAACGAGAACTGTGACCGGGTGGAGAGTTTGCATGGATTATCGCAAGCTCAACTCAGCCACATGCAAGGATCATTTTCCCATGCCTTTTATTGATCAGATGCTTGATAGGCTAGCGGGGCGTTCCTATTATTGTTTCCTTGATGGTTATTCGGGCTACAATCAGATAAATATTGCGTTGGAAGACCAAGAGAAGACTACTTTTACATGTCCTTATGGGACATTTGCATTTAGCAGGATGCCGTTTGGGTTGTGTAATGCACCGGCCCACTTTTCGTGAGGTGCATGATGTCAATTTTCTCTGACATGGTAGAGGACTACTTGGAGGTGTTCATGGATGATTTTTCTGTGGTAGGTGACTCATTTGAAAATTGTCTTGGCCATCTGGGTCAAGTGCTAAAAAGGTGTGAGGAGACTAATCTGGTGCTGAACTGGGAGAAATGCCATTTTATGGTGAAGGAAGGAATCGTCCTCGGTCACAAAATCTCCGAAAAGGGAATCGAGGTCGATCAAGCAAAAATTGATGTGATTTCAAAACTTCCTCCACCTATCTCGATCAAAGGTGTCCGAAGTTTCTTGGGGACATCTGGGTTCTACAGGCGTTTCATCAAAGATTTCTCCAAAGTTGCCAATCCATTATGCAAGCTTCTTGAAAAGGAGGCTAAATTTGTGTTTGATGATAAATGCCGAAAGGCGTTTGATGAGTTGAAAGAGCGTCTTACCACTGCTCCTATTATTGTTGCTCCTGATTGGTCCCTGCCATTTGAACTAATGTGTGATGCTAGTGGTTTTGCAATAGGTGCTGTGCTCGGACAGAGGCACAATAAAATTATGCATCCGATCTATTATGCAAGCAGAACACTGAATGCGGCCCAGATGAATTACACAGTGACAGAGCAAGAGTTGCTTGCCATTGTGTTTGCTTTTGAGAAGTTTCGGGCCTACTTGTTGGGGTCCAAAGTTGTGGTTGTATTTCGATCATGCAGCCTTGAGATATCTCATAGCAAAGAAGGAAGCAAAGCCGCGGCGATCGGATGGCAGTGCAAGAGTTTGATTTTGAGGTAAAAGACCGCAAAGGCACCGAAAATCGGGTTCGACCATCTTTCTCGACTTGAGGAGGTCGGGCGACCTTCGATGAGCTTGATATCGATGATGCTTTTCCGGATGAGAGGGTGTTAGGCCGTGCACATGGAGGTGGCACCATGGTATGTTGATATTGCCAATTATTTGGTAACAGGTATAATTCCGTAAGATATCAAAGCCTACCAAAAGAAGAAATTCTTGCGGGATGCTCGGCAAGATTCGGGACGAGCCTTATTTGTTCCGAACATGCCCCGACAACATCATTCGGCGATGTGTTCGGAAAATGAAGTGATGGCAATTCTAAAGGCATGCCATGACTCTCGTTGGGGGTCATCATAGTGGAACTCGGTTGACTGAAGCTAAGGTACTTGAGTGCGGCTATTACTGGCCGACTATCTTTCATGATGCTAATCTTTTGGTGCGGTCCTGTGATCAGTGTCAGAGGCAAGGGAATATCGGCAGAAGGCAAGAGATGCCTATGAATTTTGTTATGGAGGTGGAAGTGTTTGATGTCTGGGGGATCGACTTTATGGGGCCTTTTGTGAGTTCGGTGGAATGAAATACATCTTGGTAGTTTTGTGGATTATGTGTCAAAATGGGTTGAAGCGGTGGCTTTACCCAATAATGAAGCCAAGAGTGTTATGGGATTTCTTAAGAAGAACATATTTACTCGTTTTGGTACTCCGAGGGCAATAATCAGCGATGGTGGATCCCACTTTTGCAATAAAGCGTTCACGGGACTGATGGAGAAATATGGTGTAAAGCATAGGGTGGCAACGCCTTATCACCCCCAGACAAGTGGACAGGTTGAGGTGTCCAATAGGGAGATCAAAAGTATTCTAGCAAAGACAGTGAATGCCAATAGAACTGACTGGGCCCGCAAGCTCGATGATGCTCTATGGGCATACCGTACGGCTTTCAAGACTCCAATTGGGACTTCACCCTTCAAGCTTGTATTCGGGAAAGCTTGTCATCTGCCGGTTGAACTTGAACACAAAGCTATGTGGGGGCGCTGAAAAAGTCGAATATGGATTGGGAGGAAGCAACCAAGCTGCGGTTGTTCCAATTAAATGAGATGGATGAATTTCGGTACTGTGCGTATGAGAGTGCGGCCCTTTATAAAGAAAGGATGAAGCAATACCATGACAAAAAGATTCGAAGCGAGAGTTTTACAAGGGCGACTCAGATTCTTTGTTTAACTCTTTACGAAGTTGCTACCGGGTAAGCTTAAATCCAGGTGGTCGGGTCCGTTTGAGGTGGTAGGTGCTTCACCCCATGGCGCGGTTGAATTGAAGTCCGGAGATGGTACTCGGACATTTAAGGTGAATGGGCAGAGGTTGAAGCACTACCATGGCATGATTTCGGAGGATAGGGTCGTTGATCGCTACAGGTTGAAACACCTTGGAACGAACAATGATCTGGTGTACCAAGACAAGGAGTGATTGGTCACCACCGTCGTGCCGCGACGTTAAATCAAGCGCTTCTTGGGAGGCAACCCAAGTGTAATGTTTATTTTTCTTTGTTGTTCTTCATACATATAGGGTAATGGTTGTTTTGGTGCAGGAATATTGCTGAGAATATTGCTAAATAGCAGGTAAGTTCAGTAGGACGAAACTGTTTTGCAACATTGCAAAATACGCCTGAAGTTTACGGACCGTATTTCACAATACGGCTCGTAAATTGGGGCGTATTTAACAATGTCACAAAACAGTAAGCACTGTAATGCGACATGGCAGTTTACGCCCATGGAGGACGGACCGTATTTTGAAATACGGTCCGTAAACCTGATCGTAAATTCTCATGAGACATTACAGTGTACCAAAACAAAGGAATACCAAAACAAATTTGACAGTGCTATGGCCATATTATCCTTATCTAATGAAAATGCTATTAGCTGTTTCATCACAGGTCTCAGACTTGAGATTAGAGATCTTGTGAAAGCCCATAGACCCTATTCCTTACCCCATGCCTATCACCTAGCAAGGCTTCATGATTCAGCTTTCACAGCTCAGCAAAACTCAACCAAACCTCAATATCCATCTTCAAAACCACCTAACCATTTCTCAAACTCCTCTTCCAAGACCAGTTTTAGACCCTCCACCAATTTCAACCCACCAAAACCCTCAACCCCATTTGTGAGAAATAAGGGCAAAAGGCTAACACCTGCTGAGTTGAATGATAAAAGACTCAAGGGGTTGTGTTATTTCTGTGATGAAAAATTCTTTCCTGGTCATAAATGTAAGAGTGCCAAATAACTCTTTATGCTAGAATTAGAGGATAATGATAAAGTAATTGACCTAGACAACCAAGATCCAACTCAACAACTATGTATGCTAGAGATTGAAAGAGAACAAGCTCCTATAGAGGTGACCATGGACCATATAGAAAATATGGAAGAGGCAGTTCCAGCTGGTGAGACTTGTACTATTTCATTTAATGCCCTGAATGGAATTGCTGACTTCCAGACCTTGAGAGTGACATGCTATACTGAGTTGATGCCCATTAATGTGCTCATTAATTCTGGAAGCACACATAATTTTATTGATCCTAAGGTTGCTGAGAAATGGAATTCTCAATTCCAAACTGTGAGTTCCCAATCTGTTAATATGGCTGATGGTAGCATTGTTGCCACTAACCAAGTTTGTAGAACATTTAACTGGTTGATGGGTGGAACTACCTTCCAATCAGACATCTTTGGTGCTGCCATTGGGTTCTTGTGATGTAGTTTTGGGAATACAATGGTTAATGACTCTTGGAGATATTGTGATGAATTTTAGCAAACTAACCATGAGATTTGTTTATGAAGACAAGGATCATTTTTTGAAGGGTGAGACCACTAAGCTTAAAACTGTGGATGCAAGATCTCTGGACAAGATGGTTAAATGCAATGCTCATCTATTTATGATCAAGGTGGTTTCTACTGATGAACAAAAAACTCATCAGGACCAGTTAATGGACCAGGACATTCAAGGATTGTTGATGGAGTATGACTTGTTTTGTTCTCGTAACACTCGCGAAGTTGCCACCATGTAGAGGTACTTTTGACCACAAGATTCCTCTTATTGCTGAGAGTAATCCTGTGAATTCCAGACCTTATAGATACTCTTCCACACATAAAGACATCATTGAAGGATTAATTGAAGAAATGTTGGAGCAAGGAATCATACAACCTAGCTCCAACCCCTATGCTAGTCCAGTTGTACTTGTGAACAAGAAGGATGGATTTTGGAGGCTCTGTGTTGATTGCAGAGCTTTAAACAAGATTACCATTAAAGATAAGTTTCCTATTCATGTCATAGAAGAGTTACTTGATGAGCTTGGTGGGTCTAGAATATACACTAAGTTGGATCTCAGGTCTGGTTATCACCAGATAAGGGTAAATTCTGCAGGTATAGCCAAAATAGCATTCAGGACACATTCAGGCCATTATGAGTACTTGGTGATGCCATTTGGCCTTACTAATGCCCTATCATGTTTTCAGGGACTTATGAATCATATTTTTAAAGAACACTTAAGGAAGTTCATACTTGTTTTCTTTGATGACATCCTAGTGTTCAACAAAAGTTTAGAGGAGCATTTACTGCATCTGAAAGTTACTTTTGAGATTCTTAAGTCTCATAACTTGTTTGTGAGGAAATCTAAATGTTCTTTTGGGGCTAGTAGGATTGAATATCTAGGGCATTTTATTTCAGCAGAAGGGGTCTCCACTGACCCTAAGAAAATATCAGCTATTCAAAATTGGCCTATACCAAGCACTCTTAAGAAGCTCAAAGGGTTCTTAGGACTTCTTTGGTTATTACAAGAGATTTATCCAAGGATATGGTCTTATAAGCAGACCTTTGACTGATCTTTTAAAGAAGGATGGGTTTCATTGGACAAACAAGGCTACTACATCCTTTGAGCAGCTTAAGTTAGCTCTCACTACAGTTCCTGTGTTGGCTCTTCCTGATAATTCTCAGCAATTTATAGTAGAAACTGATGCTTGTGACCTTGGCATTGGTGCAGTGCTTATGCAGCAAGGCCATACTATAGCATATATCAGCAAAGGGTTGTCTACAAAACACTTACCCTTATCTGTTTATGATAAGGAGCTGCTAGCATTAGTGTTAGCAATTAACAAATGGAACTAATACTTGAGGGGAAGACATTTCTTGGTGAGGACTGATCTGAAGGCTCTTAAGTTCCTTCTAGATCAGAAGTTGCATACGGGAACTCAAATGAAATGGATAGCCAAGATCAGGCAGTTTGACTTTACCATTGAGTACAAGAAAGGCAAAGACAATACTGCAGCAGATGCACTATCTAGGTTGCCCATTGGACAGTTTTCAGCTCTTTTTATCAATACCAATGGCGTTTCCTTGTTTCAAAGGATCATAGACAGCTGGGCAGATGACTTGGAATCTCAGGCCATCATCAAATTAGTAATGGATAATGAGGGTGAGTATAGGGGATATTCCTACTACAACCAACAATTAAGGAAGAAGGACAAATTGGTGCTGGGAAATAACACTCAACTTGAGGAAGAAATCATCAACAACTGGCATGATTAGCCTGTTGGTGGTCATTCAGGAATTAATAGCACTTACAGGAAGGTTTCCTCACTGTTCTATTGGAAGAAAATGAAAGATGATATCAGTCAATACGTCAAGCAGTGTGATATTTGTCAGAAAAGTAAATACGACCCCTTTCCCTACCCTGGCCTACTGCAACCATTAGAAATACCACAAACTGCTTGGTCTAGCATTAGTATGGATTTTGTGAAAGGATTGCCCAAGTCTAAAGGCAAATCTACGATATGGGTAGTGGTTGATAGGCTTACAAAATATGCTCATTTTGTTGGTGTTTCACACCCCTATTCAGCTGCAGACATAGCTCAACTCTTCTTGGATTTTATATACAAGTTGCATGTTATGCCTGAGAATATTGTTAGTGATAGAGATCCAGTATTTATCAGTAAGGTGTGGCAGGAAGTTTTTTCTGCTCATGGTGTTTCATTGAGTACTTCAACTGCTTACCATCCTCAGTCTGATGGATAGACTGAAGTACTCAACAGGTGTTTGGAAACATTTCTTAGGTTCTATTGCTCATATTCACCTACAGATTGGTTCTTATACTTGCCCCTAGCTGAATGGTGGTACAACACTACCTATCATTCGGCTATCCAAACTACCCCTTATGAAACATTATATGGCCAACCCCCTCCTATCCACTTACCATAGGTTTTAGGTGATGCTATTGATGAGCAAGTGGACAGAAGCTTGGTTGTAAGAGAAATTAAGGTGTAGTTGTTAAATTCCACCTGCTAAGGGCACAACAACGAATGACCACTTATGCCAACAACCACAGAACTGAAAGAGTTTTTCAGGAAGGTGATTGGGTCTACTTAAAAATCCAACCCTATAGACAACTTACACTCTCATCTTCCCAATTTTCCAAACTGTCAGCCAAGTACTATGGTCCTTACCAAATCCTTCAAAGAATTGGTCCTGTAGCCTATAAATTGTCCTTACCATCTGAAGTCACTATACACCCAACTTTTCATGTTTCCCTCCTTAAACCTTGCCACAAAATTCCTGACACCATCAACCACCCACCAATTCTTGATCTAGCTAGCCCCTACTGCCCTAGTCCTAAAGCAATCATGGAAAGAAGGATGATTAAAAAGGGAAACAAGGTCGTACCTCAAGTTTTGATTTAATGGAATCAAATTCCCGCTGATCAACTTACTTGGGAAGATTATCATGCCTTGAAGCTGAGATTTCCAAAATTCTTCCTTGGGGACAAGGAATCATCTTAAAAGGGGAGAAATGCTGTGTTTGCAAGAGTTGTACTCGAGGCTTGAGTGGTGGGACATAGTCGTTAAAAATCAATTAGGGTAATGAATTAAATAAGTTTGTGTTATGCGCACATTATTCCCTCTATCTTTTAAGTAGGAGGTTTACTTAATTGCAATTTAGTCCCTAAGGTTTAGTCTTGTTGAGCAGATTCGGTCCCTCTGCCAAGTTAGTTATGGTGACAGATTTTGTTGTGGTTCCTGCTTGTACAAATGGTACCAGCTGTCCCTTATCTTCTCTTATCCTCCTATATATTCTGTAATAGTACTATTTGCTGAGTATCAATTGAAAATCATATAGTCTAGCCTTTAGTTTTAGCTCTAGTTTCTTGGCCTGTTCCTATTTTTCTCCATTGTTGTGTTGAGAAGCTCCAACCACAACAAACTATCAGTTATTCACTTTTCCTACCTAAACTATCACCAACTAGTTGTCAAAACACACCTCAACTATCGGTTGTTCACTTTTAATGAGGTGTGTTTTGCAAACTAGTTGGTAATAGTTCAACTATGAAAAGTGAACAACTGCTAGTTATGGTGTGTTTTGCAAACTAATTAGTGATAGTTTAGGTAGAAAACTCACACACCTGATAGTTCAAGTAGGAAACTCAAAAAAAGGTGATACTTGAGGTGGATTTTTGACCATTATCTCAAAAGTAAATGGAATTAATACCCTTGAAAATCAGGCAGACAGCTTGCAATTATAACATGTTAAAATACATAGATAGTGAAAAAAATTCTTTTTCTTATCTGTGCGTACGCAATCGTAAGTTAAATCGTTTTCTTAAATGCATTAGCATACACATGATTAACTAGGATTTGCTATGATATTTATCCCTTTCTAAAGCTTATAACTCTATGCTCACTACAACATAATATGCTTTTAGCGGCAATTAATTTGCGGCAATAATTTAATTGCCGCTAATTATATTCTAGAATCAATTATTACCGGCAATACCAAATTTTAGCCCTAAAAATAAATGCCGATAAAGGCTTTAGCGACCTTGGATCTAATAGCATTAACCAATTCTTTGGTAAATATTTTTGTGACAATAACTATCGCTGCTAAAAGGAAAATATATTGCCACTGAAAGCCTCTTTTGATATAGTGGCTTGCGAGGACGTCATAGATTATATACCCGGAGTGAAGGCCATAAAGCCAACAGATTTATCTTCCTATCTTCAGTCTAATGATACAAATATGGTGGTGAACCGAATAATCCACAAAGCAATCTTCACAAGAGTGAAATAGCTGAATTAATCATTTGTAACACCGTGCAAGAACTCGAATCCACAACCGTCGCATCATTAAAAGAGAATCAGCCAGTTTATGCAATTAGACCAATTTTCTCCTGGCTTCACCAACTGCTCGGTATCAACGAGCCTATGGTCTGAGTCAGACTGCACCAACTAGATCGACACCAAGCCATATGGCTCGGTCTTATACGTTTCGTTTGGAAGCTATGTATACTAGTAAAGAATGTATCATGGAAATTGCATGTGGCCTAACAGTCAGTGAAGTGAATTTCATTTGGGTACTTTGTCCTGATATTGTTAGCGCGGAAGAAACTGATTATTTATTGATTGGTTATAAAGACCGTATTAAGGATCGAGGGTAAATTGTGCAGTGGTGCTACCAAACTGTTGTGGTGTTCTATTCCGTTTGTTTATTTTCCGTTGCTGACTGATCAATTCACTAATCGAAAATTAGTGATTGATGATTTGAAAATTGAGATTAATCTTTGTGATAAGGGTTTGATATGATGGAATATAGGCATAAACAGCGGAAACAAATAGCCAGGATCAACTTGCGTGTAATATACACATAATCAAGATATTAATCAAACATAAAATGATACTTATCTCTTGAAGAGTGAATGCAACCTCGAATCTAGCCATCAAGCACGAGCAAAAACCATCCACTCGTTCAGTCCCCCGTTCCACGGTCATCTACTGTGTAACCCAAATAATACCAGAATCTACGAAATTCATGTGGGCGAATTTCTATGGAAAAAGTGTAGAAACTTGTAAAACCCTAAGACCCTTTTTATAATACACGTTTTAGGGTTTAAACCTTTTCCTGAACTTGCTAGGTCTTTCTTTTCCACCAAGAAATCGGATTCCATTTAATTCTTTATTATTCGGGCACAGCAGGGACCACAAAATTGAATTAACGAGGCTTCCTATTATGGAATTAATTCGAAATATCTGAATTAATCCTACCATAGTAAATTACGAATTATTCCACTAAAAATTCGTAATTGCAATCGTCAGTTCAATTTCAAAATCATACATTAAAACTTATTTAACTCCCCATGTTAAGATTACGGATACCAATCAATTAAATTAAATTACTGACAATTTAATTCATTAACTAATTGAATCCTTTATATTTCCGCTTAACTTATATCATGTGACGGATACAAAATCTACCTACAGGATTTTCACATGAGATTTATAAGCATCCATAAAGGGGAATCATCAATCTCAAAGTCGAGACATGGATTCTATCAACTAATTATTATTTCACAAATGTATTTTGCCATTATCCAATTTACCAAGAATACATAGACCCGCAATTGAGTCGTACGTTTTAATAAATCAAAATAATGAACAAATCACATTGATCATAATAATCATATCAAGATTAACAGTATAAGTACACTTAATGAGCTAGAGAGGTTGTTTTATATATTCAGTACAAAAACACTTATCTCTACTTGGTCCGTTCAATACATACAAAATATACTAGCACAAGAAGATGAAACTATACCGTTCCCATAAAGAAGATACATTATATTTAATCTTGTGATACAATCATACCGATGGCTTTGTCCAATTTCCATCTTAGATTGATAACATAAACTTTATACTTATAAGAACCGATGATTTAATCTTTCATGTATAAGCTAAACTCTATACACTAAATCATCTACTATGTAAGTAAAGGACACACATAATAGTACATGACCTATTTAAATCTTTATTAAAAATTAAAAAATAATTGTTCTATAATAAATACTATATCCAAACACATGGTTAATAGTATATATCCCAACAATCTCCCACTTAGACTTTTAACCATGACAATTGTTAGAATATACCATATCTAAACGTATGGTTAATGGTATATACCCCAACAATAACCCACTTAGACTTTTAATCATGCATTTACAACTTTCACATGTATTCCTTTTGCACAACTACCAAAAGTCTTAGCCAATAAGCTCTTTGCAAAAAAAAAAAAAAAAAAAACTTGCGAAGTTGTTTTGTGATGCAACTTCATCTAGTAGTGCTTCGTCATAACTGACCGATTCTGTACTAAGATCTTTAGGGATCCTATCATGAAACTCTCCCAAAAATGTATTTCTTTTCATGATCCTATCATGAAACTACCCAAGAGTATACACCAAACCAATCTTGAATATTGTTCTCCCACTACGACTAAGTACTACTACTATTATAGTCACACTATCATATTCCTCAGTCTTGCTATTATCTTCATTGCCTTTCAGTGTTGAAATATTAACGACTTCATATAGTGTCATTTGCTTAACACCACTCCCACTACTTAAAGGTACTGAATTTCCTTACGCCTATTAACGTTTCTCCCACTACTTAAATGCAATGGAATGTCAACCCTGACTTGTCGGTTAGATGTTCTTGAATTTCTGAATTTTTAGATGACTCATTTGCTATTCCTTTGCTCAGTTCCTATAAAACTAGTTTACCTCTAGGAACTTGGTTTATTAATAGTCCTTTTCTAAAAATTTGGCATTTGTATTAACAATTACCTTATTTTCTTTTAGGACAGTAAATAAACCTCCTTTCGTTCCCTTTGGATATCTAATAAATATGCGTACATCCGTTCTTGATTCCCACTTATCTGTTTTCCCTTTGAACACATGTGCTAGACAACCTCATATCCGAACATGTTGCAGATTTGGCTTACATCCAATCCCTTTGTTCTATGGGTATCAAAGGTACTAACTTAGAAGAAATTAAATTAAGAATGTAACTCGCAGTTTCTAAGACATATCCCAAAATGAAAAAGCAAATATGACTAAGTCAATCATTAATCTTACCATCTTCATAAGAGTCATATTTCTCTTCTCTACCACACCAATCTATTGTAGAATACTTGGTGTTGACAATTGAAATGCAATCCCTCTATCTGATAAGTAACTAATGAACTCTGCAAAGAGTTACTCGCCACTCCGATAAAATCGCAGTGATTTAATATATTTTCCCTGACGCTTTTCATTTTTGCCTTAAATACCTTGAAATTTTCAAAGCATTCAGACCTATTGTCATGCCCTAGTTCTGGAGTGACGTGACCGCCACCCGAAGCCAAACCAGGCCCGAGCGAACCACTCTAAATCTGAAACTTTGGGGGAGTAATCCCGAGGTTAGACCGGTAAGGCCTACCTGCACACATACAATACCCACAAACCGCAATCTGAATATATATTAACTATCTCATCTGAACTGTGCACGCATACACAAAATATGTATATATACAACTGAGCAAGTCGACAAGGCTGCTATGATCGTACAATGCCAACAGTGTCCAGACATACATATACAAGCCGACAAGGCTATCACCCAGACACACCATATACATATAGGACCCGTCTACAAGCCTCTGGGAAACGTGTGACTATACCATACAATCAGAAATCAAAAGGAGAGACTCCAAGGACCTGGGAACTCCGAGCAAAAAAGGAGCTCACCAATCAGCTGATATCCGACTCTGCCTACATGGGAGGTTTATCAGTCTATCGTTCAGTACCTGCAGGCATGAATGCAGCGCCCCCAGACAAAGGGATGTCAGTACGAATAATATACTGAATATGTAAAGCAAGGTAACAGCTGGAATAAAGTATCAAGCTATACTCTGGATATTTCAAGAATGCATCTGGAGGTACTCTTCCTAGGTTGCCTTTTATCTGAGGCAAGATAACATAACTCTATAGATATAACTCCGTGACCCGAGGGTTAGGCATAGATAACTCCATGACCCGTAGGTCAGGTAATAACTCCATGGCTTATAGGCCAGGTATAAAGAAAAATATATGTATATCATGCAGTATATCATGCATATCTTTGAAAAATACTGATACTGTAACATGTCTCTCCCGTCTCTCTATAAACTCAAGGACATAGGAAGGGGACATGGCCCCTCAGAAAGAATAACAGAACACTCAAAAATCTGGCAACAATATGACAAGCTCTGCTTAGACAAATCTCTAGTCACAAGGTTTATTACACTCTTACCATTTATGGAATCATGCCAAGAAAAGAAGGAACAACCTTAACATACCTGTTTGATCGCCTACTACTTAATGCTTATTCTCTCGAACTCGTAAATCTACATTCAAGAGAAATCATACTACCATTAGACTTATCGTCATATGCCTATCTCAAGTCATTAAATTAGACTACTTTAGAATCTGCCGAAATTCAGACAGCATCTCCCCTGTTTATATCCCTAGCCCGAAATCACAATCCAACAACCAACAACAACAACAACAACAACAACAATACCAACATTGACAACAACGTTATCAACACCAATATGCTCCATAAAGCATCCCTCAAGATGCTTTCCAAATTTCTCGATTAACCAACCTGTTATACAACTATTTAATAACCTCATCTCCGTAAATAAACTTAAATCGATATCAATAAAGGAAGATTCATACCTTACCTCCGCTAGAAACGCAATATCTTTTCTTTACACCTTGAATTCAAACCAAGAATCGCCACTATACGATTTTATAATCGTAACTATATGCTGTCTGGACCAGAATCTAGGGATTATACTTGATTCGGGCTAAAATTTGATGTTTGAAGGTTGGGGGAAATTTCCAGAAGTTTGGAGGATTTTTTGGCGTGTTTGGATTAAGAAAGAGGGAGGGGAGGGGGGGGGGGGGGAGGGGTAAGCTATATAATGTTCCAGAGTCTGCCTGGACCGACTCAAAAATTGCTCAGCGCAATCGTGCTGCCTATTGGCGCGTTCGCGCTGAGTTGCTAGGTTCTCCTCTGCGCGTTCGCGCCCCCTTCTGGTGCATTCACGCAGGGTTAATCCCCTGCTCTGACAGCCCATCTTAAAATGCTCATAAAATTTGATTCTGATGTCCGATCGATACACGGTTTGTTGCATTGGAAACTAGACTTCCTGAACTTTATTTTAGGCTTTTGTTTCACTTAAAAACTCCTAATATACTAAAAGATATTCTTTCTCCAGATTGGACCAAATTATCGTACGAGATCTTATCCAACTTTTCTTCAGAGTTCCGAAAACTTAATCTCCTTGATTCGCTTGTTCTCCGACCCTTTCGTGACCTATTACATGAACTTAAACCCTCATAATCATAAGATAGTATGTACAATCTTGTATATTTTCGAAAATGGCTCCCGTGTCCCTAATTGAACAACTAATACCTAGCAAATCTCAATGTACAAAACTACGAGGTGTACACTTATAGAGCATCAAATAAATATATTAATATCATGAGTAATCTTCTATGAATGTCATAGAATACTCAAAATCACCTCTTGCCTTGAAGTTCATTATACAACACAAATCAGAATGGATTAGCTTAACTTATCATTAACTTTATTTCCTTTTAAGAGAAAAGGTCTCTTATTCATTTTTCCTTCTAAATAGGACTCACAAGTTGGTAGTGCCTCCACTTTCAATGAACCTTAAAAGTTCATCCTTTGACCAACTTCTTAATCCTATTCAGATTAAAAATGACCTAGACACAAGTGCCACATATAAGTTTATTCAATTCCTGAAAAAAAACAAATCTCTTATGGGACAGATTATCTTTATTCAGTTAAGAAGAGATATTAATTTAAAGTTTTTGCGCATCAATGTACTACAAGAGATAAAATGTTTATCAAGCTCAATAACACAAGAGTTGCAAGAACAATAAACTAACTATCCATCTCTTGTTTGGTTAGAAACTGAAAATAAATTCTTTCTAACAGAAGTTACATATAATGCATTCTTTAAATTAATGTCTTATCTTTATCAGACGAAGTTCCTGACTAGTAGTAAGCGAGTTAGATAAAGTCTATTGAGAATTTAAGATATAATCATTAAATAGATCATTAGTTATGTAGTAAGAATAGTAAAATTCAAAACACACATCACACATACAACCATGAATACTGAATAGCTAGATTCGATAGGGAAACTTAACTATTCATGCAAACTATATGAGTCATGACAGATAATTAACCCAGTAAACTGCTAATTTAAGTTAGGTAAATATCACTTTTTGAGTTGGAGAGTAAACTGCTAATTTAAGTTAGGTAAATATCACTTTTAATAAACCCTAGTTCCATTGAACCAACGTGTTACTCAGTTGGAGAGTCAAGATAAGCTATCAATTAACTAAGGACTGAAGCACAATAATTAACCATAATGAATCTATCCGATGGGGAAGAAGACCTACTGTTATAGCCCACATCTGGTACGTTTGGAAATTCTACAGTCGTCGCGGAAAGTTAAGGGCGAGACGACTTCCAAAAATTATTTGCATGTGTAAGTCGTTATAAAATTGTTTTGACGATTATTAGTATGGAAATATTTAGAAAGGTTAAGGGTAAAGAGAAATTTGTAAAATGGCCAATGGAAATAATGTGGAAGGTTAGGGGCAAAATCGGAATATTGAGAAAAGTCGAGGGGCAAAAATGGAAAATTTGCAAAATGGCATTTTGGTAATTTTGTGGAAAGACGAGGGACAAAATAGTAATTTCGCATTAATTCTAGAGAAAGTCTTGAAATGGGAAATCAAGAAAATTCTAGAAAAAGGAAAAGAAGGAAAAAAATGAAGATTTTTCTAGAGAGGGGCATGTGCCCCTCACATGCTACTTGACTACATATATATATACATAAGTCTTGAAAAAAATAAGACAATTCACCATTTGGATTTCTAGAGAATTGGAGAATTTGAAGGAAAAAAAAAAGAGAAGAGGGCACGGTTTTGAGGGCGGCCGAACCAGCCCCTTAAAGGTGATCCGAAAAATGTTTTCTTCATGCTACTATACTAATTGGAAGGCCCTCGTCGTCGTGAAGAAGTTGTTGGAACGAGCAAACTACCCGTTTTGCAAAAAAGAGAGTCTAGCCGTGGGGTGAAGAAGGAGGAAAAGGTATGGTCCAATCTTATTTTATATGTGTTATGCATGATTTGTGGATGTTATGAAGTGTGGAATAAATGAAGTTCATGAAGTTATGGTGTTGCTATGTGTGGCCGAACATGTGTGTGTGTGATTGTGTCGTGTTTTGGTTGTTGTTATAACGCGTAGAAACTAGTGAATTTCATGGAAATATTGATGTCTTTGTTGTAGCGTGCATGTTGGTATGGTAACCATGTGGATGTGTAGTTGGCCGTGTGGTGTGTGGTATTGAAGGGTGGCGAATTTATGGTATTTAGCATGTTTTTGTGTTATTGTAATGCATGGAAAAATGAATGAAACGCAAGGAATGTTGTATGAGGTGGAGTGGCCGAATGGGGGCTGCCTAGTGTTCATGAAATGAATTAATGTTATCTTGCATTTTGGTTGTCGTCGATATGAATTCTATGACGTAAAATGAAAGTTAATGATCCCGTGTTGAAGTTGCATCCGTGCGGGCTGAATTGGAGTGTGATATGATTTGAATATGCTTCCTTGAATTTATGGAAATAATATTGTAAACATATGGAATTGTTGGTATAGTTTATGAGTTTGAAAGAAATAAATGCAATGTTGGAATTCTTGTGGCATTTGGAAGATTTGGGTTGGAATATTTTGAATATGTTGTGAGTTGAATATTGATATCGTTCTTATGATTGTTGGTTTGATTATTGATAGTTTGGCCGGGTTGAATTCCCGATTGTTGTTGGTTGAAATTTAGCCGAGTGTGAATCTCGGGGTGCCGTATTCACGAGAGAAATCTTGCCGAAATTTCGATGGCCTATAAGTGAACTTGTATGAAAAATTAAGGCGAAAACAAGTCGATGAATCTAATGATCATATGGATCCTTTTGAATGTAGATAAGCAAGTTGGGGCGAACAAGTATAGCTAGCAAGGCGGCACAGGTATGTAAGGCTTACCTTTTCTTTTATGGCATGTCCTAGAGCTAATAAGTTGTGATATAATGTGTATTTGGGGTAACTCGCTCTTGAATTCCAGTCCGTTATGATTATGATTATGTCGTGTGTAAGTACGTTAGTATCACTAAGTTGTGTATGTCGATAAATGAATAAGTATGAGAAGGTTTTGTGATTAAAGAAGTTCTGTAAGTAAGAATAGTTCCAACTTCGTATGTTGTCTCGATTTTGTGCGAAGTGGGCCCACAATTCCCGATATTCCCCTTATGTATGTACGTCGTATGGTATTCGGATATGTCGTCGTATGATATCCGGACATGTCTGTTTGTATGGTAAGCGGACGTGTCCGTCCGTATGGTAAATGGGTATGTCGTCGCCTCGTTCTCGAAAGCTCGTAAGCTAAATGTTCCGGACTTCGCGAATGATTCGGAATTACGTCGGAATGTCCGTTCGATATAATATGCTTCGACCACCCGATGCGATACGCTCCGGCGTTCGATACGATAATCCAACGTTTGGTAGAGCGATCGAAATCGCGTCGAGCCTCGGATATCGGTAAGAATATTCGTTTGTCGAGTCCGGATTTATATGCATATGTTTCGCACTACTCGCTCGTGCAAGGCTCAATGTATCTTTCACTGCGTCCGGGCCGGTTCGATATGTTATCGTGCGCGTTGCTCGCACGCATTTATGTACGCGCTATGTCGCTCGCTGCGTCCGGGCCGGGGTTACGTTATCGTGCACCTCTGTGCATTGTTCACCGCGTCCCTCGTGGCGGGCGGGCTCGTTTTTATGATATGATATTATGATTTGATGTATGGGGTGGTGGCCGGGATGGCATCGATTTGATTTATCATTTCTTAGCGTCCCGTACTAGGGCGGGTTACGTTACCGCGCGCCCTCGGCTGGAGGGCCGGGTTACGATATATGTACGCTACGGCGTTATGATTGTATGCACATCGATATATGATTCGACTATGCTACCGCGTCCCTTAAAGAGGGCGGGATACATTATCTGCATATGAGCGTGATGCTTCAATAATCCGTATGTTACGTACGATATGAGTACGATTTGAACGCGGTTCCGTACGTCGCGTATGATCGCGTATCGGTGTGTACGATGCGCCTCCGCATTACGTATGTTACGTACAACCGTACGCACGTATGAGCTGCCTCGGGCATTCTGTACGTTCTGCATGATTTGTATCAGCACATATGATCTGCGTCTGACATTATGCTCACTCTGTATCCCGATTCTGGTTATGATCCGTCTGATGTACCGTACGGGTCTCCGACCACGGTCCGTACGGTATGTCCGTATGCTTTCGTATCTCCGATTCGGTCTCTACGCCCGACCGTTATGCTTCCGCCCCTACGTTATGACTAAGATTCCGTCCGTTACGATGCGTGTTCCGAGTCTCGATTACGGTTCTATCACCCTATTCCCCGTACTTTAATTTGATTATGATTTTATCTGTAGCTTTTACGCTTTACATACTCAAGACATTTTCCCGTACCGACCCCTCGTTCTCCGGGCTGCGTTTCATGCCGCGCGGTACCCACGGATGAGTTGAAGATGCCCGGATGATTGGTGAGCTCCAATTCCTTCGGAGCTTCGTTGAGTCCGTGTGTGTACGTTATGCATTCCGGATGGTACTAGAGACTTGCAGACGGCGGTGTGGGTATAGTGTGTCAGTTGTGTAAGCGGCTTCATCAGCCGACGCGTTGTACTATGTTATGTATAAGTTTTATCTGATTTCAGATTTTGTCCGATTTGGTCTGTATTATATTCTGGTATGATTTAGAAAGAAAAAATTTACGTGTGTGATTAAGGTCTGTGGGTTCGCTCGACCTTAAATCAAGGTCGGGTGCCCATCACGTCCCTCGGAAATTGGGGCGTGACACCTACGTCAACATATAAACTCATTATATCACTATTACATACAATGGAGACCATAGAGAATGAACCCTACCACCACTGCTTCAAGAAATAAAATTTTTATTTAACAAAAATTTCTAGAAAACAGAAAAATGACCGAAAACCCATCTAAATGACCCTGGATAGCCAAAAATGGGCCTAGGTCACGAGCATAGATGGTAAGTATTTCGCAGTGGGTCATTTCCGATGAACATACCAAAGTTCGGGTCAATCAAAGTTTATCAAAAATCAGAATTCCGAACCATGACCAATTCGGATAAAAATGTTCAAACAGAATTTTAATTATATATATATATATATATATATATATATATATATATATATATAAATTTGTTCAGTAATTCTTATCACATATTATCATTAGCGTACTAATATACATGAATCAAGTACAACGAACAAAATTTTAAAATATGTTAACATAGTCTTAGTGTTGTTTTCTGGAAATTAGCATGTTTATCTAATCACTAATATAAAATTCAAAACACACCACATAGATATTTATGCACCTTGACCAACAAATTTCAATAGAAAAGAACAATTCATGCAACATATATATGTGATGCCAGATATTCACTCAATAAATTTAAAACCAGAGATAACTCGGATGGATAGTATACTGTTAATTTAAGCCAAGTGAATATCATTATCATTATCTCTAGTTCCATTGATCCAACATGTAACTCAGATGGAGAGTTAATACCAGTTATCAATAACTAGTTATTATAGCTAGTGAAAATGTCACGACCCATTTTAGGATCGGGCGGGCACCTACCATTTCCATCTCGGTAGGCAAACCCTCAAACATAATCGTAACTCATTTACTCAATATTAAGACATAAACATAATCAAAAGCGGAATTAACTCTTTTTATAAATAAGCGAAAAAATTACAAAAGTGGCTTATACATAACAAACTTCCCAAAACCTGGTCTAGACTAGTACAAGAGCTTCTAAGACATGATTAGAATTTGAGTGAAACACAAATAAAAAATTAAATGGGACAACGCTGTTGGAGTGAGATAACAGAGTCTTCAAGATAGTGCTGACCAATCTGCGGGCTATAATTCCACGAACTCAACCTGAAACGAATCCACACCCCAAAAAGGTGTAGCAAGTGCAGCATCAGTACAACACTCATACTGGTAAGTATTGATACAGGCTATGTGTCCACCAAATAATGTATAAGGGTCCTGGTTGTGTACCAGTTCCCTTATGCAGTGCAGTATGTAAAGGACACAGGATGTTACCGCAAAAAACTCCTTGCTCAAGGGATTAAAAACCACGACGTACCCCAGTAGGATTTCAACTTCACTACACCGAGCAACTTTAGGTTACAACTCTATCGTAAGCTAGGAATTAACTCCCATAATCCCTTACCCTTACAATAACCCCCGTAGTCCCTCCACACTTGCAATACTCCGATTGCAATCACCTCCACTTGACTAACTCTAGCCAAGGACTACTAATACACCTAGTATGATTCTATCCTAGCGTACCACTCAAAAGTTGCGGAAACATACTTCCAGCAAGTACACTTTGAGACTTTTCAGAAACACCTATAATTAGCTTCTCAAACAAGAGGAGTAGGTATAAAATTTAAGTACAAACGAACAAAGACTGACAACAGTATAAAGAACTTAGACTAAAACTTGTGTCTAGATCAGGTTCTTCAACTTGTAGGTGACTTTGTTCTTGGGAGATCTTGAGAACTTGTGTTGGCAGCTTTGCACGATTTAGATTAGGTTTTCAAGTCTACTCAATATGTTTCCATCATGTTATATATAGTGGGAGCATGTGGGGTGAAAAGATACCACTCTTCAATTTTGACCTAAAGCATGGGCCACCTCACAGCTGTACTTGTGTGCAACAAGTGGCTCGGCTTTATAGTTGTCTCTGCCGACAGTGCAAGATGCACAGAGAGCAGATTACAGACTAGGTCTCTATCTGATTTTGAAACAGTTTGACAATCATCAAAACACGAAGGCACTTGGAACTATCAATTTCCCTCTTTTTGATGATGACAAACTCATAGACTATATTCCCCCTGAGAACCAGCTTCTCACTTGTTCCTCCTGCGAAGCAGACCATCATTGTCAAGGCACCTGCAACATGTTAGTTTCAACTGGAAGACAAACATTGCCACAATATCATCATATTTCAATCTTCCAGTCCTTTCCCCTTGCTCAGCACATCTTCCCTCGGTTGTGAATTTACAGCATCACAATAATTTATTCGACCTGTCTTCCCGCTTAATCATCGTATACTTCTCATAACTTACAAGCACATATCCAGCTTAGCACATTCATTTCTTTCTCATTTAAGCATAATCGTATCACAAAACACATCAACCAATCAACATCACAACATATCAACCAATCTTCTCCCTTTTGGCATCATAAAAAATAACTAAAGTGCAGCCAGTAAGAAGGTCAGGTGCATCAACACATATCCACAGGGTAATTTACGATGATCAGAGTAATTGAGAGTAAGCCAGCAATAACAAAGAGTGATCACAGAACAGATAGTAGTTTAAACAGTACAGACATATGTTAAACCAATTACTATTGTACCAACTGAAGGAGAAGTAAAGTCAAACGTCAACACAGAGTTAGACATAGGAGGGGAGGATAAACAAACTGGGGAGAATTGCTGAGGAACGGGTTACTGGGAATGATTTAGGTTGTGAAGAATCTCGTCGACCTTTTCAATAATTGCAGTCTGATCCCAAAGCATTTGGTTCCTGAGTTTTTCCACTCTTACTTTCAACTGATCCTTCAGAAGAGCATTCTCAGCTTTTAGTAGTTGAATTTCTAATTTTGCTGCTTTTAGGGCTTTGGTCAGGGTAGGGATGGTGGAACCCGCTCCTTCAGCAACATACTCACAGTCTTCTGGAGTAGCCATGGAGAGCATGTTCTCTACTATTCCCAAGGTGGCTTTTCTAGTTCTCTTAAACAGACCTGGTTCCTTGCTTGTACTGAGCCTCCTTCTCTTTTGACCAGTCGATTGAGTATCACGTCCTTCTCTTCCTGTCTTTTCTTTCATTTTTATTTCCTTATTCACCTGTATTTGTGCACTACCAGAGGTCTGTCTGTGCACTGGGTGTAGTATGATATCTCCATCGAAGTCGACAGTAGTCCCTGAATTTTTTTTGAAGCACTTGATATCTCGACACAGTCTTTTGGGGTGTCAGTGCTTCTACTTTCCACAATCGTCCCTTCTTCTCTTACACTCGATACTTTTGATAAGGAGTTTGATGTTTACAAATATGAATTTTTAAGTTAATGAAGTCGAATTATTTTCTTGGGTTATAAGCAGATTTTCTCCTAGTTTTGTGATTATTGGTTTCAACGGAAATAGAGATAGGAGATTTTGAGGTTGCTTTACAGGCATTTTGGTCTGAGGAGGTTGGATTTTGTGATGATGATGACAAGGAATCCATGTCACTTGATTAGAGAGCGATTGGTCACATTTAACAAGTTTTTGGCAGCGGGAGGGAGATGTGAAACAGTTCAAAAGAGAGACGTTATGGAAAAAAGGTGACTAGCTTTACTTTTAAGGTGTTGGAGATGGCGATTTAAAAAGGTGTAAGAGAAAGGATGGGTTGGTTCGGAAGTGAAACGTCGATTTAAAGGATTCGTTGTTTGAATTTGAATAGGAGACGCTTGATTGACTTGGCAATTAAGTGGTTCAAAACATATAAAAGTACTGAGAAGACTACTAACCTGAGCTGTAGAAAGACCAAGTATTTGGACACATTGGTGAATGTGTCAGGCAAAACTTTAAAGTGTGCGCCATTGTTTGTGCTTATGCTCTCCTGATTCAGTCATACATATACACCCGGTATTCTGATTTCGACAACCCCAGAATTCAAATCTTCCTCTTTGCCACCAATCGTCGCATACCTTCCTATGAAGGCTTCAAGGGGAAAGGAAAAGGAACTAGGAGATCTAACGACTAACACCCGAAATAACAACATCCATTCACTCTCCCCAACCTGTAGGCGAATTCACTAATTGGTTTTGGGAACCCAGACAAGTTTGGATCCTTTATAATTGTAAAAAGGATGAATTAAGCTCTTCTTAGCCCACATGGGTAGTTCATTTCTTCTCCCCTTTTGAGATCCTTTCTTCTGAAGACCAACTCCTCCTATTTCAACTCCTTTTTTGACAAAATTCTTGTTCCTCTGAAGAGCTTCAATTCTTGCATTACATACCTCCTGGTAGTGTCCTGCTTTCCCACAGTGAGTGCACAACCAATTTTCAGTTGTGGAGACATACTTGCTATGAGGGTTGTAGGGCATTTTCTCCTTTTCAAAGCCAAGCCCTTCTTTACCGTCTCCTTTACTTTTGTACATGGAGGTAATCACGTCGGAAGACCAGGTCTAATTGAGAGCTTTGTCAAGATCAAACTTGACCCTATTCAGATCTTTTTCTACTAACTTATTCTTCTCAATCTCAGAAATGAGACTTAGTTTGGCTATCTTTAGCTCCTTTTCAAGCACTAGAAAAGTTTCATTTGCTTCACCTTTTCCTTTGAAAGACATTTTCACCCCTTCTCTCACTTGGCTTTCCAATAAAATGTTTTATTGGTTTGTCTCATAGATTTGTTTCTTAATTTCTCTGGAGGATATATGCAGGTTGTCCTTTATTGCTCTATCTCATCAATTACTTGATTTAGCTCACCCTTCTCAGCAACGTAACGTGATATGAATCAATTAACATGACTGATAGTGATATCAGTTTCTTTTGAGAGTAAACTTTCAAGTTTTTCTTTATGTCAAGAAGGTTTCTCTCCTTATCCTCATCATCATCATCATCATCCATGTCAAACTTAGCCATGAGTGCACTTATTGACTCATTTTCGGTTGCTTCATCCTCAATGGCCATCATTGATGTGTCCTCTTGGTCATTTTCATCTTCAGATTCACTTGAGGAGTCTCCCCATGCATCGAGTGCTTGCTTTACCAGCCCATCAACACTTTTCTTCTTTGAAATCTCCTGTCGGGAACTTGGTTCCTCCTAGCAGTCTATCATAATTGTCCTGCTTGTTTTGAGGACAATCCTTCAAGAAGAGACTAGGTTTCCCACATTTGTGATAGCAGTTTCGTTTCCTCTGAAGTTTCTGCTAGAGCTTCCTGCCTTGGTGAATGCTTCATTCTTGTTGATTATCTTATGAAACCTTAGAGTAAGATAGGCCATTTCAGAATCATCGTCACTTGAATCTCCATTAAGAGACAGAGTTCTTTCTTTCTTTGTTTCATTCTTTTCTGCCTTTTTCAAAGTCATCTTCATCTCATAAGTTTTCAGATTTCCTATTAGCTCATCAACTGTAAGCTTAGTGAGATCTTTGGCTTCACAGATGGCATTTACCTTGCTATCCCATGAGTCAGGAAAAACTCCAAGTAGCTTCCTCACCAGTTGGTGGTTGAGATGACTTCTCCCAGAGAGTTGAGTTCATTGATTATAGAGGTGAATCTAGTGTGTGTATCATGGATAGATTCCTCCTCTTTCATTTTGAACAGCTCATACTCTGTGATAAACTTGTCAATCTTGGAGTTTTGCACTTGAGTTGTTCTTTCGTTGGAAGTTTGAAGAGCTTCCCATATCTCTTTAGCAGTTGTGCACGATGAGATTCAGTTGTACTCATCTACTCCTATTCCACAGAGAAGGATCTTCTTTGCTTTAAAGTTCTTCTCAGGAGCTTTCCTGTCTGCCTCAGAGTATTCTTTTCTAGTTTTCTGGGTAGTTTTTACACCATCTTCATCTTAATTCATGGGAATATGAGGGTCATTACAGATGATGTCCCATAACTCTGAGTCTTCAACCATGATGAAATCATGTATCTGAGTCTTCCACCACCTATAGTATTGACCATTAAATCTAGGTGGCTTGGTGAAAAGCAGCTGTCCTTCTTCCATATTTGGTGGGGCTGCCATTTTACAGATTCTTTCTAGGTGTTAACCTTTTAGAAAGCACCTGCTTCGATACCAATTGATACAAGTTATGCGTCCACCAAATAATGTATGAGGGACCTGGTTGTGTTATGCAGTGCAGTATGTAAAGGACACAAGATGTTACCATAGAAAACTCCTTGCTCAAGGGATTAAAAATCACGACCTACCCTAGTAGGATTTCAACTCCACTACACCGAGAAACTTTAGGTTACAACTCTATCATAAGCTAGGAATTAACTCCCATAGTCCCTCACCCTTACAATAACTCTTTTGTAACCTAGGAACTAACCCCCGTAGTCCCTCCACATTTGCAATACTATGATTGATAGCAACTCTACTTGACTAACTCTAGCCAAGGACCACTAATACACCTAGTATGATTCTAGCCTAGTGTACCACTCAAAAGCTTACGGAAACACACTTCCAGCAAGTACACTTTGAGACTTTTTAGAAACACCTATAATCAGCTTCTCAAACAAGAGGAGTAGGTATACAATTTAAGTACAAACGAACAAACACTCACAACAGTATAAAGAACTTAGACTAAAACTTGTGTCTGGATCAGGTTCTTCAACTTGTAGGTGACTTTGTTCTTGAGAGATATTGAGAACTTTTGTCAGCAGCTTTGCACGATTTAGATTAGGTTTTCAAGTCTACTCAATATGCTTCCATCATGTTGTATATATAGTGGGAGCATGTGGGGTGAAAAGAGACCACTCTTCAATTTTGACATAAAGCGTGGGCCAAGTCACAACTATACTTGTGTGCAGCAAGTGGCACGATTTTACCACTATCTCTGCCGACAGTACAAGGTGCACAAAGAGTATATTATAGACCAGGTCTCTATCTAGTTCTGAAATAGTTTGACAATCATCAAAACACGAATGCACTTGGAACTATCAAGTATCATAGGCCGACAACGATTAGGAAGTCATAAAAGCAATAAATAACAATGGATAAGTATGGTAGGAAGCAACATACACAATAAGCAATTAAACAAATAACAAGGGGAAAGAGAACTCCACCATCACTTACGCACGAGAAGCCACCAACTAGGTCAACCCAAACATCATTCCGATCTGCCTATACTCACTTGGTAATAACTACCCAAACTAATCATGGTAGGATAAGCTCTAACACGCTAAGTCGACTACTAATCATTAAGGCATAGGATACACAATTCAAACCATACCACGACACTCGAGTAATCACTTATACAAAGCCAGGGTACACTTAAGGTAACACTTTCACACCACCCCATAGTACAAACCTAAGTCGAATTCCCAAGTCCGGTCTACCTTCCAAGAACCACTGATAAGCCAGAGCTGTGGCCCAAAACCAATTATAGTCCAACCTATATAAAATAGTAACAAGTACTAACATCTCACCTATGATCCCTCATAAGTCTGAAACAAATCTCAAGAACCACTATCAAGTACACGCATCACCACAGATCAATCAACAAGTCAGAAACAATGTCGTAGGTAAATATGAGATGAATGCAATGATATATACACGCTTCGAGCAGAATATCTTGTCGTCTCGACAGTCATGAACTATGGGGGACCACGAAGTCCATGTACCTGCTTTGAAATGCACATCCCGATCCAAATTCAGTGTTGCAGAACGTGCAACCCGATCCCAGTCAGTGTTTCGGTATGCGCAACCCGATCCAAGTAAGTGGTGCGGCGTGCAACCCAATCTCAATATATATATGTGAATGAGTGAATGCATGATAATAATGATAACATTGATAAATGAATGAATACTCATGCCACCCATGGACACCTAACACAATAACAATCAAATATCGTAACTCTATCCTCCGTCCCACGAGTCTCCCATATTGCATAGAGTACTCCATTACCTATAGTAGTCACTAAACATGGATCCTAGAGCACTAACAGGACACAAGCCCGAACACATAGGCCAAGAAACCACATAGAGACACAACAAGGCAACAAGCCACAGTCAACAACACCAATCCTAAGAATTCCATCCCAACTTCATACCTGAAGGCGTACATGATGTCTCCATCAACCCCTAATTCGACTACCATCCTAAGTACACATATCCATCTAAAATAACCATCCCAACCTCCTAATTTGACTACCATCCTAAGTACACATATCCATCTGAAATAACCATCCCTACCTCTTGTCTGAAGACCTAGGCATGCTTTCTCCGTTATTTTCTATCAAACATATATGAAGTACTAATCGAGTCTACACAAGTAAACCGCAACTTATCTCGAGGCCGAACAGGTGCCACCAACATCTCGTTGATCTTCAACCTCGCATTTTCGCACTGTGACCGGCAACGGAGGGCCTTGGAATGTCAAGGAAACCCGAAAGAACAAGAGTCAATAATCTAGGAATTTCATTCAAATTTTGGGTTTGCAAAGGAAAGATTGGAAATTTTCTCAACAAGATTTTCTTTACTTTCATGAGCTAATAATCCAGGTTTTATTGCTAAATAAGTCACCTAATTCATAAAATGTATTCTTTCCTTCATAAGATTCTAATTTCGAGAATAAAGTCGAAACCCATTTATAAAATGGAGGAAAAACTCAGAAGTTAGAGGTGGGTTAATCCATTTCATTTAATAAATTAAAGGATTCTCCCAAGAATGTTAGATTTTAAGCTCAAAGATTCTATTTAGTCATCTTAGACTTGAAAAGTAGAGAACCTCCATTTTTATTGGCTTGGAAGATGAACTCTTAGAGAAATGGAATATTAAAATGGAAGAGAGAGTAAATGAGATAGAGAGGTTACCTTTTCCATGAAACCATGACATTTGCTCTCTAAATGCCCCAGCTGGCGGCTGAGATTTAGGGTTTTGAGAAAAATGGGGTCAAATCCCGAAATGGGGGTTAAACACTAAGGGAGTTATGCGCTACCCGCCATGGCGGGATGCATGTCAGCCGCAACGGTCATGTAATAACAGTCCTATACAAAAGTGGACTCACCGCTATGGCGGTTTGGAAGGCAGCTGTGGCGGCAGCGCCATGGCCGTCCTCTAGCTGCTATGGCGCCTTATTGGGCCCTAGTGGTCCTTTATGATTTTAAATCTTTCCAACATGCTTCTAGGTTAATTTAATATGGCAATTTCTTCGCATGACTAAGTTTCACTGGTCAAAAGATGTTTTGGGATGCGAAACTCGAGGAAAATCGCGGGAACAGTCAAAGGGGTCATTACATTAGATACCAGTTAAACAACTGTTGGTCCTCAAATGACAGGGGACGGGGAGGAATTTATTAGAATCAATTTTAACGCAAAAACAGGATTTGCCAGGGTCAACATTACACCATAGTACCTAACCAACATCTCAAATTTTTTCCCACGTTTGAGCTGTCAGAGTCTACGAGTCAGAAGTATTCTTGCACAATGCACTTTATCGGTTCCCTACAAGAGATTGAGTAAGGAAGTGTTCTAATTTAACCGGATTGTGACTTAACCGATAAACCAAAAATGAATAATATTGTTACGCCTCTCGTTTTCGTTGTAAGAAAACCTATGGTTCCCTAATTGAGTATGCCCTGGAATGGAGATCCGTACCCGATTTTTGATATATTAAGTGTCTTACCCCGTGTATCAGAGTACTAGCATGTGTTCCTTGCAATTTACAGGATTAGGAGTTAAACGAATCGAATCGATGCGAACTGGAATGACTCAGAAAAATCTATAGAAACCAGTCATTGTCGATGGGCCGTCGACATATCGACGGACCATCATTCCTCACCATCAACCATGACGCAGTCTCTGAATCTTCAGGTGGAAATTGACGGAGCAAGTCGACGGGTCGTCGACCCACTGTCGACCTGCACCACTGGAACTTTCTAGTTCCCTCTATATATATTTGACTCCCACGTTTTATTCTCATTATTTACAACTTCCAAAATTAGAGAAAGTCCTAGAATAATCCTCTCAATATTTTCCATCATCATAGTGAAAGTTTAGCAAGATCCGAGCCTTGTAAACCCGAGCTTGTGAAGGGAAAGTTGCTCCTAGAGTTCTATTGAAGTTGTTAAGCTTTGGAATTGGAGTTGAACTTTGATTATTGGAACCCTAGACTTCTCAAGGTATGTATATGATTCCAACCTTTTGTGTTTACGAGAATTACCAAGAGTTTTAGTAGTTTTAAGTAAAGAGGATCATAGCTATGGAAGTTGTAAGTTGAATAAGGGTAGAGTTGGACTTCAGGGCTATTTGTGGGATGATTTGGAGTAGAATTGATTGTATTTTAATATGTAAGTATTGATATGATTATTTTTAGTATTGTTATTGATAGTTAAGTTAACTTGGAGATGGAGGAATTATTGAGTTATGAAGGAGGTGTTGCCCGAACTTCGTTAAGTCCCTTTTTCACTTAAATTGGATAGTAAGTGTTATGAAGGGACTAATTGTGTTCTATGTTGTCTTGATTGTAGACTTACGAGTTCAAGACGTAGACGTTGGCCGATTAGATATGCTTCAAGGTATGTTAAGGCTGTCCCTTTTGTTTTTTTTGGCATGATCTTTACTATCCGAACGAACAAGTGAGCAAGAGAATTCTAAAGACTCTACTCTTAGATGGTACATGATTCATCGTATCCTTGATACCTTATGTTCATGTCCATGACTTTTAGAGATCTTTTGTTATCTAGAGTAATCCGGAGTATATCTTTCCTTAGTCTTTCATGAATTATATATATATATATATATATATATATATATAGACACACACACACACACACACATACATGTACAACTATTTTCTTACGCCGTGCCTACATGGACGGGCAGCACCACTACAATGGTCGGCATATGGATGATGATGTATGATTACACCGTGCCTATATGGCCGGGTAGCACCACTACTGGGCGGCGTGAGATGATTACCATCCCGGACGCAGGATGCACGGACGCGGGATTATATGAGATATCGATTGGGCCGTAGGTTTCTCGGCACTATTATATGATATATGGATTGGGCTGTACGTTCCACAGCATTATCAGTTATTTTATGATCTATGCATGACATACACCACGAGGTGTCTTCAAATATATAGATGCATTAGAACACCGGTTGTTTATGAGTTTTAGATTTCTTTCTTATATATATATATATATATATATATATATATATATATATATATATATATGTTTCTCTTGTGCCTTGCATACTCAGTACATTGTCCGTACTGGCTCCCCTATTGCTCAGGGGGTTGCGTTCATGCCTGCAGGTACAAATAGACAGACATGCGGTCCAACTCTGTAGGACTCCCATCCAGCAGTAGTTAGTACGCTCCACTTGATCCGGAGTTGCGGTTTATTTTGGTATGCCATTCTTATGAGATGTATATGCATATGGGTATGAGAGTCCTGTCCCGTCCTTTCTATAGTTTTTATTCCATTAGAGGTCCGTAGACAGTTATGTGTAGATGACTTGTGAGGTAGCCTTGTCGGCTCCTCTTCTTTTGTGTACAGTCCATGTAGCAGCCTAGTTGGCTTGCATTGTTATCTTCAGTGTATATATTTGCCTGATGCATAATTCCTGATATTATTCATCCATGAGTTATTTAATCCAGATTGAGTTACTTGTGGGCCCTTATTTTGTGGTGTTATCCAGATATGAGCATAGGGGTGTTTGGTCATTAAAGATCGTGCACTATCGCGGCTCATCGATTCGGGTCGTGATGGTATGTATCTTGATTCCGTCCTAGGGTTGTTTACAGACCGTGTCTAGTAGAGTCTTGTTTATAGGTGTGTCATGCACCAAACTTATAAACAGGAGACTACATGATATTTAGGAAGCTGCCATTTCTTCTCTCTTAGATCGTGCGATAGAGTCGTGAATTAAGAGTTCGCTTCCTAATAGTTTGTTCTAATTTCAGGAATGCCTCGCAAGAAAGCTATAGCTGCCCACAAGGGCAATGGAGTGGCTGGTGAGGCCACTAGCCATACTCAGCGGGCTACCAGAGCTCGGGGCTAGTCTTAGAGTGAGAGTCCATCTTAGACATCGCATACCGCCTCCGGCAAAGATTCCCCCGGTTCTCGGCCGGATGCACCGGGCCGGATATGTGGCGGGATCTTGTACGGCTATTGAACGTATCATTGGTAGCTCGGGCACAACGTCGGTGAGTTGGTGTGAGATGGCAGACCGAGCGGGCAGTGTGAGAGTTAAGACTTTTCATAGGTTAGACCCTCCAGAGTTTTCTGTGTTGAAGTAAAATATGGATCCTCATGACTTTATTAATAGTAAGCAGCGGACTTTGAGGGTTATGCATGCCGATGAGGTCGAGTCAGTAGAGCTGGCATCTTATAGGCTCCGTGATATTACAATATAGTGGTATCAGGCATGAGAGCTATCTAGGGGAGAGAATGCTCCTTCAGCCATTTGGCGAGAGTTTCTAGATGCTTTTATTTGTCATTATTTACCACCAGAAGTCTGACGAGCCCGAGCAGATAGATTCTTGCGTATTGAGCAGGGCAGTATCAGTGTTCAGGAGTATTGTGTACACATTGACTCCTTGGCTAGATATGCTCCAGCCATGGTAGCTGAGATGGAGAGACACAAACATCCTTCGTGGCGAGGTCTAGGGCCACATTTGATGAACGAGTGTACAAAGAACCGACACGGGGCCCTTGGATATTTCCCGTGTTCAGGCATATGCACAAAATTTAAAGGGCCGTGAGTGTCAGCGTAGGACAGAGCGCGAGCGTGAACGGAGTCATGGTAAGAGGGCCAGATCCTTAGATATTGCTGGTGAGTTCAAGGGAGGACAGAGACAGCAGGATTCCCGGTATTCATTTCATTCAGTAGGGAGTGTACCTGAGTGGTTTTCAGGCCCTAGATTTGATCGGTCTTCTTATTCAGGAGTGGGTCTAGAACTCAGGAGTGGGTCGGAGTTCTAGAGCATCAGGTTTTTAGCATAGAGCAGTCGGGCATGTGACCACACAGCCTGGCGGTGTGCCGGTGTGGAAGATTACATTCCTCGGGATGCCGGACGATTTGGGTCGAATACTTGTTATGCTTATGGCCAACCAGGTCATGTGATGAGGGAGTGTCCGTCGAAGAGTGGTGTAGGCATTATCTAGCCTATAGGGTCCGTAGCTGGTTCTTCTTCATCAGTACGCCCTTCAGGGCAAGTTCCTCAGACATCAGCTGGACGTGGTAGAGGAAGGAGTGGAGCATCTAGCTCGAGTGGGCCTCAGTCTCGTGTTTATGCATTAGCTAGTAGACAGGATCGTGAGTCGTCTCCTGATGTGGTTACAGGTATATTATGAAGGTTTTTTCTTTACATAAATTATGAAGGTTGTTTATTTAGGGGGTGGGATTGTTCATTTATATTTTTGTTCATTTTATTGCTTAATACATTATTTGCATAATTTAAGTGGAGCAAGCAGTATGCCAAGATTATCACTGTCACGAGCCATGATGCGATTAGTAATAATTTTGGATTTGCATTTCAGTGGTTATCTAATAAACGGGCTTAGAATCGGGCTATGCTATATGCTTTTGAGTAGAATATTGGAGGCTCTCATAGAGCTTATAAATTATTACGCCATTCATCATATATCATAATAGATAAAGTTTTTATTGATTTTCCCGAAGGAAATAACAAATTTATATATTTCCTTAAAAGGTTGTGATAATTATGTGGTTACCTCTATAATACAAAATATTTAATTAAGGGCAAACCTCACTGAAAGAGATGTTTGAAATATGGATTGTTAGAAACTAATGTTTGCTTTTCAACATTTATAAATGTTGTTGTCTTTAAATGTCCATTTAATTATCAAGTTTCTTTCATGACACCAATAGTGTCTAACTAAAATTTCTTTTATGATACCGACAGTATACGAGCAATGTTTAGTAATACAAAGTTAATGATCAAGGGCTCCGGAAGAGCTAACTATTTGTCTAGGAGATCATGACACTAGTAGAGTCGGACATTTAATTACTGTTTCTTTTATGACACTAATAGTGTCTAACTAAAATTTCTTTTATGATACCGACAGTATACGAGCAATGTTTAGTAATACAAAGTTAATGATCAAGGGCTCCGGAAGAGCTAACTATTTGTCTAGGAGATCATGACACTAGTAGAGTCCAAATAATATCTGATTATGAAGCATAAATTAAAGGCTCCTGAAGAACTTATATACTATTATTTCATTATTTAGCGAAATTCAAATTTGTAGTAAACCTGAAGCTTACTAAAACAAATGACTAAATGATAGGGGGATTAAATATCTTCAAAATTCCAGTGGGTAAGAAATATGCATGTGAAAAGTTACCCTCCTTATTCTCCAAATTGTACTACCCAAATATAAGCATGATGGAATCACATGTCATGATAAACCAGAAGTTTATTGATACAAAAAGGAATTCATGTCATAGTAAATCAGAAGTTTACTAAAACAAACAGCACATGGCATGGTAAACTTGAAGTTTACTAGTATGTCACGACCCATTTTAGCCTAGGTCATGCGGGCACCTACCTTTCCCATCTCGGTAGGCGAACCCTTAACTCAACATTCAAAGTCAATAAAATAATAGCGGAAGAAGTAAAATGACGTAAGTCTCACAATATGATATAATATAGATAAGTGCAGAAGTAAATGAATCCACCCCAGTATCTGGTCTGGTCATACAAGAGCATCTAAATCCGAATATTAAGGTCTGAATAATAAAACATAAAATGTCTCGAATCATGTCTTGAGTGAAAAGTAAGACATAAGCAATAGAAGAGTTTTCAAGGTCAGCGGACACCATGCTCACCCGGGAAAACTCAAGTAGAAGCTGAGGAGTCGATCAACCACGAGTCAGAGAAGTAGATCCGGCCTGATACTCTGCATTCATAAAAGAATGCAACAAGTGCAGGTCAGTACAAACAACAGTACTAGTAGGAATCATAGGCCGACTAAGCATAGTTAACACAATTAAGAAAATAACGCAGATAAACAAGTAAACCAATCACGCATGGAACAATATAATCGTAACTGAGTATCCATCAGCACCTATGTAAGTATCTAACCCCAATATAATAAGTCTGAGTATATCTAATCGTGGAACAATCAACACAATAGAATCAACAACACAATCGTCATAATACAGTCATCACGACATCTCACTCAAGTCATAATGCAATGCAATGCAATGCAATAATGGTATGAATGTGATGCCATGCCATGCTATGCAAATGAGATGTACACATGTACTCCGAACGGAAATATCGACGTCTCGGCAGCACAACCCAGTGTGACTCGCGAAGTCTGAGTGCCACTAGGCTCGGATCTTTGCCAAATAGACAAACAGGACCCTGGCTAAATGCTTACAGGGGGAGTCTCACCGGCACCACTCAGGAGGACCCGTGGAGCCCTTGCACTACAATCGATTCCCTAATAACATCGAAATCGGCCATGCAACAATGATGCCCGAATATAACCATCGGACATCGGCCTCCTCACAATCACTCAAAGAGTTGTCAAATATCAGTTTCATAAATCAACGATTCCGGAATTGAACCTCGGACATCGGCCTCCTCACAATCACTCAAGTAAAAGAGTTTATCAAGTATCAGTTTCATATAAACAACGATTCTGGAATGGATCTTTGGACATCGGCCTTTTTCACAATCACTCAAGTAAAAGAGTTTATCAAATATCAGTTTTGCTCAATCAACGATGCCGGATCATCACCGGATATCGGCCATGCAAGATAATATGAGAGAATGTGTGCAATGCATATGTCAATCATCAACAAGACTCAACGGGGTACGCCAACAATGTATCACATCACAATACCATCAGTGGGTATGCCAACAGATATCAATAACTCAAATACCAACAGTGGGTACGCCAATATATACATCAATAACTCAAGTGCCAACAGTGGGTATGCTAATAATGTATCATAGTACAATACCAACAACGAGTATGTCAATCCTATCCAAATCAAGACAGCAAGCGACATTCGCTATCTATCAACTACACATGGCATCAAACCAACATAATTAAACAATCAAACATATATAACGGGGTGGCTAGACCCAACACACATCAGGGCCCAACCTAAGGCAATATCTATCCCAATTTCACACCTGAAGGTTCACATGCTGTCTCTGACATTATAATCTAAATATGTTATTCACTATACTAAGTCTCACCAAAGGTAAACCATAACCTACCTGGACTGCCGAACTGCAACACCAATAAGTCACTCTATCGCCCTGCCCTTCCTCTGAAGCTCATAACCAAAGTAGTCTAAGCATAATCGAATTTTAAATTAGAAATCACGAATAATGATACTAATATTGCTATGATATCAATTAGGTCCATTTTAACTATAGAAATTGCGGAAACTGGCCCACAAGGGCAAAACAGGAAATTCACGGGTAAAATATCAAATTGAATCCTAGGTAATCATAACCCAATCATTAATTGTTGATTTAGCTCAAGAATTATCCCCAAATCTAATTTCTAGTAAAAAATTCCCAAATTGGGTATGAACCTTAATTCTCCAAATCTGAAATTCAACGTTAAAAGTGGAAGATATATGATTACTAAGCTTAGATTCATCAAGTTTTATCATCAACATCATCAATTTATCATATAGGACCCTAAGGAAAAATCTCCCAAAACCCTTCTTCAAATTCCAACTCTAAGAGATTGTAAAAGGGAAGGGGGAATTCTAAGATGGTTATGATTAAGGAAGAGTAAAGGATTGGACAAAGTTTTACTTCCAAGAATCTCCTCAATTTGTCTCTAAGAACAGCTTTCCCAAGCTCTAATATCAAGATATGATATAATGAGGGTCTAAGACTTATTTAAGACACATTAAATGAAATATCACTGCCCGTGACCGCCACGGCGGAGAAAGTGCCGCTACAGCGGTGCCGCTACGGCTGCAGGGATACCGATGGAGTGGTATGGACTATATTTCCCATCACCGCCGCAACGGTCATCACACCGCCACAACGATACCTCGATTGGATTCGAGGATTGATTACGGTATCGATGATTGTGAATTGATTAGAAATCGGGAAATTGACAAGTCGATAAAAGATATAGTGATAGAGGGTCGATAAGAATGAAATACATCCTCGGGATTACTTGGGTCAGTATAGATAGTGGTGGTGTTGTCCTGCATGTTTTAGATGAGTGTGATTGTTGAGTATGCTTAACGAAGGAAATCTACAGGAATGGATTATGTGATATGACAGAGTTTTGTGAGGTTTCGTGATCAACGACTAGTTAAAAACACGTTTCAAGTAACCAACATGTTAAGGCTTAATAAAGTGGCTTGTGCGGTTCACAGTTGAAGGATTTTGTAACACACTTCAGTGGATGAGTTAGTGTGGTTTAAGGGAAACGAATTGTGGAAATCCCTATTATGGGAAGGCTAGAGTTACATTTTCTAGATGCGACCATATTCTTGGTAGTTTATTATGTTGCAAGTAATATTGACTGGATAGCTTGGGTGAGCACTTTGGATATTACGGACTTGGGAGGAATTACGTGCGATTTAGAGCGGCAGTTGTAAGATTGGATACTTTTGGATAATTTATGGGCATATCGAGGTGACACAATGGTAAGTTCGGTGGTTAAATGGATGTTATATGAGACAGTAAGTTTTTAGCATCGGAAAGTTCGGGTGTGTCAGATGTGCGTATGGGATAAGGTTGAGGAAATCGAAGTTACATTTACAAGGTTTAGTTTCTTGGCACTCAGATGACATCTTAGATGTATTTCAACTTTTGGAGACAAGGGTGACAGACATGATTTCTTATGCGTGGTAAGACCGTGGTTAGTTTTGGAAATAGGAGTCAGTTCGAGTGGTTATTGATGGGATTCAGGAGTGGTGCATTCATTTCGGGTCAGTACGGTTTGATTAAAACTGGATGAGTTGTGTTCATATCTCCAAGAGAACTTATGGGTTCCCAGTGGATCACCTTCATGGATTCGATGAGTTTCAGTTTAGTTTAGGGTTTGTCCCGAGTAGACTTGATGATATTTTATCGGGGTCAGCTTTTCGATTAGTATAATGGTTTGCCATGGCCGTGGTAATGATTCGAGGAGGTGCAATGGTTGTGATAAATCTTCATAGTGATCAATTGAGTTCTGACGAATTTTACTCAATGAGGTATTTGGTTGTATGTTCCTTTATAATGATTGAAGGTTTAAGAAGACTTAGAACTGGCCAAGTTGGCTGTGAGAAAGATCAGTTTTGATGGAATAGCGTAGAGTTTTCTGATGAAGCAAGAATTCTCTTCTGGAAAAAGTAAGTCATGGTTTCGGGTTTGTCTTGTGTGCTTCTAAGGAATGGTGGTCGAAGAACGGCTTGAGAAGGGTGAAGGAACGGTTAGTGGAATCAGAATATTCTACTGGTTCAGAGCGGGCTATGATTGTATTTATGTCTAAAGGTTTGTCTTTGTTTCGAGGGATGTATGTGAGACCTATTGATAGCTTCAGAGGCATGGATATGTCAAATCAGAGAGAGTTTCGGTAAGAGCAGCTATTTTATTTAGGAATTAGTTGGGTGAGCATTTCGAATATGGTTATACGGAAACTGGGTCTTTTGTCTAGTTAGCGAAAGTGTTGGCTGATAAGGTGAGCGAGCTACGATCTTGGTAAACTTCGTCTTTGTGGAGTCTTCATGTTGATTATGATAATGACTCCTTGGTTATCGTCAGCCTACATACTCTCTTTCTTCGCTCGAGGATGAGCGATTGTTTAATTGGTATCTAATATAAGGACCTGTTCGGTCATTATTGTGTTTTTGACCATTTTTCCCTCGTTTACCCATCCTCTAGCCTCATTAGTACCATTTTGACCCACGAAGATAGGTGGAACAGTTCCCTACGTAACGATTTCAGTTTTGACGTGACTTTTGGAAAATTTGGCTTTTTAGTGAAAATCGTTTGACTCATAGTTGACTTTTGGGTAAATGGACCTTTTTCGAAAATGCATCTATTCTAAGAGATCCGGATGATCATTTGTGACAGATTGGTGGGTTTGGTTCGGTTCCCAATGCGCTCGATTGTATTTTAGGACTTAGGTTGGAAAGTTGCTTTTAGGTCGTTAGGGGGTTGACTTGGTCAACAAGACCTCCGTTGGGAATTCTGAGGCCATGAGTGCATTCGTAGCATTTTTTATGTATATCTGCATATTCAGATTGTGTTCGGGAGGTTCTGGGGTGGTTTCAAGTGTTGATTTCCAAGTTTGGAAGACACTAGAAAGTTCTGGTGTCAGGTGGTCCGCTAGGGTGGCCCCTTGACTTCCATAGTGGTGCCGCTCCTGTTGCCCTATTGACCAAAAAAGCGGCCGACGGGCAGTTTTCTGATTTAAATGCCTTTGGAAACCCTTATTTCCTCCCATTCCTTATATTACATTTCCTTAGCATCTTGGAGGCGATTTGAAGAGGGTTTGGTCAGATTTCTCTTGAGGGTAAGTTCTCTAATCTCAATCTCTTTCATTACCTTTCCTAAGTAAGAATTCATGCTAGTAACTCCATAGAACTTTGGGAATAAGAAAGGGGTCTTGGGTATCTTTTTTGGATAAGTTGTTAATCATAAAACCTTGATTTATTGGTGGATTAAACTTGATTAAGTATGGAATTGATGAGTAGTATCTATAAAAACATGATTCCTTCATTGTTATTGACCAATTTGTGAGAATTAAAGTTAGGGTTTATACCCAAATTTGGGGGTTTTGCCTAGAATCCAAATTTAAGTGAATTGTTAGACCTTCTAGCTTATAATTGATGGAAATTGATCATCTAGAACATTAATTCCATGTTGAGACCTATAGATTCCTAACTCCATCTTTCTAATTCATAAAACTCATTCTATCGGTTGGGATTTGGGTTTTGAATAAAAGTAAGGATTGAATGATCTTTCTTCTTGTTGACACCTAATTTTTGCCTCCCGTAATTTATTTCAAACACTCAGAGTCCCCGGATGGTAAATAAAATGAACTGGGCATTTTGAAAGCTTTAAATAATTTTTCATTAATTTTCTAGGTCAATATCTCACCCCCTTAAATTGATAAAAGGGATTTTCATGCATCACAAATTTATTTAGAAATTAATGAGTATTTCCATGATATTTTCTAAGATTTTGTTGAATTTAATTAATTAATTAGAAAAAAAAGGGAAGAGAGAGAAAGGTTTTCATTTATTTAATTATTCAAAGTTTTCAAAATTTTGCAAATAATTTATTTCCTTTTAAATTCATGAAGTTTGATAAAATTTAAATAATTAATTATTTAACCCTTTAAACTTCTGATTTTTGTATAATTTGCTTGATTTATCAAAAATAGGCGTAATTGCCCATAAATGTTTTAATTAGGCTAATTAGTTAATTAAGTGATAATTACTGCAAAATTGATCCTTTTTATATATAAATATATTTTGTCTTGGCCATAATTAAATTAGCCAGCTCAGGATTTACAGAAATTAGAGTTATCTTGCAAAATAAGTCTGTTAATGTTTTATTTCAAATAACTAGTTTAATTTAATTTCAAAATTGCTAATTATATGGTTTAATGTTTATTTGAAATAATTATGCTAGCTAATTAATTAAGGCCAATTTAGACCCGTTAGTAATTTGACAGACTTTTCTTCAATTATTTTAATAAAATAATTAGGCCTAATTTTTTCGATAATTAAAAAAAATTTCAATCATAATATTTTCTTTAATTACTTGGTTTTTATTTTTAATTTTTTAATTTTATTTTTTATATTAGATAGACATATGTATACATATATGTATACACTTGGTGTATACTTGTATACAAGGCCCCATGTAATTTAAAGTCCGAATTTGGACCGAGTCCAGCCTAAGCTAGGCTGTGACCCGGCCCAAATCCCTTTTAATTCAAATTTTCAAAACACCCCACCCCACCCTAATTTTTATTTTTTTCAGTACTCGCCCCCTACCCGGCTTCTCTCTCTCTCTCTCTCTCTCTCTCTCTCGCTTCTCCCTTTTCTAATAAACCCTAATCGCCACCTCCTTTTATCTCTCTCTCTCTCTCTCTCTCTCTCTCTCTCTCTCCATGCCAAAAATTAGCAAATCTGCCGAATATAGCAGTTGCATGCAGCTTTATTGTGTCAATTTTGATGAAAGCATTTAATGTGACACTCGAATTCACGATTTTAAATCGCAAACATGGTAATAAATCGAATTTTCTACTTAATTTTTACTTTGTTATACTGTAATTACCAATATTATTGTTGTACTGTGCTTAAATTTTATTGGTCGAGTTGGAAAAGGTCGGATTGAATCAGATAAGGTTCAGATCTGGCCATCCATATGCTTGAGAAGTCGTGTGAAGTGTAGATCTTGTCTTGAAAGACATTTTTCTGGTGATTGCATTTGTCCCACATAGTCTACTTGAAAGTCTTAGGTGATTTTTGGGGTTCTATAAGTAGAACCCCAACCCCTTTGCAAAAACAAGTTTGAAAAGGTCGGAAAAAAGTAGAAAAAGGAGAAAAGGGATTTTTGAGAGAAAAAATTTGATTTTCTTCAAGTTTAAATTTTTTAAAAGGTTTTCGGAAGTTAGAAAGGTTTGGAGAAATCCAAAGAGAGGAAAATTTCCGAATGCTAAGCCTCCTTTAGTAAAATTTTAAGGCTACACTAGTTGTGAGGTCTTCTTTGAGTCAAAATTTTTTATTTTCTCTCTTCCGAGTCTGTGAGGCTGGGTTGTGAGATTTGGAAGCACTTAAGGCTTTCAAATTCGTTTTTGATCAGGCTGCACCACAAAAAGGTAATGCTCTACCACGCTTATTTATTTTGGTATTAGTCTACATGTTAATAGTGTGCTAATGATGTTTGGTTGTTGATTTGCCTGTGGTTTAGTTAAGTTTATGTGCTAAATAGGAATGGGTTAGGATACAGATATGGAGGTTGTCACTTGTTACCTTTTAAGCCACTTTTGGCATTAACAAGTGGTCTTTTTCAAAGTAGGTTGAATGTGTATGCTTAAACAATGCAATGAACATTTAAATATCCCAGAGTAGACTCCATGAATATCCTGCAGTAGACTTAGTGTAGTTATGGATGTTGAAGGTCACTTTCTTGATGTTCAAATGCTTGAATCTGACAGAACATGATCACATAAATTATGATAGTTTGATGAAACTTTTAAGCTGATGCAAATCCTGCTAAATGTAATAGAACATTCATAGTCTTTGTGGTGTTTATATTGGAGACTCTGAAGTGATTGTTTCCTTTTTCTGAATGAGAATGTGACTCTTTTTCTTTCTGAGCCTGTTTTTCTAAGATCTTGTATGCTTGTTTGATTGTCAACTAATGGATATGAGTCTGTGATTGGTATAAAGCTTAGGAAAGATCATGACTAGGCTAAAACAAACTTAGAAGAATTAGGCATGTCTATAGGGAATCTATGGCAATTGGCTAAGGTATTTGGAGTTGTGTTTGCCTATATTTGTGTGGGTCTGGGGTCTCCCCAGGTCTATTTGAATGTACTTAAGATGGTCAAGTGACTCTGAGTAGTGGTATATTGTGCATTAAAGGGTAACTTTAAAGAAAATGACATGCTATAGTAGGGCAGGGCAATCTAAAATGAGATTGGAATTTAGGACCACTAATAAGATCGTGGGGTGTCAAAGGCCCATTAGGAGTTAATGAAAGTCTATAGAAGCTATTGAGGTTGCTTTGAAATAAAATAGGGAACCTCATGTGCCATTAACAGAGCAAAGTGTCATGTTTAGTTTCATTTGAGTAGAATTTGGGCTCTGCATTCATATTACCTTATATTCCCTCTCTTTCATGTCTGATTTTATCAAAGGGAGTTTAAGATAGATTTAAAAGGTAATTTAAAGTCTTGATGTGTATTTAACTATCTAAAAAAATGATTGAACAACTGGAGTTGGAATTGTCTTGAACCTGAAATTTGATATTCAACTTGATCTTGCTTAGAACTCTTGAGTAACTTAATTCTCCCACTTTCTTGAGTATTAATGACTAAAGGTATTCAATGAGGCTTCTTATGGTATGGGTTTAAAACAAAAGTGGAATAGAAGCTGTTTGGTTCATATGATTAGTTAGGATTTAGGTGAGGCTCATTTTTAAAGGGGCGGGCAGTGCCAAACCATCTTTGTCCATGAGTTTAGTGGTTGACATTTGACAGGAGAGTGAGGTAAAGAGGTGGGTTTGCTTTGGGAGATTAAAAGGCGAGCCTAGGTATGAGCTGGAGGTAATGACTAGTGGAACCTGGGATCCTTTTTTGCTAAAAGTAAGGTGCAGGAAAAGGACGGGGAGGTGATGATCTCACCCTATCCTGCCCTTTTTTCAGGACCCTAAGGCTTTCTTAACTCCTTAGACCTTGTTCTCATGAATGTAGGGGTTCAGTGAGAGTTGATAATTGGCCAAGAATGGTTTGCCCAATGTTGGGGAAAATTCTTGTGATTTCTTATTGTCTAAAACTAAATCAGAATAGAGGGACAGTCACTTGTTATATCTTTGTCATGCCCTGGGGATTTTTGAATTTTATATTGTCCAAAACTAAGTTTGAAACAAAAGTAGGTGTCCTTTTCATGATTAGAAAGGTTGAATTGCCACTAACTGAGTCCTAAAGAGGTGAATTGCTTTTCTGGTGTCTGCATCCATGTTTCTCTTCTTTTCCTGAGGTTTGCTTTGTCTGGTTGCTTGCTTGCCTTCCTGAGGAATGAGTTTTAAGGGTTGTTATGGTTTTATGTGAGGACTGTGGTCATGTGAAGACACCTAACTGAGTCTAAACTTATAAATGAACATTTGACTGACCTTAAATTAGTAAAGACTTTTCACTTCTTGAACTAAATAATGTTACCTAGACTTTGCTGAAAACTGCAGAATAACCTAGACTAAAAAAAAAAAAAAAGAACTGTGATTTGCCTAGCAAAAATTGGTCCTGCATCATTAGTATTTTAAAGTCCTATTAAACACAGAATTAGGAGAATGAAATGACTAGTGTTAGTGTGCTTATGCTAAAATGAATGGTGTTCAATGGGATTTGGTTTGATGTTGATTATGGAGGTATGTTAAGTACTCCTAAGGACAGTATGGGCCACTTGGTCTAGACTAGTTTTTTCAAGACACCTCAAGAGGAGCAGAGAAGAGCCAAGCTCAGCTTGACTCATAGTATCAACCCCCAAATAAGGGGTGTCATGACCAGTCTACATGCCATGGGGGACATCATTGTCTTAAACGGATAGGATTTTCTTAAACCCCCACCATATTAAAAAAGAAATAGGACCTGAAGGTAAAAAAAAGTTAGAAAATTTAGCACGATCAAAGGTCTAGGATGCACCTAGGAGGCTAGGAATAATGAATGAGATCATTTTAAGAAGTTAGTCTTTAGTGTGTCTAAAGTAAATGAAATAGTCTGGGTCTGTAGGTGATAAGTGTCATCTGCTAGGAGTCTAAAGGAGTTGGATATGTGAAGATTAGGTCTTAAACTTCATGCTTTTTTTCTTTTTTCTTTTTTAGATCCATTGGTCCATATGCAGTTGATTTATGTCCCTGTCTATTTTAAATGGAAATTGGTATGAGGCTTTATTGTAACATGATCATGCATTTGCTGTATTAATACAAAGATTTTCTGTGGCCTTTTCTGAGAATATAAAACTAGACATTCCCAGTTTCATTTAGTGTTGTTGTTTAGGCTCCTTGATGTTACAGTCCTATCTCTTGAGGATTACAAGTTGTGGAATTTCCCCTTTTGTTTGTACCCTTTTATTGTGCTTTTGTGATCATTTTTAACAAGCTTTAATCTTCTATCCAAGACCTGCTTGTTACACCTCGGAAAAAAAAAAAAATTTTCCGTTGATGCACAGTGAGTAGGCTAAAGAGAAATATGAAGTATACGATGTTTCAATAAGTAAGGCATAGCAATTGATGATTCTAATTGAGATTCGAAAGTCATTCGATGTTAGATAAGAAAGTTGCCAAAAGAAGGCTATGTAAGCGATAAGTTTTGGAAAAGCTTTTATGAGTAGTAAGTCGATGACAACTTAATGATGTGTTGGGGAAGAGTTATGACGCCCCTTAGGTTGCTAAGGAAGTGATAAACAAGTGCTAAGAAGGTTCCATAAGGATTGGAGATCAAACGAGACGACGGGATCAAACTTGGTGGAAGCGTGAGTTCACGGCCGGATCCACGGCCCGGATTTCATTCCACGGACCGTGGATGGGTCCGTGGAACTGCCGGCAGAGAGAGCACTGGCTGGTCGTGAACCACGACCAGTTCTACGGACGCACTTGGTTCCACGGACCGTGGAACGGTAATCCAAATGGCAACCGACAGTGCCGAAATGTTTTAAGTGTTTAAATGAGTTCCCAACTTCATTATTTCATTTCCAACCTCTATCTACTTCTCTCTAAGACCTCTAGGGTTCCATGTATGTTTCATGAA
>NC_081342.1:38520044-38562087 GCF_029784015.1 Lycium ferocissimum | reverse complement strand
CACCAAACACATATGCACACGGCTACACTTCAATACCCACATATTCATAATTTTTATTCATTTCCATATGCTACAATATCCACAACCCATGCATCACACATGAAAATAAAATAAAATTAAATCATACCTTCTTCACTTCTTCCACCACTCGGCTAGAATTGTTCTTACAAAACAAATGGTTTTCTTCTTCCACCAACCCCACCATGAGATAGAGGACCTTTCATTTAGTAGGGGAGCTAGGATAAAATCATGTTTTTCCTTCAATTCTCATAACACCAAATTCGGCCATGGCCATGGCCACCATGGCCGAATGTCTCCCTTTTTCTCACTCTCTCTCTCTCTTGAATTTTCTAGAGTGGAGGATGAAAATATGTCTTGTTTTTCATCACATGCATATATATATATATAGGGAGAGGTGGCCGGCCATGTGCCATGTTATTCTCCAAATTTTTCTAGATTTTTCTTCCTTTCTCTTTCAATTAAAAGATGACTTATATTATAAGCCTTGATCCATACATATAATCACATGTCCATAGAATGATGGGGCCCACATACCTATACACACACTCCACAATTATATAGTATACACTTGTGCCATTTCATGAAAATTATTTTCCAACTTTTAGCCTGTTATATCCCGCATTCTAGTGCAATCGGATAATTCGAGACAAACGCGGGAGGACGACAAGCAAGGCCACATTTTTATTTTGATAAGCATATGAATGACTTATGACGTATTTAGAAGCGGAATTAATGAGGAAGGTCAAGGGCAAAATTGGAAGTTGGAAAACTAGTTTCATGAATTACCAAATTTGTCACAAAAGATTGGGCTTGAAAAAAAATTTTAAATTAGTGAATGGCCCAAGGAGGTGGCCGGCCATAGAGCATGGCCCAAAGCCCACATGGATTAATTATCCATGTGTATAATATGACTTAGGAATGAGATAATGATCTTGCCCCTTAGAACTTTCAAGAGAATTAGAGAAGGAGGGAACAAAACAAAAAAAAAAATAATAGAAAGCATGCACACGACCGGCCACGTGCATGCAAAGAGGGGCTATAAAAAGATGACCAAGTCATCTAATATCCATAATTCTCTAGAAATTTCAAGCAAGGAAGAACAAAACCAAGAAGGAGAAAAATCCAAGGCCTTTCGCCATAGAGACAATTTCCAAGGAAAATTTCAAAAAAATTCTTCAAAAATTATTTTCTACCAAGAAGAGAGTCCCTAACAAGGTGGAGTTGTTGTTGGAGCAAGGGAGACTCACAATCATACAAGTTGTTAAGTGTAGTCAAGTGAAGAAGTGAAGAAAAAGGGAAGGTGAGAACTTGTGCTCTCCTTTGCATGTTATGAATATTTATGCATGTTGTAGTGTGCAAAAGTGAATGAAATTCATGAAGAACAAGAATATAGCATGTGGCCGTGTACATCTATGCATGTGTAGGAAGTATGTCCAATTGTTTGTTTAGTGTTTGGTTGTTATTGTTGTGGATGATATGTGAAGAAAATGGATGTTGAATAAATTTTGAGAAGTTGTAGTAGGTATGTGGGTGTTGGCCGTGAGGTCATGGTGAAGAATGGAAGAGAATGAGTCAATTTTATTTAGTATTTTGCTTGTTGTTATGTTGTGAATTCTATGTTGTTAATGAATGCATAATAATCTTCCAAGGTTGTAGTAGTTTGAGACATGTTTTAGAAATCTATGAAAATTGAATAAATGCTTTTGCATGTATGGAGGACAACATGATTAGTATAGTGTTGTTGGAATTGTGGTTGATAGTTTGGCCGGGTTTGAATTCCCGGATTGTGATGGATGAGAAATTTGGCTATATTGAATGTTGAGGATGGTATATTTACAGAGGAAGTGCTGCCGAAATTTCGGTAGCCAAGTGGTTCTTTAAGATTCTAACTCTAAATATACTAATGAGAGTTTTGGTAAAAATGACCAATTCGCAGATTTCGACAAGATTGCGACGCGAATTCGGAATAGCTAAAGAGGCCGAAAGAGGTATGTAAGGTTTCCCCTTCCTTTCTTGGCATGTCTTAGACGTATAGGTTTGATTTCGCGCCTCGGGGACTTTCCTAACTCTAGAAATCCGCGATTGAAAATAGTTACTATTCATTCAAGAAGATTGAACTAAAAGTACTTGAATTGTGAAAGAAGTGTCTAAATATTCTAGAACGTGCAAGATAAGACCCGATTACCCTAAGGCCTTCATAAGTAACGTCATGACACGTATTATAGGTGTTGAGTACGCCACCTCATTTGACTCGAGGTGGGCCCACTTCTCGTGTTTTCTTTAGTGCTTTGCTTATTAACAATAAGTGTTGTAACTACTTTAATAAGAATACTTCTACGGCGATAATGATAACAGAATCAGAGCGCTATATGCGCGCTAATAAATGAACATGGTGTAAGTATATTATATAATAGCAGTCGAGCGCTATAGACGCTGATATATATTTATACATGGAATTTTCATATATTCATGGGCGCTATAGACGCCGATATTTATACATGGAATTTTCATATATTCATGGGCGCTATAGACGCCGATATTCATACATGGAATTTTCATATATTCATGGGCGCTATAGACGCCGATATTCATACATGGAATTTTCACATATTTATGGGGAAAAGGGAGGTAATGGCAGAGCGTTATATACGCATATCCACCGATCGGGGCATTACATGACTTGATATCGTCCCGACGCGGATGCCCGGACGCGGATGTGTATATTTATGGTTAAATGGATCGGCTGCCGACGCCTCGGCAATAATATATATATTCTATATTTTATGCATTTATGTATATATACAAATGAGTAAGGAAAGTTAAGAAAGCACGGCATCTGCCCAAGGGCACCTATATATACAGGTTATCTTTCTATCCCAGGACTCGAGTTGTAATTCTTTTATGTCATTATGCATGATTTATGTTCTCGTAAATTACTATTCATGCCTTAAATACTCGGTACACTATTCGTACCGACGCCCTTCTTGTGGGCGCTCGCGTTTCATGCCGCGTGGTCGTACAGACAGCGGATTTGATCATTAGAGCTCTACCGCAGTACACGATACGGGGCCGCCTCCGCTTGTCCCGAGCCTCACTGTGGTACTCTTTTGTGTATATATTTTCGGCTCGACAAGACTCGGCCCTTTCTATGTATAAGTGTACTATGTCTAGAGGCTCGTAGACGTATATGTACGATCGGTTATGTACGGTTAAATACGCGGTATTTTGGCATTCTAATGTTGTTGTATGATGATAGCGAGGCTAATCGGTCTATGTTTATAATGACGTGGCTAATGTTAATGTTTAGCTTGAGAAAAAAATACGACCGTTTATACGACTTGCTAAGAGGTACGGTAAAGTGATGTGGTAAGGGTGCTCGGTACAAGTATCGGTATCGTCACGGCCCCTAGACGGGTCGTGCGACGAGGTGGTATCGAGCAAGCTCGGTCCTAGGAGTTTGTTCACGAGCCGTGTCCAAGAGAGTCTTGTTTATGGGTGTGTAGCGCGCCACACTTATAAACAGGTGGAGGCTGGGTGGCATTTAGGAAATATGACCTTCTTTGCATTCTAAGATCGTGCGATAGTAGCCGTGCTACCAGTGTTTCCATATTCTTTTCCTAATCCTATGTTATGGTTTCGGAATGCCACCGAAGAAGAGAGCTAGAGCAGCCCCAGAGGCGAGACAAAGAAATGCCAGCCGGTGGCGAGGCCATCCAGCTATCGACTTCGGCTTGGTTGCCGCACGGCCCGCCGCAAGATACGCACCCGGGAGACAAGGGCAGGGTGCTAGTGGCCCGTGATTTCATCGCCCCTAAGACCCCCGGAGTTTTATGGGTCAAAACCAGAGGAAGATCCGCAGAATTTTATAGATGAGATGCTAAGGACACTGAGGATTATACATGCTTCCGATACAGAGTCAGTGGAATTGGCATCGTACAGATTGCGGGATGTAGCAGTGTGTATGACACTGGGAGATCCTCAAGGGGAGCAAATGCCCCTCCCCCCGGTTTGGTGAGTTTATCGAGGCATTTCGCGACATTTCGCCCGCCGGAAGTTCGACGAGCTCGAGCTGATATGTTCTTAAACCTCAAGCAAGGAAATATGAGCGTTAGGGAATACAGCCTCCGCTTTAATTCGCTGGCCAGGTATGCCCCAGCCATGATCGCTGATATGGGGGATCATATACATCGATTTGTGAGCGGGTTGGGGCGCGTATAATTAAGGAGTGTGCGACGCCTTCACTCCGGATGGAATGACTATTGCCCGTATCCGTGCTCATGCCCAAAACTCCGGAGGAACAACACCGACGCGGAGAAGAGCGCTATCCGGACGGGGCTCCGGAAAAGGGGCGGATTTCCCCGGCTAGAAGTGAGTATAGAGGGACAGCACGGGAGCAATCTAGGTATTCAGCCAATGTTGGGCCAGTGCGCCCCCCTCGCTTTGCCGATACAGAGCTTCGTAGTCCCCGATAGAGCCGATTCTGGTAACGATGCCACCCCCGCGCGCGCGCGCGCGATGTGGTAGGCCACACTCGGAGAGTGTCTCTCGCAGCATGTGTGCTTGCTATACTTGCGGCGGGTTGGCCATCGGATGCGTGATTGCCCACCGAGGTATGAGAGACCAAGCCCAGCCCGCCGGTCCGCGGTTGGTTCATCGTCGACCGTACGCCCTCCCCGGACGTACTTCCCAAGCTTCGGGACGCGGCCGAGGTAGAGGAGGAGCATCCAGCTCGCCCGGCCCTCCCCACCGCCTATATGCACCGACAGGCGACAGGACCCCGAGCCTTCCGCGCACGCGGCCACGGAGTACTTTTTCGCACCCTTCTATGATACGCGTGTCAGTTGATTCGAATTCTATCTTATCCTACGCTGCCTTTGTATTGCTAAACATATTAAGAATTCGGAAATTAGGACGAAGAGTAGCCATACGTACAGGTAAAAGTGAATACTAGAGCCTGCGGAGGGCAGAACTGTAAACAAAAGAAAAGATGTGTTACGTGGGCGATTTGAAAACTGCTAAGACCCTAACTCGTTCCATATTATGTGATATAAGCAAAGGCGAGGGAGTGGAGACGAAAATACTAATGCCGGACGCCGGAATGTATTAGAGTTTCAAGGTTAAGCGTGCTAGAGCGAGGATAATTTTACGATGAGTGACCCCGGGAAATATGTTGAAAACTTCATAATTATGGAACCGGGGACGAATGTGAAGAGTAAGTAGTTTAAAGTAAATTAGAGTGTGTGGAGGACTGGAAGCCCTATAAAAGCCGTGTGAGCTGGACTAGCAAGACGGGAGAGCGTGCTAGATTTAAAATGGATATGTTAGGCGACATATGGGATATTGACGAAGGAGACTCCCCCGAATATTATCATACGCTATGAGGCCGCGCTCAACATTCGAGGACGAATGTTCTAAAGGGGGGGAGGATGTTATATCCCGCATTCTAGTGCAATCGGATAATTCGAGACAAACGCGGAGGACGACAAGCAAGGCCACATTTTTATTTTGATAAGCATATGAATGACTTATGACGTATTTAGAAGCGGAATTAATGAGGAAGGTCAAGGGCAAAATTGGAAGTTGGAAAACTAGTTTCATGAATTACCAAATTTGTCACAAAAGATTGGGCTTGAAAAAAATTTTAAATTAGTGAATGGCCCAAGGAGGTGGCCGGCCATAGAGCATGGTTAAAAGCCCACATGGATTAATTATCCATGTGTATAATATGACTTAGGAATGAGATAATGATCTTGCCCCCTAGAACTTTCAAGAGAATTAGAGAAGGAGGAACAAAACAAAAAAAAAAAATAATAGGAAAGCATGCACATGACCGGCCATGTGCATGCCAGAGGGGCTATAAAAGATGACCAAGTCATCTAATATCCATAATTCTCTAGAAATTTCAAGCAAGGAAGAACAAAACCAAGAAGGAGAAAAATCCAAGGCCTTTCGGCCATAGAGACAATTTCCAAGGAAAATTTCAAAAAATTCTTCAAAAATTATTTTCTACCAAGAAGAGAGTCCCTAACAAGGTGGAGTTGTTGTTGGAGCAAGGGAGACTCACAATCATACAAGTTGTTAAGTGTAGTCAAGTGAAGAAGTGAAGAAAAAGGGAAGGTGAGAACTTGTGCTCTCCTTTGCATGTTATGAATATTTATGCATGTTGTAGTGTGCAAAAGTGAATGAAATTCATGAAGAACAAGAATATAGCATGTGGCCGTGTACATCTATGCATGTGTAGGAAGTATGTCCAATTGTTTGTTTAGTGTTTGGTTGTTATTGTTGTGGATGATATGTGAAGAAAATGGATGTTGAATAAATTTTGAGAAGTTGTAGTAGGTATGTGGGTGTTGGCCGTGAGGTCATGGTGAAGAATGGAAGAGAATGAGTCAATTTTATTTAGTATTTTGCTTGTTGTTATGTTGTAGAATTTTATGTTGTTAATGAATGCAATAATCTTCCAAGGTTGTAGTAGTTTGAGACATGTTTTAGAAATCTATGAAAATTGAATAAATGCTTTTGCATGTATGGAGGACAACATGATTAGTATAGTGTTGTTGGAATTGTGGTTGATAGTTTGGCCTGGGTTTGAATTCCCGGATTGTGATGGATGAGAAATTTGGCTATATTGAATGTTGAGGATGGTATATTTACGGAAGAGGAAGTGCTTCTAAATTTCGTAGCCAAGTGGTTCTTTAAGATTCTAACTCTAAATATACTAATGAGAGTTTTTGGTAAAATGACCAATTACGATTTCGACAAGATTGCGACGCGAATTCGAATAGCTAAAGAGGCCGAAAGAGGTATGTAAGGTTTCCCCTTCCTTTCTTGGCATGTCTTAGACGTATAGGTTTGATTTCGCGCCTCGGGACTTTCCTAACTCTAGAAATCCGCGATTGAAAATAGTTACTATTCATTCAAGAAGATTGAACTAAAAGTACTTTGAATTGTGAAAAAGTGTCTAAATATTCTAGAACGTGCAAGAGATAAGACCCGATTACCCTAAGGCCTTCATAAGTAACGTCATGACACGTATTATAGGTAAGTTGAGTACGCCACCTCATTTGACTCGAGGTGGCCCACTGCTCGTGTTTTCTTTAGTGCTTTGCTTATTAACAATAAGTGTTGTAACTACTTTAATAAGAATACTTCTACGGCGATAATGATAACGAATCGAGCGCTTATATGCGCGCTAATAAATGAACATGGTGTAAGTATATTATATAATAGCGCAGTCGAGCGCTATAGACGCCGATATATATTTATACATACGGAATTTTCATATATTCATGGGCGCTATAGACGCCGATATTTATACATGGAATTTTCATATATTCATGGGCGCTATAGACGCCGATATTCATACATGGAATTTTCATATATCATGGGCGCTATAGACGCCGATATTCATACATGGAATTTTCACATATTTATGGGGAAAAGGGAGGTAATAGCGAGCGTTATATACGCATATCCACCCGATCGGGGCATTACATGACTTGATATCGTCCCCGGACGCGGATGCCCGGACGCGGGACGTGCATATTTACGGTTAAATGGATGGGGATACAAGCCGACGCCTCGGCAATATATATATATTCTATATTTTATGCATTTATGTATATATACAAATGAGTAAGGAAAGTTAAGAAAGCACCCGATTCCCGCGGGCACCTATATATACAAAGTTATCTTTCTATCCCCGGGACTCGAGTTGTAATTCTTTTTATGTCATTACGCATGATTTATGTTCTCGTAAATTACTATTCATGCCTTAAATACTCGGACACTATTCGTACCGACGCCCTTCTGCGGGCGCTACGCGTTTAAATGCCGCGGCAGTCGGCAAGACAAGATTTTTGATCATTGGGAGCTCTACCACCAGTGCAGTACAGGACGGGGGGCCGCTCGCTTGTCCCGAGCCTCACTTCGTGGTACTCTTTTGTGTATATATTTTCGGGCTCGCGTTTACTGGCCCTTTCTATGTATAAGTGTACTATGTCTAGAGGCTCGTAGATTTATATGTACGATCGATATACGCTTAAATACGCGGTATTTTGGCATTCTAATGTTGTTGTATGATGTGATAGCGAGGCTAATCGGGTCTATGTTTATAATGACGTGGCTAATGTTAATGTTTAGCTTGAGAAAAAAATACGACTGTTTATACGACTTGCTAAGAGGTACAGGTAAAGTGACAGGTAAGGGGTGCTCGGTACAAGTATCGGGTACTCGTCACGGCCCCTAGACGGGTCGTGACATAGCCTTCAATTTTTCCTTATTCCAAATTTACCCTTAACGCTTCATTCCAATAATATTTTTAAACGACTTGCGCACTACCGCAAAACCGGAAAATGGCCTTGCCCTTAACCTCCCGCAATTGTCATACAATATTCCAACGTAGAAAATGCGGGATATAACAGAACAAGCCTTGGATGACAATACACTTCTTGCACCAAAACCCTAGTTCACCCTTTCTTGAATTTCTTGGTTTAGATGACCACAGGTTTCCTTCGATTGATTCACCTAGATTCTTGTTGTTGATCCATGTTTTCCTTGGTTTTCTTGTGGATGAAATGTGTGGAAGGTTCTAGAGGGTTTGGAGAGAGATGGAGGAGTGTATGGAATGAAAGAAATGTTGGAACTCATTTATATAATTGAACCAAGTTCAGTCTCGTCGGGAGTTCCACGGACTGTTCCACGGTCCGTGGAACCAAGTGTCGTCCGTGAAACTGGCGGGTCGTGGTTCACCGACCAGCCAGCTTCCTCTCTCGGGAGTTCCACGGACCCATCCACGGTCCGTGGAATATTATATGGGCCGTGGAAGTGGTGGGAAATCATCCTTTCACCAAAGTTGTTCCCGTCGGCTTCGTTTGATCTCCAATCCTTATGGAACCTTCTTAGCACTTGTTTATCACTTCATTAGCAATCTACGGAATGTCATAACTCTTCTCCAAGACATCCTTAAGACATCATTAGTTCAATACTCGTAATTTTCCCAACACACTCAACTTATAACCCGCTTTTCTTAACAACCTTCCTTCCTTAACTCGAATGTCTTTCAAATCTCATTTAAGGTTGTCAAAAGCCATTACTTACTCATCGAAATCTCGCATACTTTATGCTCTTCATTAGCCTGTTCACTGTGCATCAACGAAATTTTTTTTCGAGGTGTAACAACAACTTAGTGAAATTGGGTCATGACACAAGGCCCTAATTTCATTAAGGGTATTATTGTAATAGCACTAGTAGTCTTCTTATCTTAGTTAGTATAAATACTATACTTGTCATTTCATTAGGGACTTTTGATGAATTGAATGTTGAAGAAACTCTTTTGAGACTAGATCTCCTTGTATGGAGTTAAGTTAGATAGGTTAGCTAGTGTTAGATTAGGGTGGATTCCCTTAACTCTTTACCTTGAACCCTTTCGGATAATCTTGGATTAGATGTCCATGTATGAGTTTGAGTTTCCTTTCTCCCTTCGATTAGTTCATGTTTTTGTTTGTTGATTGATAGGTGTAGGTATCAAGTCCTATGTTGATTAATCACAACAACTAGTTGTTTTAGTCTTTTCTTTCTTCAATTCTCATCTCCTATTTCGTCATTCTCATCTATTTATTTCTTACTATCTTTAATTTCTGCATTTGTTATTTGATTTCAGGCCTCTCTAGTCGAATCGTATCATGTGATGTCTTAAATAGATGCATTGATAAGACCGTCACATGTGCGTTTATTGTTGACGAGCGCAAAACACAATATAATTTAAGCGCTGCGTTAGTCAAAGATAGTATAGTAGTTAGATCATCTCCATAGGGATTGGTACAAACAATTATTCAAACAAAATCTTGCTCAGTATTATTCAAGTGGTCAAAAAATTGAGTTATTGTAGTTATAAACCATGATTATCGACTACGAATATAATTAATGACAATTGACAAGGAAAGCAAATGTTATTATTCATATGAGAAGTAAAGGTAGTAGACAAGACAAATGCAAGATTTTAGCAATTAGCTCTGATTCGTTTTATCATTCTCCTCTAAATTTTATTGAGTCTCTCCAATTCAATAAGTAATTAGTTTACTCAAGAATCTTATAAACATCTTCCGATTATTTATACAGACTTCACAAATTAAACTAATGCAAGCCCATAGAATGTTCAAATAGTAGAATTTCACAACCCAAATGCAAGGTCATGATGGCGCCTATTCTTCCCCACCGATAGGCAAGCCGAAGCCTGAACACAATTAAATCAATTTAAAATCAGAATAAGAGCGATAATCATTTCTTATTAAAACAAATCAAATTCGATACAATTTATACAACAAGCGAAACTTAAGAAAATTGAACATAACCCCAAAACCTGGTCTTAAGTGTACATGAGCACTACAGAGTTTCCTAACCATTTAAACAGCTCAATACTACAAACTGTCCAAATAAAAATTAGACAACATAAAGTATCTCAAAAGAGGAGAAATCCGAGGGCCACACATTGTACAGTAAGCTCTCCCCCAAGCTATTGATTAGAATCCTGAATGTCGGACTCGAACACAATCAAAACCTGCACCATAAAAAGATGCATAAAGTGTAGCGTGAGTACGAAAACAACGGTACTCAGTAGCATCATCGACCGACCCTAGTTGATACGGAGACGAAGCTGGCCGACAACCACTTACTACTTCTCTTAACCAAGATTAGTACAAGAGATACGAGAAAGTGATATCATATCTACAGAATTCAACATAAATATACTTAACCCTTCCAATGCTTCGTGTTACCACTAGACTAGCTGGAGCTACCACACACCTAGCATATGCAATTTGTCTTACTAGTAAGCCTTAACCAACTATGAATATTGGCAGTTCATAAGCCTAATGAAACTTCTAATCCCTTGGTTTCACTAAGTCTTTAGACATGTCTTATGGACAATTCGGAAGATCCTATCCATTAAGCACACCTATACTTATTTACCATTAATTTAAGTGTAGGATAACCATATACTAACTAGTTTAACTCACATAATAGGTAGATTTCAATAAGGGAAGTCAACACGAATATCCACAACAACCATCACGAAGAATGAATGAAAGTGATGCAAATGCAATGCAAGGCCATTATTTTGCATCCTGGTATACACACGTTCGAATGTCAATGAAATCATGACCCATGCAGATCTCATGAGGCCCATATACTACCGCTCTAGAAAGTCCTCGGATCACGGATTCCACATATCATGTCTCAATAACCTGTCACTTAGTCGGCCAGACCCATTTGTCAACGGAACGCGCTAAAGCATCATCACTCGTCCGTAACAAAATCTCTTCGGACTCACAATCATATCTTCAAATAGTATGCATGAAATATGTATAAAGTATGAATATGGCATACATCAAGTCAAGAGCAAGTATATAAGCATGAAATCCATCCTTAAGTTCTCAATATCATAAAAGGTTCACCTTTTTTACTTCCTTTTTATTCTAACGAGGATATATGAGTGATATGCACACAAACAGATAAGACATGCAATATTAAATGACATAAAATATGGGCATCCAACCCCAATCATAGATCTAAAGGTTCGTACTAATCTATCAGCTAGTGCTCAAAGCATGGCATTCAGACCAGCTATACAATTGAAAGTGCGCAAATACCCTTATCATGAAGATCAGTATCCGATACTCGTGCTCGTTACCTCACGAGTATCAGAACCCCCTTAATTAGCCCATAACCCTCTTAATAAATTCCTTTTAGACCAACCATACGTGCGAATAAGGTACACGGTCTCAACTTTCTTGGAACTGAAGCTTAGTATCCCGAAGTCTCCTAGTTTCTTTTCGAAATCTCCGAATGGATTCCAATCTGTTCGACACATATTGCACACACACACTTATGAGTCATAAAATGCTCACATTTAGCCGATAAAGGTTCGATCTTTAGAAATATCCAACCCCTCCAACTTGCGGCTTATGGGCATAGAAGGGTAAAATGGGGATTTTGAATTTCCAAAATTAGTTTACCTAACCTTTATGAAGTCTAATTCATCAAGAAGTATTCAGTTTAATACCAGACACAAGGCTCATTTAGGAAAATATGAAAAAAGGATTCTAGGTTTCATGGAGTGTGTATCCCCACTCTTCTTCCTCACCAAAGAAACCACCATTAAAGTCCTCTAGTGAAGAATATAGAATCAAATGAGAGAGATAGGGACTTACCATAGCAAGGTTTTTGGTCTAAACTATTATGCCCCTCGTCTTCGTAGTAGAACTAATGATTTTCTAATCGAGTATGTCTTGAGAATAGAGACCCGTGCCCGAGTTTGGGGACATAAAGTGTTGTACTCTGTGTACAAAGGTATCGATAGGTATTCTGGATAAATTATGGAGTTAGAAGCTAAACGGATCGAATCGACAAAATCTGAACTGAATCAGGAAATTTTGCAGACACCAGTCACTGTCGACGGACCGATGACATATCGACGGAGTGTTACTATGCACCATCAACATGTTCCTGCAGACTGAGATCTGCAGGCGCAATTCGACGGGTCAAGTCGACGGACCGTTGATGCGTCGACAAGACCATCGACCCAACCATTAACATGTTTTTGCAATCAGGGATTTATAGGCATAAGTCAACGAAGCAGGTCGACGGGTCGTCGACCCACTCGTCGAACTGCTTTTCTAGAACCTTCTAGTCTCAGTTATAAATAGACGACCCTTGTCTTCATTTTTTCGGATTTCGCCTTCTCTACACTTCATGATACCTCTAGAATATTCCATACACCATATGAGCACATATCCAAGAGAAAACAAGGAGTAATTACCAAGAATCAAGGGGATTAAACGCAAAAGAGGCCCACTAGGGTTGGTAGAAGCCAAGAATTCATTTGGTATTGAAGTTGGGGTTTTCTTCAAGTGAAGTATTTTCATCCAAAGCCCATTCCTACATATTCAAAGGTGAGTTTTGTGTTCATTTCATGTTATTAATAGTATTGAGTGGTTGAAGGACTTGGGTTAGAGAAGAAAGTAAAATATAAGTTCAAATATGGAGAAAATGGTATTTTGAGTAGTAAGTTAATGTGAATCATGATTCTTAGAATGAGATGATTATAATCTTGTTATAAATGATGCTAATGACATTGAGGAAGTGTTATGTGAAGATTAAATATGACGTTGTAGTATAGTCATGGTTATGGATGATTTGAAGATGAATTTGAGAAGTACATAATGTTTAACTTGAAGAATCTATTGATTATGATATTATGGGTGTTGTCATGGATGTTTAGGAGTTGTTTATTGTATGGGGAAAGTTGTAGAAACAAATGAGGTGTTGCCCAATTTTCGTTAGTTCTTAGTCGTTATAGCCTAGACTTAAAAGTGCGTCTAATAATCTAACCTTAGTACAATTCTCTTGGATGTAGAATCATGAGCTTGGAAGGAAAGCATTTAGTTGATAAAGTTAAGAAGACGTAAAGGTATGTAAGGCTAGTTCCGTTATTTCAAAGGCACGACTTCTATGCTATGATCTCTTTTCTATATTCCATGATCTTATTATATCCTAATAGTTGAAAGTTCATGAGTCTGAAGAGTTTCCTATGAGATAAAGATGAGATATGCTCCATGATAATGATGGTATTTCAGAGATTCCGAAGCCTATGAGATGATGCTAATATGGGCTTGATGATCCCATCTTTGTGATTTCATTGATGTTGTTTCTTATTGCTGTCTCGACTCATGATATTAGTTCCTTCAAGGTGAGACGTAGAGATGATGAATATTTCTTAATGTAATCGGAGGTTACCGACCTTACGTCACTCCGATAAAGTCATAGCTTTCATTTGGGCTCTCATGCATGCATTATGTTATTTTCTTGTATGATCACAACGGGCCTACATGGCCGGGTAGTATAGCACCGTGCCTATATGGTTGGGCAGACACACCACTGCAGTGGGCACCTTACGCCCCGGACGCGGGCTAATGATGATCACACCGTACCTATATGGTCAGGCAGCTTATATATATGCGTTATATGATATTATTTTTATTATAAAAATTAGCATGCATGACTCCGCCTAAGAGGCAATCAGTTACAGGTTTGTTCTTCATCTTATGCCCATTCGTTTCTTTATTATGCTATTGTACATGCCTTACATACTCAGTACATTGTTCGTACTGATATCCTTGTTTTTTTATGGATGCTGTGTTCATGCCCACAGGTAGACAGGGAGACGGCGCAGATGCTTAAGAGCTTTCTCAGCAGATTTGCAGGAGCACTCCACTACTCCGGAGTTGCTATTTCTTGGTATATTCTTTTGTGAACATATTGGGCATGGCAGGGTCCTGTCCCACCCTTATGATTTCAGTACTTCAGTTAGAGGCTCGTAGATACTTATGTGTGGGTTGTTGATGTTTAGTGACTGCTTCCTTGTATATTATGTATATCATTTTTTTAGCCTCGTGGGCTTATGCATATATACATGTTTTGGGAAGATATTTGGAGATTGTTTCGTGATAAGTCCTGTGTTGAGAAGGATGTATGTCCAGGTTAAGCATGATCGATAGCATGATGAGTGGTGCTCGGTAGTCAACTCCGGGTACCCGTCATGGCCCACTAGTTAGGTCGTGACATAAACCCTTCAAGGTTGCTCTAGGTTGAGTCCCCAATCCAAAATGTCCAAATAGAATGAGCAAAGATGAAGTAGGATATTTATTCTAGGTCTGATTCAGCGATCTGCGCTTCGTGCACTTCTCCCTCAGATGCGAACTCGCCGAAGCGGACAACCCATTTGCTTCTACGAGCTTATTAATCCGACTCAGGTTTCATAGGACCAGACCCTTTTTATGCAGCAGCAGACACGCCGCTGCATAACCAGCCTCGCCTCTACGAGACTTTGGCTACTAGAATTTGGAAGGTTTAATCTTCCAATTTTTGACATTCGTAACATATCTGTGACCTCCTAGACTTGAATCAATCATGGATATTATTCCAAAGACGCTTTACGAACTTACCCGATCACGTGGAATTTTCGAAGGAAGTACAAAATAAACCGAACAACTCGAACATGTAAGAATTTTGGACTCAATCTCGTATCGAGAATCTAACCAAACGCATCAACCGACTTATTATTTGTTTCTCATGAGTTAGCTATGCTTAAATCTAAGTCGAGAGGAAATCCACAAAAGCAAGAATTGTCAAAAAACATCACAACGACCGATTAAACACATGTTCGTCCTCGAACAAGAACTAAATGAAAACTTGCGCCGCCGAAAAGTTAAAAATATCTAATCACAAAATCTTCACAGCCTTATCCATAATATGCCTCGATGCTTCACAACCACTCATTCACCAACATAAGCTGGGGAATATTTCTTGTATGCCTAACTCGTAGAGTGCTAAGAACCGAACTATTTTGTGCCTCATGAACGTACTTATATGACCTCTCAAGAGTGGCTGGTAAATGTGACATATACTCTATTATGATTCTGCTATGCCACTCTAATACCTAAGTACCGATTGGTGATCTCTATATAAAATAGAATAGGTTACCTGGTGAGTCCCTCACTTATCTATCGTTCTCCATCCCCCACTTAGGGTACACCCGCGAATAACTTAAATTTTTGATCTTTATGACACATCGTGCTCTGCTTAACTCAAAATGGGATTTTTTGTTACACCTCGTTCTTCGCGTACATTATAGTTTCATTTTAAGTCGGCTATCGTAGGTTCGTATTGAAGATCATTTGGAAAGTTTTATATGGGGACTATGCGTATATTTTGGAGTTATATAAGTCTTTAAACATGTTTGGGAAAGAGTATGAAGATTGGACATCAAACAAATCGGAAAGAATACGTTTCATTGAAAAATTAGACTGAGACCATTTCATGGCCATTTTCACGGACCGTGAAAATGGTGTTGGTCCACCGTGAAATGGTGGCAGAGGGTGGAAGTTTCTGGAATGGTTTAACACGGCCACTTTCATGCCCAGTAAAATAATTCACGGTCTGTGAAAGTGCCCATGGAATTGAGGCGGTTCCTTGATTATAAATTAAATGGCCACGACCTGGGGCTCATTTTTCACTAGAAATCAGATCCCTAGTGCCTCTCCAAGCTCTCTCAACCATCACTACTCACCCATAAACATCCCAAATCATATTAAGAGAAGATCAAGCCCAAAAATAATCCTCAACTAGATGATAGAAGTGTGTGTGTACTTGCTTCTATTTGGAGTTGGTGAATTTGGTCTTGAAGCAAGTTGTGTGGGTTGATGTTGTTCAAGTATAAGGTATGTTATTCACTCTATTACTTATGTTCAGTTGATTTTAAGGTTTAGAAAGTCTTAAAGGTGAAGACAATCATGGTAGAAAGATCATAAAGAATTGTGTTGTAGTTGTTGGTTATGGATGGAATTTAAAAGGAAGTTTTGGACTATTTGAGTCTAATTTGAATATAATCTCTTGGCTATGATATTGTTTATGTTGTTATTATTGTTTTAGGAGTTTTTTTGAAGTTTGGTGGAAGTAGATGATATAGGGGAATGCTGCCCGATTTTCGTTAGCTTACCAATTAATCCCGTTTGACCTTATGGGAGTTTCAATGACTTAACCTTAGTATGAATCATCTTGAATGTAGATTTACTAGCTCGGGAAGATAGACGTTGAGTGGTTAAGTGGACGACGAGGTATTTTAAAGTTGTTCCTTTCTTTCCTTTTCGCATGATCCTTATGAACAAGACGTAAATGTAGCGTTTAGCCATAATGATTCTATTCTTAGAGTTAGGGATGATCCATTTGATTCGTGTTCCATAATGTTTCTTTAGAAAGTCTTCATTTAGATTCAGTATGGTCTCTAGAGTTACTTGTACTCTTATCATGTTTATGCATTGCATTTCATTTATATATACATACATATACGTACCCATGACCCTTATGTATATATATATATATATATATATATATATATATATATATATATATATATATATATATATATATATATATATATATATATATATATATATATATATATATATATATATATGGGGTATGGGGAAGGTTACGCATTATATACGCACCGCCACCCTCGATCACCGATGATATGAGAATAACGATGATGATGATGATGATGCCCATAGAGGATGATACGATACGATGAGATGCCCACAAAGGCTCGACGGGGGTTATATATATATATATATATATATATATATATATATATATATATATATATATATACACACACACACACATATATATATACGGTAGAAATTGATATTACAAAAGTTTGGATTGGGAAAACGATTTGAGGCATTTGATGAAAGGGAAGGGGATATGGATTTCTTAGTGTTTCGTGCTTGTACGTGTTGTTGATTTATTATACACATACAAGATCTAAGAGATGGTATTCACCTTTTTAAAGACACTAGCATTTTACTGGGAAACCTCTCTCCGTCTTTAAGTCATGTAAGTTTTTATAACTATATTTCTATATTAATGTTATATCCCGTATTTTGTACATTGAGACATTCCGAGCTAACCGTGAAAAGTTAAGGACAAGACTATTATGGAATACGAGGTAGAGACTTTTAACCTCCAAGTTTGTTTTAAGGCACAAGTTGCTCATAATTTTATTGGATGGAAATATTGAGGAAAATTGGTGGCTAGAAGTTGAAATTAATATTTCATAAAAAAGCCAAAAGTGGCCAAGTGGCCGTGTGGGGTATGGGTCCCACACATGGCTAGCCAATTGTCTTAAGCAATAAGGGGGTACATGTGTTCATCTTGTATTTGTAGGAGCCATGTATATATATAGACAAGGGATGACTAGCAAGACAAGTATTCATCTTTTTCAACACTTAGAAAATTCAAGAAGCTTGGAGAAAAAAAAATGGAGAAGCATTCGGCCAAGAGCTGGCCGAATATGGTCCCAAAAATTTTGATAAAAAAAAAATTATTTTCTTCTAGCATTTCAACCAATTGGAAGGTCCTCTATAACGTGGAGTGGTTATTGGAGCAAGAAAGCATTCATTTTTGCAAGTTACAAACCCTAGCCAAGTTGAGAAGTGAAGTGGAGAAGGTAAGGTTTAATCCTCTTTAAATGTCTTATAGATGATTTGTACATGTTGTAGTGTGTAGAAATGGATGAAATTCATGAAATCTTGCAAGTTGATGTTGTAGCCGTGAGTGGGCTGTTTTGGTGTAGAAGGAATGAACTAAATTTATTTAGTGTTTTGGTTGTTGTTGTTGTGGATTCTATGATGTAAAATGAAGGTTTAATGATCAAAGTTGAAGTTATAATCGTGTGGGCTGATTTGGAAGTTAATGCGATTTTAATATAGTTTCTTGAATTTATGAGAATGATGTTGTTAACGTGTGGATTGTTGGTGTAGTTCATGAATTTGGAAGAAAGAAATGTGTTGTTGTTGTTCCTATTGAAGTTGGAAGGTTTCGGGTGGCCTTGTATATTGGTTGGGTTGTTTTGAATATTGTGCGAATTGTTGAAGTGTTCTTGAATCTTGTTTGAATGACCTCGGATTGGTACTTGAATGTGTGACCATTGGTGTTGGTTTGATTGTATGCGGTTGATTTGAATGTAAATGAAATGCCGTCGAATTATATGGAAAAGAATTACTAATGTTAGAATGCGTTTTGAATTACTCGTTGATGTTTCTAGTATGGTTGTTGGTTTTGTTGTTGACGATTTGGCCGAGTTGAATTCTCGGGGTTTGTTGAATTTATGGGGGAAATGCTGCCCAAATTTTTGTAAATAAAGTGATGGCTTGGGATTGAATTCCTAAGTGCCTATGGCTAATGTTTGGTATATAATGACGTTATTGTAGATCTTGGAAAGTCCGAGACTTAAGTTTGGATTAGCTTAGGGAGCGGACGGGGTATGTAAAGCTTATCCCTTCTTTCTTTTGGCATGTCTTAGTTGTAAGTAGGCTATGATACGAGCCTCGGGGTAACTCTATTCTTACGATCCGAGCATGTCTACGATTCTTATTCACCTCTTAATGTTGGCATCCTTAATGTAGTAGAACTATGGTCCTTATGTCTTTGGTATGATTGGATTTCAAATGTTGCATAAAAATTTTTGTTCCTAAAGGATTCTATGTTGAATAATGTCCCTAACTTTCATAGAAGGGCTCAGATTGCTTCGATGTGTTCGTGGAAAGTCCTAAAGTGAATAATGTCCGTAACTTTCCGGGGCGGGCTCGGATTGGTTTGATACATGTCTACGATCTCTAAGATTCTCTTTGATGTAGTCCTAATGGCATTAGAACGGATTTTATATGACTATCGTTTGATACTCGAGCGTTGATTTCTTACTTATCTATCGAGTCTTAAAAGGTGATTTTATGTGCATATGGTTTCTCACTACTCTGCTCGTGCCAGCCTCAATATGTCCTTCACTGAGTCCCGGGCCAGGACACGTATTCGTGCAACTCCCCTGCATTGTTCACCGAGTCCCTCACTAGAGGGCCGGGTACGGTATATATATGATGATGTGATGATGGCGCTAGCCCACAGGATGGGCCAAGTATGATATACATGATGGAGACAGGATCTCCTTTACCGAGTCCCTCACTAGAGGGCCGGGTACGGTATATATATATATATATATATATATATATATATATATATATATATATATGATGGCATGATGACATGATGACATGATGATATGATGATTTTATTTACTGCGTCCCTCACTAGAGGGCCGGGGCATGTTATATATACATAATATGATGATTTACTTACTGAGTCCCTCACTAGAGGGCCAGGACACGTTATGTATATGCATATGTACTACATGATATTGATATGCATGATTTATGTTTTCAAAGGTGTCACGACCCGACTCCGTAGCGTGGCGCCGGTGCCTTACTTAGGCACCCAAACAAACTTACGAACCAAATTGCCATATCAGGACACACGTCCAGATTTAACAGACATTATTCGTACCGATAGCAAATAGCAGACGTCATACAAATACAGAAACGAATGCTGTCCTAAGCGGTCGCCCGTGCAGAATCATCAGATCAGAATCGGAACTGGCGGAATGCACATCGCCCAGACATACACATACATACATACATATGGGCCATATCGGCCATAGTAGCATACGGGCCGCTTAAGGACGCAAAACAGAATCACATACAAACGAACCGGACCCATGACCCACAAATATGACTACAGGCCTCTACAGACATACAGAACGTACAAACATACGAACATATGACGGGACGGGGCCCCCGCCGTGCCGAACAGTCACAAATGTACAGAATAGGTATAGCAAAACATATATACCAAATGTGGGCTCCGGATCGAGGGGAGCACTCCAAAATAGCAGAATGGGAAGCCTAAACCGGAGGGTCATCCGACCGAGCGCCTGTACCTGCGCGGCATGAAACGCAGCCCCCGAAGAAAGGGGGTCAGTACGGAAAAGTACTGAGTATGTAAAGCAGGAGGTACAGTAATCCAAATCATAACTGGAGTCAGAGGATACAGAAACAAATACAGAAGTAACAGATCAAACCTGTGCGTACTGCAAATGTACAGAATGCAAATAGAAATCATGCATAAGGCTCAGGAACGTGGTCACCCCCTGACGCTGGTGCCACAACACATCATACTCCAGAAGTTTTCAAATCTCCGTACATCTCCGAACACATCATAATATCACACACATCAAATCATCAGAACAAATCAGATGCCATATCACATCATAACGCCATGAACGGTAACCGGCCCTATGGCGAGGTCTCGGAAACCGTAACACATCATACTGCCGAATTTGTCACAAAGCGCACGATCACAAAACCGGCCCGGGTACCGGTGAACGAAGTCATACCCATCGGCACGAGCAGAGTAGTGCAGAAACCATATGCATATCAAAATTAAGTTCCAGGACTCGACACGTAGTTTTATATACGAACATATTAGGATCAGAAGGCTCAAAATGAGTATCGAGTTAATCGGAATTAATATACAAAGGTCGCAGACTTTTAAGTTATCAATTTTTCTCAAAACACATCGTAGGTCATTTTCGAAAAATTTTAGCATCATTCATAGTAACGAACTTTCAAATATCATTATCGGACATTTCAAACGGACCTTAACGTCATAGGCAAACACTTCTTTTTCATATCGTACGAAAATGAGCCAAACAAATCAAATAAGGAAGTCTCAGGACTTGCGGGCCCACCTCGGGTCAAGTCGAGGCGGCGGACATAAATTACAAACATTAGGCTCCATAAAGTTATCTATGGAAGTTTCGGAGCGATTCGGATTCATTTGTGGAAGTTACGAAGGTTAGGCATTCTTTTAACCAAATATGAGGTTTATAGTTCAATCGCGCTCGAATGAATAGTATGTAAAATCAAACTCGGACTTCCAAGAGCGAGTTGTTCCCGAGGTTCCGATCTTCACCTAGTATGACTAGGACATGCCAAAAGAAGGAAAGGTAGGCTTTACATACCTTGGTTGCGCCTTATGCTCGCTTAAACTCAAATCTCGTTTGCTTCAGAATCTACAAATGGTCAAGATTACCAAATGTAAGTCACAAGCTTTTAAGAGTTCAATCTTAACCCTTATTCGTCTATAAAAATTTGGGCAGCATCTCCCCTATAATCCAACATCCCCGAGAACTAAACTCGGCCAACATAACAACAACCAACCCAACAATAACATCAACAACATCAACAATTGAATTAAAACACATTCTAGCATGAATAGTGTTACTTTCTTCATAATGCAATAACCTCCATTCTAACTTCACACTTTCAATCCGATATCAACGTTTTCATATCTATCTATAAGTTCAAGGTCATTCAAATACAATTTGGACACATTTCTCATCATCCCACAAAATATACAAAATTTTCCATCAAACCATAATTCATCCCAAACTCCTACAATTGCAACAAAACTACAAAATTGCATTGTTTTCCTTCCAAACTCCTTAACAACAACCATAATTCACATTTAGAACCTTACTTTCACAATTATATAAAAACTACATAAAAATCATATAGTTCCCCATAACAATCCGCAACCATTTTCAATGCCAACTCAACTCGTTAAACATTCATTTACGTCGTAAATGCCACAACGACACAACTAACGCACTAAATAAATTCCATTTCATTTCCCCTTCACTACACCATGGCTCACGGCCATGACTTACCACACACACACACACACACACGGTTTCACACACATGCATCACAACTCCATGATTCTTTTCTAATTCCAATCCTTGTAACATATATACTTATTCCATAACATGAAAACATAGAAATCTTACCTTTTTCTCAATTCTTCCACTTGCCACAAAAGGTAGTTTCTTGCCAAAATAATTATACCATGTTGAAGAGGGTCTTGAGCTTAATAGAAATTCAAGAAGAGATGAATTTTTGGACCAAGAATTTAGGCTCAAGAATTTTTTTCCTTTTTTTTTTTCTTCCTTTCTCCTTGGGGCCGAACCCCCTTCTCTTTTTTCTTTCTTCTTGTTCTTATTTCCTTTCTCCAATTTTCTAGAGTTTTATGACTAATATACCATATATATATATATACATGTTTCATCCAAGTGGGGTATGGCCCACACCACATGCATGTCACATGCTCTTTTTTCTTGAATTCTCTAGAAAATTTATTTCAAGACATCCCTTCATTTATTTTTCTTTTCCAATTCCAAGTTTGCCCTCGGCCTTTCACAAAATTACCATAATGCCACTTTGCAAATTTCGCTTTTTACCCTTAGCCTTTCTCAATATTTCCATACTACCAATGTTCATAAATAATACTCCTAACAACTCGTACATTAAAATAATTCTTGAAAATGATCTTATCCTTAACTTGCAACGACTACCCCAAAGTATCCGAACGTACAAAGTACGGGCGATAACAATAAACTTTCAAAATTCCAATTTTTGCCCTTGGCCTTCTTCCATATTTCCGCATCAATATTTTTCATGAACAACATACATATTTAATAACTTCAAAATATTGCCCCATCTCTAACTAATCACAATCATTTCAAACTTTCCGAATATGCAAAAATGCCGATATAACATCCTCCCCCCTTAGAACATTCGTCCTCGAATGTTGAATCTACCGCGCGGGGAAACATAATAAGTTGGGGAGGCCCATGTGCCAACTACATACTCGTATTTGTTCGGGCGCTTGTGTGGGCATTCATCTTCCGACTCCTCGCTTCTTCCTTGCCATTCTCCGATATTACCGTATTAGGGCTATTTGGAATCCTTATTAGTCTAACGGCTCGTACAATCTCAAATAAGATATATGGCGAACGAGAATCTTCATCGAAACCCGAAGATCGGACGGATGTCGACGGAGTCATATCCGAATCGAAGTACAAAAGCATAGCATACGTTATATCAAGCATTCGTAATCGAGAGACGGACGCACGGGAGCATATCGGGCAAACCCATAATCGGAGTCGATGTATCGAACTATATCGGATAGATCCGCGATCGAGTTAGGCGTACGAGAAGTATCGAACAGTTTGTAATCGTAGTCGGACGTACAAAGACGTATCGACGGAAACGTAATCGGATTCAAAAGTACGAGAGGTATGTCGGATAAAACGTATTCGCATTCAAAAATTCGAGGCACACTAGGCGAGCTTCATCAAAATCGGGGGCACGAAGCATGACATACGTAATTATGGTCGAGTCAGACCACTTTCATTAATGCTCTAATGTCTTACAAAGATTTCCCTGTCAACGTTTCACTACTCACTTTAATCATTGTCTTACCGCAAAAATGTCATTACCGTATATCCATTCGCGATGTTCTCAATTTCTCATTCGAACGCTTTTCTAATTTCTTCTAACCCGATCTAGGTATTACAACACAATTTGTAAGTCAAAGATCCCCGAACAACATCATTTCTACACATATCTTTTTCTCGACCAATATGGTCACCAAAGAACAATCATACATAGCCATATACACTTACTATCATCTTACCTGCAAACATTTCCAAACGCTTATTTAAACTTATTCTGATTCCAGAACCACGTTGCTCTTTCCCCTTTTCCTTATTACGGAGGGGCTTCCTTCCCAAATCCTCAATCTTCTTTTTGTCTTGCACCGTCACCTTTCGCTCGTTTACAGACTCGTTCGTCACACTTCCACACCAGGGTTTTATGCACCATCTGTCGACCTCTCTCGAAGGTTTTGCTTAATCACATTTCTTACCCCTCCTTCTTTCATTTTTTTTTTTTAGCTTGCCACGCTCCGTTTAGTCCACCTCAACCATATCTTCGTAGCTAGTCCTATCTCACATATCATCTCCATGTACCTTACATCCTACCCCAATTCATTTACAATACCGTAGATATGCGTCTTTCATTTATCACCTTAGCACACTTCCCAGGGGGGTCACCCATCCCAGAATTGCTCCGGCCCCAGCACGCTTAACCTCGAAACTTTCGTGCATTTTGATACGTTACTGCTAATATAATTACGTCGACTACCTCACACGACCTTTGTCACTCAATTTAGGGCGGATTGGGGTCTTAGTAAATTCTCGGACAGTTATCGTAGCGGGTCCCGCCCTATCTAAACCATACAATTACCATATTGCCCTTCTGAATCTTCAATATTCACTTTCGTCTAGGGTTTCTAGATTTATATTTCTTACGTGGCGGGGACCCCCGCCGCCCTTACTTTTACCCGCCGGGTCTTAACAAATTTTCGAAAAATTTTGGACGAGAGGTTCCTCTCGTATTTCTTATTATCCCAAAACCTGCACGCAGAAATACCAACAATGCCTCACGGGCCAACATATATACGTACGTATCATAGCGTATCATAGCCACACAAGGCTAATAATCTCAAGTACATTATGAAGATGTCGAGACTTACCTCACACACATAATTCAAATAGCACCGGCGGCATTTTCCTATTTATTTTCCTTTTCGATCTTCAACTTTACATTTCAATAATGCTTCAAATAACTTCCCCAATACACATCCTTTGTACCATTACTTACCTGCATACTGTGTAGCTTCCAATATTATCAGTCACTGTCTTCTGTCAACACCGTTCTTCGGCTGAAATCAAAGGTTAGTAGAAAAAGAATTCATTTCCTATGGCTGGCTCTATCGCACGATCTAAGATCCAAAGAAAAGGGTGACATCCTAAATGTCCTGTAGCCTCCTGTTTATAGATGTGGTGCACAACACACAGATAAACAAGACTCTACGAGACACGGCCTGTAGACATTCCGAGGACAAACCGCTCTGATACCACTTTTGTCACGACCCGACTCCGTAGGGGTGGATCGGTGCCTTACTTAGGCACCCAAACAAACTTACGAACCAAATTGCCATATCGGACACACGTCCGTATTTATGTACATTATTCTTACCGATAGCAAATAGCGACGTCATACAAATACGTAAACGAATGCGCCCTAAGCGGTCGCCCGTCTGTAATCATCGATCGAATCGGAACCGGCGGAATGCACATCGCCCGGACATACACATACATACATACATATGGGCCATATCGGCCATAGTAGCATACGGGCCGCTTAAGGACGCAAAACGAATCACATACAAACGAACCGGACCCGACCCACAAATATGACTACGAGGCCTCACGGACATACGAACGTACAAACATACGAACATATGACGGGACGGGGCCCCGCCGTACCCGAACAAACAAATGTACGAATAGGTATAGCAAAACATATATACCAAATGTGGGCTCGGATCGAGGGAGCACTCCAAAATAGCGAGAATGGGAAGCCTAAACCGGAGGGTCATCCGACCGAGCGCTGTACCGCGCGGCATGAAACGCGGCCCGAAGAAAGGGGTCGGTACGGAAAAGTACGAGTATGTAAAGCGGGAGAGGTACGTAATCCAAATCATAACCGGAGTCGAGGATACAAAAACAAATACGAAGTAACGGATCAAACCCGTGCGTACGCAAATGTACGAGAATGCAAATAGAAATCATGCATAAGGCTCGGGAACGTGGTCACCCCACGACGCCGGTGCCACAACACATCATACTCCAGAAGTTTTCAAATCTCCGTACATCTCCGAACACATCATAATATCACACACATCAAATCATCAGAACAAATCAGATGCCATATCACATCATAACGCCATGAACGGTAACCGGCCCTATGGCGAGGTCTCGAAAACCGTAACACATCATACTGCCGAATTTGTCACAAAGCGCACGATCACAAAACCGGCCCCAGTGCCGTGAACGAAGTCATACCCATCGGCACGAGCGAGTAGTGCGAAACCATATGCATATCAAAATTAAGTTCCAGGACTCGACACGTAGTTTTATATACGAACATATTAGGATCAGAAGGCTCAAAATGAGTATCGAGTTAATCGGAATTAATATACAAAGGTCGCAGACTTTTAAGTTATCAATTTTTCTCAAAACACATCGTAGGTCATTTTCAGAAAATTTTAGCATCATTCATAGTAACGAACTTTCAAATATCATTATCGGACATTTCAAACGGACCTTAACGTCATAGGCAAACACTTCTTTTTCATATCGTACGAAAATGAGCCAAACAAATCAAATAAGGGAAGTCTCAGGACTTGCGGGCCCACCTCGGGTCAAGTCGAGGCGGCAGACATAAATTACAAACATTAGGCTTCATAAATTTATCTATGGAAGTTTCGGAGCGATTCGGATTCATTTGTGGAAGTTACGAAGGTTAGGCATTCTTTTAACCAAATATGAGGTTTATAGTTCAATCGCGCTGAATGAATAGTATGTAAAATCAAACTCGGACTTCCAAGAGCGAGTTGTTCTGAGAGGTTCCGATCTTCACCTAGTATGACTAGGACATGCCAAAAGAAGGAAAGGTAGGCTTTACATACCTTGGTTGCGCCTTATGCTCGCTTAAACTCAAATCTCGTTTGCTTGGAATCTACAAATGGTCAAGATTACCAAATGTAAGTCACAAGCTTTTAAGAGTTCAATCTTAACCCTTATTCGTCTATAAAAATTTGGGCGGATCTCCCCTATAATCCAACATCCCCGAGAACTAAACTCGGCCAACATAACAACAACCAACCCAACAATAACATCAACAACATCAACAATTGAATTAAAACGCATTCTAACATGAATAGTGTTACTTTCTTCATAATGCAATAACCTCCATTCTAACTTCACACTTTCAATCCGATATCAACGTTTTCATATCTATCTATAAGTTCAAGGTCATTCAAATACAATTTGGACACATTTCTCATCATCCCACAAAATATACAAAATTTTCCATCAAACCATAATTCATCCCAAACTCCTACAATTGCAACAAAACTACAAAATTGCATTGTTTTCCTTCCAAACTCCTTAACAACAACCATAATTCACATTTAGAACCTTACTTTCACAATTATATAAAAACTACATAAAAATCATATAGTTCCCCATAACAATCCGCAACCATTTTCAATGCCAACTCAACTCGTTAAACATTCATTTACGTCGTAAATGCCACAACGACACAACTAACGCACTAAATAAATTCCATTTCATTTCCCTTCACTACACCATGGCTCACGGCCATGACTTACCACACACACACACACACACGGTTTCACACACATATGCATCACAACTCCATGATTCTTTTCTAATTCCAATCCTTGTATCATATATACTTATTCCATAACATGAAAACATAGAAATCTTACCTTTTTCTCAATTCTTCCACTTGCCACAAAAGGTAGTTTCTTGCCAAAATAATTATACCATGTTGAAGAGGGTCTTGAGCTTAATAGAAATTCAAGAAGAGATGAATTTTTGGACCAAGAATTTAGGCTCAAGAATTTTTTTCCTTTTTTTTTTTTTTTTTGCCCTTCTCCTTGGGGCCGAAACCCCTTCTCTTTTTTCTTTCTTCTTGTTCTTATTTCCTTTCTCCAATTTTCTAGAGTTTTATGACTAATATACCATATATATATATATACATGTTTCATCCAAGTGGGGTATGGCCCACACCACATGCATGTCACATGCTCTTTTTTCTTGAATTCTCTAGAAAATTTATTTCAAGACATCCCTTCATTTATTTTTCTTTTCCAATTCCAAGTTTGCCCTCGGCCTTTCACAAAATTACCATAATGCCACTTTGCAAATTTCGCTTTTTACCCTTAGCCTTTCTCAATATTTCCATACTACCAATGTTCATAAATAATACTCCTAACAACTCGTACATTAAAATAATTCTTGAAAATGATCTTATCCTTAACTTGCAACGACTACCCCAAAGTATCCGAACGTACAAAGTACGGGCGATAACAATAAACTTTCAAAATTCCAATTTTTGCCCTTGGCCTTCTTCCATATTTCCGCATCAATATTTTTCATGAACAACATACATATTGAATAACTTCAAAATATTGCCCCATCTCTAACTAATCACAATCATTTCAAACTTTCCGAATATGCAAAAATGCCGGATATAACAAAAGGCAAGCTTTATGATTTTCTATACTCCTGATTTCAGTATGATTCAGTTTACTGTATTTCATGCTTTACATGCTCGCATATTTTGTGCGACCCCTCTCTTCGAAGTGCGTTTCATGCCACGCGTATGTATACGTATTTAGTAGAGGATATTAGCAGAAGATGTTCCAGCGGGATTGGCGAGCTCCATTTCCTTCCTGAGTGCTGCCGAGTCAGAGTATTTATGTTATGGTATCTTGGTTTATGTTAGAGACTTTGCAGACAGAGTCACGTATATAACATGTCAGTTTTGTAAGAGGCTCTGTAAGCCGATGTATCATTATGCATTATGTTATAGATTTTATATGATTACAGATTTTACTTGATTTGAGAAAGACGAAAAGCATGTTGTTCTTTGAAAAAGCTTTCATTATGCATTCATTTCATGATTTAAGAGTTCGGTAAGATTATGTGTATCACGAGAGTCAGCGGGTTCGCTCGGCCCTAAGTAAGGGTCGGGTGCCCATCATGCCCTATCGAAAGTTGGGGTGTGACAATTACTCTCCCAGTTATGTACATTATTACAATGTTTATTGTAAATCTATGTTATATAAATCTATGTTTAAGCAATTTCTTATTATTATGAATCTGTTACTCTTAGTATATGGTTATTCTCTTAATTTCTTAATAAACTCAATGGATTAACCTGTAAATTTGTAGGTGTTGAGGAGCCATTAAAATGTCCAAAAATGATAAAGGAAGAATTGTTGGCCATGGCCGGGGTATGGTTAAAGAAGAGGATTATTAAGAACAGAGGTTAAGAGAAAGAGATGAACAATGTAACAAGATTCATGACTAGACAGAGTCAAGATTAAGTAAAAAAAAAGGATTTTTATTAAGTTTGGTAGAACTACACTCTTATTTATTATACACTTTGTGCATCCTGAATCTACCAATGCTAATGTCTCTATTTCATAGTCATCTATTTTGATTCTTGCAAGTATCTTTATTGTTCCAAATTTCTTATCTTCGTTACATACTAGTGCCTCATGATCTTCTACGCTCATTTATTCTTCTTGATAATCTTTTGATATTGGTTTTAGCGGCCTAATTACTGGTCTTATGTTGGAGGAAGTTATTTCTTCAGTTTCGCTGCCTTCTTCTCTTTGTTTTCCTTTCTCTAATATATATATATATATATATATATATATATATATATATATATATTACCTTACGCATGCATGCACAACATTTATGTACATCATTGGTCCACAGAAGCAGGTCAGACATACAGGTTGCATTTTTTTACATCCTATGTTCTTTTATGTCTCTCTTTCTTACTACTCTCATGCCTTACATACCCAATACTCTATTTGCACTGATGTCCCTTTATCTGAGGGTGCTGTGTTTCATGCTCACAGGTGCAGATAGACAGATTAGTGATCCACCTCAGTAGGTTCTAGTTCAGCTGACGTTGGAGCACTCCTTTTGTTCCGGAGTTGCTGTCGTGTTTTTGTATTCATTATTTTGTGTATATACAGGTATGTCAGGGCCTTGTCCCTACTTCTTTATGTCAGATATTCCAGTAGTGGCTTGTAGACAATCATGGTATGGTTAGACTTGGTATGGCCCTTCGATCTATACTGTATTGTACAGTTTCATCCAGTATAGTTGTATAGTATATCTTTATGGGTGTTACACCTCGGAAAATTTCCCGTTAACATACAGTAAATAGACTAACGAAGGGCACGACGTATACGATGTTTTGATAAGTAAGAAATAGCACTTGATGATTCTAAATGAGATTTCAAAGACATTCGAGGTAGGAGACGGAAGTTGTTAAGGAAAGCAAGGTATATGTTGTGTGTCGGGCAAGATTTATGAGTATCGAATTAATGATGGCTTAATGATGCTTTGGAGAAGAGTTATAACGTCCCTTAGATTAGTAATGAGGTGTTAAACAAGTGTCAAGAAGGTTCCATACGGATTGGAGATCAAACGAGTCAATGAGAATAAGTTCGGAAGAACTGGGCATTATACGGCCCAACCTACTGGCCATATAAATTATACTGGCTGTATGTTTCACCGTATAATCAGCCCAGATTAGCACACTTCACTGGACCAAATCTACGGCCAGACATACGGTTAGTATAATTTATACGGACCGTATGTTGGTCCGTAGAATCTGGTCGGGACAGCTTCAAGAATTAATATAAGGACCCTCTCTCATTTAATTCATTTCATTTCTCCACTCCACACATCAAGAACACTCTAGAGAACTCTCCACTTTTCATCCACAAGAACCCAAGAGAAATTGATGATCAACTTCATCAAACCAATAAAATCAAGTGTGTGAAACACATTAAAGTTCATCCAAGCCAAGGAATTCCAATGGAAGTGGACTAGGGTTTTGGTGTAAGAAGAGTATTTTCACTCAAGGCTTATTCCTACACTATCTAAGGTAAGTTTTATGATCTTTTCATGTTGTTTAGGGTAATGAGAGGTTGAATGACTTCGATGATGGAAGGAGATAGAAAATGGGTCACAAAGATTTGAATAATGAGATTGTTAATAGTAGTTGGAATGAGTCATGAATATTGATATGTTGTGATTGTAAGTATGTTATGAATGACATTTAGAACATGGGATAAGCATTATATGTGAGAGAATGTAATAGTGACCTATGAACATTATTATGGAGAAGTTGAAGTGAAATTGAGAAATGTGGATAATGTAGATGAATGATGATTGTTGCTTATAATATTGTGAATGTTGTTATGGATGTTTGGGAGCTGATATGTAATATGAGAAAAGTTGTATAAACAAAGGAAATGCTGCCCAATTTTCTCTAGCCTTAGTAAGCATGTTCTTATAATCGATTAGCTAATGTTAATATGAACTTTCTTGAAGGTAGAAACGCGAACATCGAAGGGGAACGATCAAACGATAGAATAGCTAAACGAAAGAGGTATGTAAGGCTAGTCCCTTATTTCTAAGGCATGACTCCTATGGCATGAATTGTCCTATATTTCCATGACTTTCCTACACATCGAAAATTATGAGTCTATGGTTATAAAGAGCTTTTCATAAGATAAAGAAAAGAGATACGATGTGAGCATGATGATGATGACTATGAGTTGAGCCTAAAAGTCTAAAGTTCATGATATGCTAATTCCATAAAGTTCTTGCTATGGATATGAGATGATGTTTCTACAATCTAATGACCCTAAGTATAGTTCCATTGATACTTTTCCTTGTGTGCACTCACCTTAAATGTTATTCCCTCCAAGGTAAGATATAACGATTATGATTACTCCATAACGTAGTCGGGTGTTCACGACCTCACGTCACCCCGACATAGTCATGGTTACCTTCAAGCTTTAATGTATGATTAATGATGAATGTATGATGATGCTAAGTTATGATAAGGTTATGATATGCCTATGAGATGTGTGATAATGATAAGTTTATGTTAACTATATGACGATATGATTCCGCCGTGCCTAGTTGGCCGGGCATGTCACCGCAAAGGCGGGCTGCATACGGTTCCACCGTGCCTAAATGGCCGGGCATGTCACTGCTAAGGCGGGCTGCTATGTTTACACCGAGCCTAGAGGGTCGGGCATGACACCACTAGTGGGCGGCATTTGATGGTTACCCGGGCGCGGGTTAACGATGATGATATACATGATATGATGATGTATGCGCTATGATGATACATGTACTATGATTATATATGATGTATGTATGAAATGTATCCACCCTTAAAAGTTACGCAGGTTATATCTTCATCTTATGTCTTATGATTGTTCTATTATGTTCATTTCATTCATGCCTTACATACTCAGTACAATGTTCGTACTGACGTCCGTTTTCTTTGGACGCTGTGTTCATGCCCACAGGTAGACAGGGAGGTGATCTAGACTCGTAGGAGCTATTAGCTGACTTGAGAGCACTCCATTGTTTCGGAGGTGCCATTGACTTATTCTTTTGTGTATATACATGTATTTTGGGCACGATGGGGTCCTGTCCCGTCCACATGTCTAGTACTCTAGTAGATACGTATGTGTGGGTAGTATGGTCTCATGATGTCCTTATTGTATGTACATTATTTTGATAGCCGAAGGGCTTATGTATATAAAGGTAATTATGTTCAAAGTGAAAAAAATGATTTTCCTATGATTTGAGTATAAGATTAATGAATAAATGCTTGATGGGTATGATGGGTAATGGTATGAGCGGTGCTCGGTGGTTAGCCTCGGGTACCCGTCATGGCCCATAGTCGAGTCGTGACAATGGGCTCATCCCTTTTCACCATATTTCTTATATGGATTTGCAGATTTCTATCTTATTTATGATCATAGTAGAAAAGTATGTTAGCTGATGGTATTCGGGTAGATACACAGAAGATTGAAGCTGTGAAGAATTGGCCAAGGCCAACAACGCCTACAGAGGTCCGTAGTTTCTTGGGTTTGGCCGGTTACTATAGAAGGTTTGTAGAAGGATTTTCTTCCATCGTAGCACCATTAATGAAGCTGACTTAGAAGGCGGTTAAGTTTCAGTGGACGGATGCGTGTGAGCGCAGCTTTTAGGAATTGAAAAATAGGTTGAATTCGCCCAGGTCTTGACACTCCCGAAGGATCGGAGGCTTGGTTATTTATTATGATGCTTGGGTGTCGGACTAGGTTGCGTGTTGATGCAACATGGCAAAGTAATTGCCTATGCCTCCACGGCAGCTACGAAAACACGAGAAGAATTATCCAACCCATGACTTAGAATTGGCGGTTATTCACGCATTAAAGATATGGAGACATTATTTATATGGTGTCCATGTGGACATTTATACGGATCATAAGAGCCTACAATATATCTTCAAACGAAGGAGTCGAATTTACGCCAAAGACGGTAGCCGGCATTTAAAAGGATTATAACGTTGATATCACTATACCATCCGGGGAAAGCGAATGTTGTAGCGGATGCTCTTAGCAATAAATCTATGGGTAGCTTGACGGATGTACAACCGAGGAAGCGAGGAGATGGTTCGTGAGATTTACCAACTAAGCTTGACCTTGGAGTCCGTTTAGCTAGTTGGAGATAGTGGAGTTTCTCTCGGGGAGTTGTTGAGTCCCTCTATTATAGAGGAGGTAAAGAGATGTTAGTACGAGGACCCCCCGTTCGGCATAGTATAGAGATACGACTCTTCAAAGGAGAGGACCCCGTTTGAGGTGACGCCCAACGGAGTGCTATGGTATAGAGGAAGATTATGTGTGCCTAATGTTCTTCGGGCTACGACAACGTGGGGTGAGGCACATCATGCTCGTTATTCCGTACATCCGGGGGCAACAAAGATGTATCATGACCTCGGATGCTTATATTGGTGGGATGGCATGAAAGAGACATAGCGGAGTTTATTGCCCAATGTCCAAACTCGTTAACAAGTTAAAAACGAGGCATCGAAGCCCGGAGGATTACTGCAAGCTATAGAGATCCTCACCTGGAAATGGGAGGCGATTAATATGGATTTAATTGTAGGCTTGCCTCGTTCCCGGTGCAAATACAATTCTATATGGGTGATAGTTGATAGGCTCGCAAATCCGCTCACTTTACGCCGACCGAAAGACGTATTCGACGGAAGACTATGCAAAGTTATACATCAAAGAGATAGTACGACTCCACGGGGTTCCGGTTCTATTATTACGGACAGGGGCGCAATTTACGGCTAATTTGGGAGATCCTTTCAAGAAGGTTTGGGAACGCGGGTGAAACTCGGTACAGCATTCCATCCGCAAACCGACGGACGGAGCGCACTATCCAAACCCTTGAAGACATGCTAAGGGCATGCGTGCTAGATCTTGGAGGCAATTGGGACGATCACCGCCACTTATTGAATTTGCATACAACAATAGCTATCACTCTAGTATTCAAATGGCCCCATATGAAGTTTTGTACGGGAGAAAGTGTAGATCGCCTATTGGATGGTTCGAGGTAGGAGAGAGGCACGATTAGTAGGCCCCGCATCCGATTCAACAAGCGGTGGAAAAGGTCAAGCTTATTCAAGAATGGCTACTAACGACTCGCAGTCGTCAAAAATCCTATGCGGACAACCGTCGGCGAAACTTAGAATTCAAAGTCAATGATTGGGTGTTCTTGAAAGTATCACCGATAAAAGGGATGATGAGATTTGGTAAGAAAGGGAAGCTCAGTCCTCGTTATATTGGGCCTTACAAGATTGTGCGCAATGTGGGCTGAGTAGCATATGAGTTGGATTTACCCCGAGTTAGAATCGAGTCCACAAGTATTTCACGTATCCATGCTACGCAAGTGTGTTGGAGATCCCTCGGATTGTTCCTGTGGATGATGTACAAGTCACGGAGAAATTGTCCTATGAAGAAGTACCGGTTGCTATCTTGGATAGGCAAGTCCGAAGGCTCAGGACCAAGGATGTAGCTTCAGTCAAAGTTTTGTGGAGGAATAATAACAGAGAAGAAATGACTTGGGAAGCCGAGGAAGAAAGAAGTCCGAGTGTACCCGCATCTATTTCCAGCCCGAAGATATACAAACTGAGCCCTCAGTACCCTCAGGTATGTAATGTTTCTCTGACCGAATTTTGGGTAGTTGACAAGATGATAGTAGTACAGTTATAGGAAAAGCTCTAGTATGTTTTTAAGTCCCTAAGAGTCTAACATTCGAGGACGAATGTTCCTAAGGGGGAGGAATTATTACACCCCAAGTTTCGGTACATTGAGATTTATTAGGAGTTAGCTAGTTAACTATAGACACCGGAGTTATTGTCGAAAGGATGCAAGAATCATTGGTGCTCGTTTTGCAATACAAGAGTCCGAGTTCGTGTAATAGGTTATGGAAGGACGGGAAAACAAGTGAACTAAGGAGATTAAGCTTCCGAGGCTTTGAAGGAAAGTTAAAGGCAAGGCCATTTTCCGGTTTTGATTTAATGCGCAAGTCGCTTATAAATATTATTGGCATGGAATATTAAGGGCAAACTTGGAATTTGGAAATTATTATTAGTTCATGGAAATTATTATTAGCTCATGACTTGTTTGAGAAGCCAAGTGGCCGTGGGTCCCACCCATGGTTGGCCAATTATCTTAAGCCATGAAGATATACATGTGGTCGTCTTATATTTTAAGGATTAAATGTACATGTAGACAAGATGACTAGGCAAGCAAGAAAATTGGTCATCTTTTATGACTTAAGAAAAACTCTAGAAACTTGGAGAAGAGAGAAAAAAAAAAAAAGAGAAAAAAAAAATTGCACATGACCGGCCATGTGCATGTGTATATATATGTGTGTGTGTGATGAATAATACAAGGCAAGTTTTCATATTCTTCCCCTTAGAAAAATTTAGAAGCTTGGAGAAAAAGGGAGAAAGGCCATTCGTCCAAGGGAGGAGCCGAGCAAGGGCAAGAAAAATTGATCAAAAAAATAATTCTCTCTAGCAATTTCACTCCTTAGAAGGTGCATGACAACGTAGTGGAGTCGTTGGAGTAGTAAGAACAAGCGTCGATTCAAGGTGCAAATCATAGCCAATTTGAGGAACTAAGTGAAAGAGGTATGGTTCAATCCTATTTTTCATATATTATGCATGGTTCATGTATGTTGTGGAGTGTGGAAACGAACGAAATCCATGAAATTGTGGTGTTGTTGTGGTGACGTGTAGGTTGCCTTGGCCGTGTGTATGCCATGTGTGTAAGAATGATGAATTCATTTTACTTAGTCTTGTAGTTGTGTTTGTTGTAAATTCTATGATGAAAATGAATGTTTGATGACTCATGTTGACGTTGCAATTGTTGTGGGCTGTTTTGGGAAGTAATATGATGTTAATATAGGTTCTTGTGTTCATAAGAATGATGATTGTTAGCATGCGGATTGTTGGTGTAGTTTATGAATTCGGCAGAATAATTAAATGGTTGAATAGTGAATTGACTAGTTATGGAAATTGGAAAACAGCGTGTGGGATGTTTTATGGAATACTTTGATATGGGAAATGATATTATTGATGTTGGTATTGTTGTTGTTGTTGTTGTTGATGAATTGAGAATTTGGGCTAGGCACCTAAACGGGGGAGATTTTTTTTCGATAGAATATAAAATAGTTTAAGTTGGAGCTTGAGATAAGTATGTGATACGGAGACTAACATTAGTGTGAATCCTCTCGAATGTAGATTTGTGAGCTCGGGCGGATAGACGTAGCCAATAGGAGGTCGAGCAGTATGTTAAGGCTCGCCCTTTCTTTCAAAGGCATGATTCTTAGATTACGATTTCATAAATGCTTCCATAACTTTGTTGTTGTCAAAAGTTAGAAGTCTATAATTCTAAGGCATGATTTCTTTCTCGATGACCCGTAAATGCTTTCTAAAATGTTTGTATCTTTCCAAAATGGAGGTTTATGACTCCGTAAGCTTTCATGACAACTCGATGGATATGTTTTACAATGACAACGATGATGTCAAAAATGAGAATATTTTCCCTACGATGAATATGATGATGATGATTCTATGTTTAAAGGTTCCAAGTTTATGATTTCAATGACGATATGAGAATGTTGAGCTATTTCTTGATTTCTCAATTTTATTCATGAATGATGACTATTTTTTTAAGGATTCCAAAGTATATGAATTGATGCCTTATGATCCTATTTTATACTTCCTCGTGAAGCTATTCTTCATTGACAGTCCCACCTTATAATAATCGTTCCTCCAAGGTGAGACAAAGCGACCACGATTAATCCATAATATGATCGGAGGCTACCGACCTTACGTCACTCAGATGAATACATGACTTTCTTTGGGCTCTCATGCATGCTACTTATATGATATATGAATATGATATATGTATATATATGGGGAATATGGTAAAAGGCGAAAGCGTTATATACGCGTAACCACTGATCGGTTGGTATAATATGACATGATACACCGTCCCGGACGCGGGATGCCCGGACGCGGGATATGTGGTTATGGATCGCTGTACGTTCCACAGCAATATATTATATGGATCGACGCACGTTCCGCATAGCAATATAATATATATATATGGATCGGGGCCGCACGTTCCCGCGGCACTAAGCATGCGTGTTACCCTAAAATGCACTCGGTATACAGTTACTTTTTTATCTCATGATATGTTCCATATTTTCCTCTTGTTACTATTCATACTTTGTATCCTTCCATATGTTGTTACTTATGCCTTACATACTCGGTACATTTAACAAATGCTGTACGACGTCCCTTCTGTGGACGCCATTGCGTTCATGCCGCGAGGAAACGAGGGAGTAGACGCATCGATCCCTAGGAGCTCCGCAGTCGTCATATTGGGAGCGCTCCGATTGTTTCGGAGCTTGAGTTTACCGGTACTACTTTTGTGTACATGTTGGGCACGGTGGAATCCTACCCGTCTTGTGGATATATGTATCTTATTTAGAGGCTCGTAGACGACGTGTACGGGTAAATGTTTCGTAGTCTGTCGCCCTTATGGTTGTATAATCTTTTGGTAAAACCTACTAACAATCGTTCACGAGTATGCTATTGATGATTATGTTGAGTAAGATATGATTGTATCGTCCATATGGCCCACTTAGTAGTACGAATAGAATGTATGATAAGAGGTGCCGGTATGATATTATCGGGTACCCGTCACGGCCTCTGGTGGGGTCGTGACAGTAGGGCCTGGGTTCCCGTCATGGCCCTCTAGTTTGGGCCGGGACAAATTTGGTATCAAAGCAGTTGCGTCCTAGGTTTGTCTATAAGCCGTGTCTAACAAAGTCTTGTTTATGGTGTGTACTGCATCTCATTTATAAACAGAAGGCTGCAGGACATTTAGGAAAATTGCCTTTCTTACTCATCTTAGATCGTGCAATAGAGCCATGATATGAGGATTCCTTTTTTCCTGACCTTATGTTGTGATTTCAGTAATGCCTGTGACGAGGAAAGCATCAGCGGCCCAGAAGGGCAAGTTAGTGGCAGGTAGAAGAACTGGATGGGTACTACCTGTAGATGTTGAGGAGGGTGAGTCCCAGAATGAGGTTCCATCTCAGACCTCCCATACTTTGCCTGCTCCAGGGGAGCATAGAAAAGCTCCAACTCCAGCTCCAACACCCGCAATTCCTCCACCTGATGCCTCAGGCTAAGAGATGTGCGAGGTTATTCGGTTGTTGACTCAGTAGGTGGCTGCTCAGGCCCAGCGCCAGGGTATAAGTTATGGTGATGGGGCTATTAGTGCCAGGGTCTGAGATTTTATTAACTTAGACCCTTCAGAATTCTTTGGGTCAAAACTAGATGAGAACCCACAGAATTTTATAGATGGGATGCTGAGGACATTGCGGGTGATGCATGCTTCTGACACTGAGTCCGTAGAATTGGCTTCCTATAGACTACGAGATGTTGTTGTTCATTGGTATGAGAGCTGGGTGTCATCTAGAGGAGTTAATGCACGCCCACCCGTGTGGTAGGAGTTTACAAATACCTTCTTTCAGTATTATTTTTTGCCAGAGATTCGACGGGCCCGAGTTGATAAGTTCCTGAACCATAGATAGGAGAAGATGAGTATTTGGGTGTACAACCTTCATTTTAATTCATTGGCTAGATATGCTCCAGCTGTTGTAGCTGAGATGGAGGATCGTGTTTATCGATTTTTGAATGGATTGGGACCACACTTGGTTGATGATTGCATGATGGCTTCCCTTCAGAAAGGTATGGATATTTCTCACATCTAGGCGCACGCTCAGAACCTTGAGGAGCATCAGTAGCAACGGAGGGCCGAGTATGAGCATGATAGGGGACAGAGTGAGAGAGCTAGATCTTCAGGTTTTGTCAGTGCATCCAGAGATAGTCAGAGGCAGCAGTTCTCTAGGCGTTCAGCCTATTCAATGACTAGTGCGCCTTTACAGTTCCCAGGAGCCAAGTTTGATAGACCCACTCCTTTTGAGCTGACCTAGAGTTCAAAATCTTCTAGTTCCTAGTTCAGGAGTGGTTCTAGTTAGATGAGGTTGTCCCTACCGCGATGTATTCAATGTGGGAAGTTATATGCTGGAAAGTGTCGCTTGGGTTCATATGTGTGTTATTCTTATGGTAGGCCAGGCCACATTAGTGGTGGAGGTATAGTTAAACCGATAGGGTCTGCAGCCGATTCTCAGTCATTCGTACGCCCTCCTGGGCAGGGTTCTCAAACACCATCCGATTGTGGCAAAGGCAGAGGTGGAGTGTCTGGTTCGAGCAGTCCTCAGAACTACATTTATGCATTGGCTGATCGACAGGATCTTAAGTCTTCGCCTGATGTTATTATAGGTATGCTATCAGTATCTTCCCATGAAGTATATGCATTAATAGGTCCAGGTTCTATATTATCGTATGTACTGCTTTTATCGCTAGTCAGTTTAGGGTGAAACCCGAGTCGGTTAAACCTTTGAAGGTGTCTACACCCGTTGGTGATCCAGTGATAGCTAGGTGGTTATATAGAGATTGTGTGGTTATAGTTTGTGATCATTATATTATGGCATATTTGATTGAGTTAGATATGATAAGACTTTGATGTCATTATGGGTATGGATTGATTGGCTCCTTGTTATGTTAATGTTGATTGTAGAACAAAGATAGTTCGATTTCAGTTTCCAAGAGAGCCAGTTCTAGAGTGGAAGGGTAATATGGCATTGCCGGGAGGTAGGTTTATTTCCTATCTTAAGGCAAGGAAGATGATTGCCAAGGGTTTTATTTATCATTTAGTCCGGGTTTAGGGCATAGATGTAAAGCCACAGACTCTTCAATCGGTTCCAATAGTTAATGAATTTCCAGATGTATTCCCAGATAAGCTTCCAGGTCTTTCGCCAGAGTGGGAGATTGATTTTTCCATCGACGTATTACTAGATACTAAGCCAATATCTACTCCCCCTTATAGAATGGCACCTGCTGAGTTGATGGAGCTGAAGGAACAGTTAAAGGACTTTCTTGAGAAAGGTTTTATTAGGACTAGTACATCACTGTGGGGAGCACCAATGTTATTTGTTAGAAAGTAAGACGGATCCTTGCGGATGTTCATTAATTATAGGCAGTTGAATAAGGTGACAATATAGAATAAGTATCCACATTCAAGGATTGATTATTTATTTGATCAGTTGTAGGGTGCTAAATGGTTCTTGAAGATAGATTTGAGATCATGGTTGAATAATGCACCAGCTGTATTTATGGATTTTATGAATAGTGTATTCAGACCTTTCCTAGATCTGTTCATGATTGTGTTTATCAATGATATTCTTGGATACTCTTGATTAGAGGTAGAGCATGTAGATCATTTACGTGCTGTCCTTAGAATTCTCCAAGCTCGGAAGCTGGATGAAAAGTTCTCTAAATGTAAGTTTTGGTTGAACCCTATGACTTTTCTGGGGATTATTATTTCAGACGAGGGTATCAGGGTGGATATATAGAAGATTCAAGCCATAAAGACTTGGTTTAGACCCATAACGCCCATAGAGTTTCATAGTTTTCTGGGCTTGGCAAGCTATTACAAGAGATTTGTAGAGGGATTTTCTCCTATTTCTACACCGCTGTCGAAGTTGACTCAGAAACCAACTAAGTTCTAGTGGACTGATGCTTGTGAACGTAGTTTTTAGGAGCTGAAGAACAGATTAACTTCGCTCTGGTTCTGATGCTTCCAGAAGGATCAGAGGGATATGTTATTTATTATGACGCTTCAGGTGTTGGGTTAGGTTGTGTGTTGATGTAGCACGGTAAAGTTAATGCTTATGCTTCAAGGCTGCTGATAAAGCATTAGAAGAATTACCCGACCCATGATCTGGAGTTAGCTGCGGTGATTTATGCATTGAAGATGTAGAGGCATTACTTGTATGGTGTTCATGTTGATATCTATACAGACCATATGAGCCTTCAGTATATTTTCAAGCAGAAGGAGTTGAATTTGCATCATAGGCGATGGTTAGAGCTATTGAAGGATTATGATGTCAATACCTTATATCATCCTAGGAAAGGGAATGTGGTAGTCGATGCCTTTAGCTATAGATCCATGGGTAGCTAATCCGAGGTTCAGCCAGAGAAAAGAGAGTTAGTTCGTGAGCTCCAGCAGTTAGCTAGCCTAGAAGTTCGATTACTGGACTCGGGCGATACAGGAGTTGCTATTCAGGATTCAACAGTCTCATCCTTAGTAGCTGAGGTTAAGAAGCGACAGTACGAGGATAAACAAATAGCGACAGTACGAGGATAGACTTACGAAATCAACACATTTTCTACCTATCAAGACTACTTTCTCAGCTGAGGATTATGCAAACCTTTATATTAAGGAGATAGTCTGACTTTATGGTGTTCCAAAGATCCATTATGTTACGACCCAAATAGTCGTCAGTGGAACCCACCTAAATCCCCTAGTGAGCGAACCATGTACTTAACCAACCATCCAAACGACGATCAAATTACTTAGCCAATTTTAAAGCATTCAAGGATATAACAAATATAAATATCTACAAAAGTCTAGTCATGCCATAAATAAATAAAATCTGCGGAAGTCTAAACTATTACGACCCTAAAAAATTTTA
>NC_081342.1:38509981-38519944 GCF_029784015.1 Lycium ferocissimum | reverse complement strand
GGGGAGGTTAAAATTAAAAAATTTAAAACAATTTAAGGGGGAAAAAAAAAAAAAATTCTCCTAAGTCTAAGAATTATCAAATTTATATTAAGGAGATAGTCGACTTTATGGGTATTCAGTATCCATTATGTTACGACCCAAATAGTCGTCAGTGGAACCCACCCTAAATCCCTAGTGAGCAACCATGTACTATATAACCATCCAAACGACGATCAAATTACTTAGCCAATTTTAAAGCATTCAAGGATATAACAAATATATAATATCTACAAAAGTCTAGTCATGCCATAAATAAATAAAATCTGTGAAGTCTAAACTATTACGACCCTAAAAATTTGAAAGTCATCGTACAAGGACTCTAAGGACTCTAACGTAATTGTCTAACAAAGAACCACTGACTAAAAAATAACATTAATGTCTGAAATGAAATAGACATCTAAGATCGGAAAGATCTTCAGGCAGGCTGGTATGGATAATAGCTCACTCTCGAATCTTTCGGAAACTGGCCTCAAGCTAAATATGAGGTCTCATAGAAGTCTGTGGATCACAATCTGCACTCAAAAGAATGAAGCAAGGTAGTATTAGTACAAACACTATGTACCGATAGATATCATAGGCCGACAAAGATTAGTATCATGCATACAATCACAAAATCAATAAAATAGATAGATATGCACAACAGCATAAAACCACACGAAACCATCAACAAGAATCATCCAATCACCGAAATAACAGCCAACACAGGGATAGATAAATTCATACAAATAGAAATCGATAAGAGCAACTCAACCCACATAATCACCAAACAAGATCGTAAAACACAAATTGTCTCAACTCTGGCACATATCCGTACACACATGCTAAATGATAGTGTTTGACCCATTAGCCATGACCTACAGGGGACCCATGGTGTCCATGTACCCTCACTCAGGAATCTTACCTCGGATCATGAGCCTTTAACTTAGGCCACATCCTCACCCCCATCAAACGTGCCTTTTCATTTTATATCTTTCTTATCACAATGTATTGCCCACAATCAATAAGGAATGTGAACAATCAAGAATCAATATCAGGGAACTCAAGTCACCATATCACAAGTCATATCAAGACTCAAAAATCAATTCATCAATAATCATGACTAAGGGATTACTCCAAGTCATCATATAATTAATCAATCTATATCAAACTCCTTGAGGAATTATCAACCACACTTTATGTCCGAAGCTTTAATCATGCTTCTCCTATCAATTTCGTACCACATACAATCAACTAATCAAAGTCTAACGCAAGTAGACGATAACCTACCTTAATGCAGAACTGGAACAATGTAATTAGTCCGCGATAGCCTTCCCTTTTCGCAAAGCTTCCGAACATTCAAAGTATAGAAATATATAGCTATATGGGTATTCAAATCATCTACTCAAACAATACAACACTTTGGGAAAAAGAACCTAATTACATTCTACCCTTTTTAGTGGGTGAACTATCACTAAGCATGAATTCATTATAACATCAACCCCAAGCCATCATACTATTCCCATTCATGGGTTCTCTAATCAAGTCAACCCTTTTTCTAATAGTTATGCTAAAGCTATCATCTTTATGAAACCCTAGGTCTCATTCAACAAGTTTCATCATTAATAGACAAGTTCTCATCCTAGGAAGCGATAATATATATTCCTAGATGATAAAACAACAATAAAATCAACAACCCATTCATTAATCAAGGGTTTTCTTAAGTTATAGGGTTTTATCCCTTTCATTCACCATTAATGAACCTTTAACTACTCACGGAATCTATCATGATGATGGAATTAACAAAGTCAAGGGTTGAGACTTACCTTTCAAGTGCACTTTAGCCCTAGCCTTAAATTTTAAACCCACAGCAGTTCTTCGAAACTATTTCTTTTTCAATTATTACTTGCTAGGGCGGAGCGTAGACGAGCGAGAAGAGCCAAGGAAAGAGGGAAGCCCGTCATAGAGCAGTCCTCTCGACAGAATATAAAAGAGAACCACAGGCCTGTTAGGTGGGGAATGCGTTCAGATTAAAGAATATAAAATATGGATTTTGCATGTTACGGTTTGCATTTCGTAGGCAGGGTTAGTGCTCGGAAAGCTACTTTAAAATTCTTGGTGCTCTTTCAGACTTTGTTTTGAAAAAAGAGTCGTCACCTAATTTTTAGGAAATTGGAAAAATCAAAGGTGAAGGGTTTATTCAAATACAGTGATAAAACCTCGTAACAATCCCCTAGGGAAGGTGTTAGGCACCATAGTATTAAGGATCTGTACTATTTGGTTGACCTTCGTATTCCAGTGTATGATTATTTGCTTTAATTTTTTATTTAGTGTTTACTTCCCCGCATTTATAAAAGACTGTCATTATTGCATATCATTTAATTTCGGAAAAATTTGAATATATCCCCCTTATATATGGGTAATTTAAGTTCGGATTTATAATATCTAGATAAGAATAGCTTCTCTTTTATATATAAGGGTAACGTATTTTATTCATAAGAAAAGTGTAAAAAGTGTTTCTATTTTGGCAAGAATGTATAAATACATGTATAGTTAAGTTACAATCATACACTATACATCGGGCCAGTCCGTATAAAACGTTAGAATGCCTTACTCTAAAACTCCTTAATTACGAACGTTTATTACTTTATTTGAACACGTTTTGATTTAAATAGTTTATTGTGACTGTATGTATGTGTATGAGATTGATTTTTGGAGTTGGGCTTCGAAAGACAAATTTCACAATTTCTTTTGCAAAGGTATTTCTCTATTTTTGAGCTTGGCCCAAGTTTCATTTAAGATCATTTCATATTCTAAAGGAAACTGGTTAAAGTCTAACTCAAAAATGTATTTTATTTCAGAATGGGCCTCAACCAAAATCTTTGCCTTTTCTTTATTGGGCTCGGCTAAAATCATTTGATTCAATGTTTCGATCCAGAATTATGTTAAACTACCAGAACGTGTTTTTTTGGGTTTTAAAGCAGATCCGGTTTTAAAGAAATAACACTTGTATCCTTGAAAATCCCTTTGTTATCTCGAAGTGATTATATTAATTATCCACTTAATTTGAGAAAATTATCATGTTAAGTTCGGTTTTCGAAAGTTGTTTGGGGACTTAAGGTCAATCTAAACGGCATACATATCGTTGTCTTAAGATGGCTAGTTCAAATCATAAAATTCTAGTAATATATATGAGTTTTTACAAATTTTTATAAGTATAAATACAACAACTTTACAAATAAAGGAAAAGTATAAACAAGCAAATAAATAAAGTGAAGGGAAGGCCAGGGCGTACCAAGACCCTAATTGGCCATTTTCACCCATGGCTGGGCCTTCTACGCATTTAATATATATAAGCTTCGATTCCTTTGCTGGGCTTGACCGTGACGAGAAAGAATTTGCCTGTTGGGCCTTGGCCCAAAAGGTTGGCATGTGGCTCGGCCCAAGTGACCATGCAGGAGAGAAGGGAGGAAGAAACAAAGGACCCCCGTTAGATTCAATCTACTGAACTTATCACACATATGTATATACACACACTAATCACATATGTAAGAACAAGAATACACATATATCACACTATGTGCTGTGCCACAGTGCTTTGATAGCCCAGATTACATTTAAAGAAAAGTTACCCGATCTCCTCCCCATCTTGCTTCTTATTTCTCAAGCGTGATCCATGATCTTTCTTTTGGGATTTCAAATGGGCTAGGCCCAGTTACCTACTGAATCTGGATTGGACTAAGACTAAGGCCCAATGCATTTTACTCTCTTGTTATTCATATAATATGACTGTCCTTGCCCTATTATACTTCTAATATTCCAATGGTATACCTATAATATACGTATGCTACATGTATACCTTGTGCATACTCCTTGTTTTCTCAATAACTTAGTATACCCTTTGTGTTTATTAGGCTTTAAACATACCCTTGGACCTATGGCTCAATCAGTTCCTAAACATCTATTCTCTTTCTTTTTGTAAATAATGATTATCTATCCCACACCAAGGTTTACTTAGACTTAACACTAGTCAAACCAACACTAAAATAGGTAAGCAATTTACCCAACTTGGCACAAACTTAGACTTCTAGTAGTCTATATAGCAAAATGCAGGAATACCCAATTAAACACCTTAACTCGCATAACCCCAAGCAAGGTCAAAATAGAATAAGATGTTCATACAAAAGAGATCAACTGTAGAATAGGAGAGGCTATGGGGAGTAGCTTATCATGTCAATCAAAAAACAGGATGCAGAAACACAAGGCTTACAATTTGAGCAATAGGTTTAGCATAAGCAGAGCAGGATTCAAACCAGGTTCAGACATCCAGAGATAACACAAGATTTAACCTCAAACCCCAGTCAAGTTTTAGTAGAATAAAGAAGTGTACAGAATAATATACATGTGCTGAGACTTAGATGAAATGAAACGGAAGGAAGAAACAACTATAAAATCTAGTTTCAGGAACATTTAAGAAGGAAAGACAATACAAGATATGAAAATAGGTCAAATGACTAGACTCATTATTTTCATTTTTAAAGTAAAAACTTTACTGTTCAAGTTTCAATTCAGCCAATTCCTTTCCTTTTTCTTAGCATTAGTGTTCTTAGAGGAATAATCTTTTCCTTTAACCCGGCCTACAGTGTAGGATCACTTAGCAGGTTCATTTTATTGCATTCTTTGGAATCTAATGATAAAAACAGAAGATCAAACAGTATGGCGATAGCAAGCACACATCCCATGGAGCTAAAGGCATGCCATGGCACCTTTTATTCGGGGAAATATGCTATGAGCTAAGCTATACTTGGTTCTTCTCAATCCCCACTCTATGGTTCCTTAAAAAGGCTTCCCTAGGTCATGTGACTTAGAGTTCACACATTATGACCTTCTCCCCTTATCATTTTAACCAAGTCAAGCATTAACATCAAAGACAATTAACATTTATAGGTCAATTCAACTTAGAGGACTGATTATGATATGGTTTTAAATTCTACTGTCTTTAATAGAATGCCATTTAGCCTAATTATGACTATCAAGCAGGTTGGTTTAAGTATCTAGTGATCAAATAGGACATTTGTAATGAAAAGTAGACAAGCAGCAAGTATTGCATACACTTCAAATAATTTCATTTTTTATAAGAACGAACCATTCAATTATGCTCTCAGCAATCATAACAAGTTCTAAACTTTGACCCCAAGCTATATCATTCTAAACTCAGACTCAAATCAGCATTTTTTCAAATCTTTTAATTAGTCTTACTTAGAGAAACAACCAGACAAAGACTTATCCACCACATCAAATTTAAACAAGGTAAAATCCCATTAGCCTAACTTACAAAGCACTACTGATTAATCATGATCACATATTTATCACAGATAAACACAGACTAACATAACATTACCAGGATATCAACTTACGCTAAGCATATTCACCTTATCAACACCAACAAGTCACTTTTTCAACTAAACAAAGAGAATTCCAGGAAAGTGACCACAAAATGTATTCAACTAAGCCCTATTCCTATTAACGATCAAACTAAGCAAACCATTATTGATAGTTAAACTAAGCAAGGAAAGAAGATGACAACCTAATAACCTTTAATTAACATAACTCATATTAGCAAAGTCTCCTAAATTAAACAGATCATTATCAATTAAAGCTAAACAAAAAAAAAATACAAGAAGAGGAATAACAAGATAAAATGTTAGCTTTTGTGTGAGCAGCCGGATCAAGAGTTGAATTTGGAGCCTTAATGCTTCCAATCCTAGAACTCAGCCACAAAAAAAAAAAAAGTAAACAAAATTTTAGAACTGAGAGATTCAAACTTTTATAGGTTTAAGTCTAAAATTATACTAACAAGCTTAAATTTCAAGTTAAACTTAAAACTCAAGCTTTTTTGTGATTGTCCAACTTATGAAACTCTGAGGGTCGGGGTTCTATTTATAGAACCCCAAAATCATCAAAAACCCTAGAACACTGATGTGGTACAAAGTAGGATTACTCAGAAAAATGACTTAGCAACCGAATTCTACGATCTAGATCAGCCTATATTGGCAACGAATGGCTTGATTTGGGCCTTATCTTTCTCGATTTGATTGATTCAAGCTAAACCAATAAGGATCGAGAAAGTACAAATGCAACACAACAATAAAAATACATAAAATCGTATGTTTTGACTCAAAATTAAAGGAAAACATAAAAGAAGAAGGGTTATTACCGTGTTTGGGGTGAGAAAACTGAGATACAAGATTGAAACATTAATTGTTTCACGCAAATGGACGTGTAAAGACTATGCAATCTATGTGACTTCTACGCGATTTCCATTTAGGGCATGAGAGAGGAGGAGAATTGGGGCGGCTATCACGACCCAATCGGAGGGCTGCGACAGGCACCCAGTTGTTATATCCCGTATTTTGAACAAGGGACAACTTGAGTGAAGTATGAGAAGTTAGGGACAAGACTATCTCGAGAGACTTTTGTGTGTCTTAAAGACTTAAGTTGTGTATGATTTTAATGTCATGAAAATGTTAAGGAAGCATTTGGAGGCAATTTCCATTTTTAGTAAGTGTGCTAATTTTGGAGAGTTGAAAATTCTACAAAAAAATTGTGACTTGTAAGAATAAGGCAATATGTTGATTTTGGTCAATATGTATGTTGTTGTTCTTGAAAAATATGAATGTGAAATATTGAGGAAGGCCAAGGGCAAAATTGAATTTTGGAAATTAGTTTGGGAATTTCAAAACAAGATTTATAACCAATTGGGCTAAAAAAAAAAAAAAAAAAAATGAGGCCCAAAAGAGAGAGGGGGGCCGCCATACAATGGCCCAAGCCCATGGATATTTATTAATTATCCATGTGATAATATAAGGCATTATGTATAGAAGTTTCAAGAAAATTAGAGGAGGAAAAAAAAAAAAAAAAAAAGATGAAGAGCAAGAGAAACATGGCATTCGGCCAAGTGTCCTTTAATTTTGCCCCTTTGAAATCTTTCTTCAAAATTATTTTCTTGTGGTATTCCTACTAATTCAAGGGTCCTTTACAACTTGGTGTAGTTATTTTGGAAGAAAAGGGCACTTGTTCCATCAATTTAGCACCTTAGACAAATGAAAGACTTTGGAAGAAAGAGTAAGATTTCATCCCTTTTTATGTGTTGTAGTATCTTTGTTTATGCGTTGTAGTGTGTGGAAAAGAATAAAAAGCATGAAAATAGGAGGTATATGCATGTGGCCGAATGCATGTGTATGTGTATAGATGAATGAACCAATTTTATTTTGATGTTAATTGTGTTGTAGTGGCCTTGTGGAGTAAGTAGAGGAATGTTAGCCAAAATCGGTAAGGAAAGTAGTTGTTAAGTGTTGTAGAGGGATTTGGAATTTATGGGAGATTTATCTAATTATGAAAATGAATTGTTAAGGTGCTAGTTATGATTGTTGTTAATGAATTTGGGAGGTGGAAATGTGTTATGAATATTTTTGTCGAAGAATGGAGGGTTCGGACGAATTATGGTTTTGGTGGGAAAATTTGTATATTTTGTATATTGTGTGAATATTTTGTAAGAATGATATGAAATGATTTCGAATTGTATTGGAGTGACCTTGATTAGTAAATGAATATGAGAATGTGGGTATTGAATTGAAAATATGAAGTGGGAATGAAAGCTATTGGACTATGTTGGAAAGAAGACTAGTTATGCTATATTGTGTCGTGTAATGGTTGTTGGTGTTGTTGTTGAATTATTTTAGCCGAGTTGAATTCTCGGGGTGTCGTATTTATAGGGGAGGTGCTGCCGAAATTTCGGTAGACAAGTACTAATTCAAGATTGAATGCCAAAAGCCTTATAGTTAACATTTGGTAAACGTGACCGTTTGTAGGTTTTGGACGAAACGGGATTTGAGTTTGGACGAGCCTAAGGCGCAACTAAGGTATGTAAAGCTTCACCTTTTTTTCTCTTGGCATGTCCTAGGCATAATAGGTTTTGATACGAGCCTCGGGGACGACTCTACTCCTAGAACCGAGCTAGATTTGGGTTCCTTTCATTGATAGAATTGAATTAGATACTTTATGTTTTGTTGGAAAAGTAGCTTAAACATTTATAACTCTCACAAATGGAACAGAATTGCCTTGAGACCGTCATAGGTGGCTCCATAAAGCCTAATGTTCGTAATTTTATGTACGCCACCTCGACTTGACCCGAGGTGGGCCCCCAATTTCTGGAATTTTTTCACGTTAACTTAATTGACTTATTTTGAGCGTTATGCAAGTATGACTTTTGACTAAGTTCCGATTATTAAAAAGTAATCGTTTTGACCATTCCATTAAGTTCTATGATATATTTTTGCCATGTACAAACGATCCCAAAGGTTTTGTCTTTGACATTAAAATTCACTTAACTCCGAAAGGTATGATCTATAGTACGTTGTCATCGATTTCTTTAAATGATCTATCGTACGGATGGTTCTTTGAGTCTTGTGAAGCATTGTATGTTTTATATACATATGATTTTCTCATTTACTCTGCTCGTGCAAGCTTAATACGTTTTCACCGAGTCCCCGGAGCCGGTATGGCCTCTGTCAGTCTCATTGCATTGTTCACCGAGTCCCTCACTAGAGGGCCGGGTACGCTATATATATACATATATGATGATCTAATGATGTGATGATATAGGGATGGCGGCCAGGATGGCATTTGATGATCCTATTCACCGAGTCCCTCACTAGAGGGCCGGGTACGGCATATGCATATGATTATGTGATTACTATACCCGACTCGTTATATGATTTACTTACCGAGTCCCTACATTTTACCGGAGGGCCGGGTACGTTACGTGCATAATGATTTGACGATATGATACGGATATACATGATATATGATTAACATGCAAGTTTTGATTTCTGATTTCTATACTTTATTACGATATAGTCGAGCTTCGAGGCTTATGGTTCTATTTACCGTGTTCGTACTTTACATACTCAAGACATATTCTACCGACCCCCTTTTCTTCGGGTTGCGTTTCATGCCACGCAGGCTGAATACTCCGGTTAGCGAGCCGCCAAATTAGGATCACTTTACTGGATTGTGTGGAAAGCTCCCTTGTTGAACCCGCATTTTGGTACAGACATTTTGCTATATTTGTGTACATTCATTCGAGTGGGCAGGCGGGGCCACCGTCCCGTCATATGATTCTCGTTATTGCGTTAGAGGCCTGTAGACATAAACGTGGGTTGTGGGTAGCACCGTTGATTATGTTTGCGTTACGCTATATTCTCGCCTATATATATATATATGTATGTATATGTGTACGCGGTCGTACCTTCGTATGTATATGTTTCTATTTTGCTTGCCATGATCTAAGTATTAATGATAGACGGGCACGAGTGCCTGTGTCGGGCACTAGTCACACTTCGGTCAGATGCGACACCGGTGCCAAGTTAATCCAGGAGCTAAAAAAATTCTTATCATACTTTCATATTTACATCTAGGTGAGCCACATGGCTAAATCATGCTTTCTATCCATTAATTATAGTATTTCCATTGGGCAACAATACATGTATATCATCATCAATAACAATGCCCAAATAGATTTACATAAGTCGACGAGGCTAACAAAATGATATCCATGATATGGGCGACAAGGTAAACAAATCAACCATATACACATGTACGAGCCTACAGAGAGTAAGTCATATCATATAGGCGGACGGGTGTCCGGCCAGACTACGGACGCCGACGGGTATTCAGACTAACCACCGAACACCGCTCAATACTGCTACTTATCTGCTCTCTGCATTCATACTATACGCTTGTAATCATATAAAAGCGGCATTTCGAAATACATTTATTGAATATATATGTTTTCGCCACCAAAATAATATATATATATATATATATATATATATATATATATATGCATACACATAAAAGCCATTGGGGCCATACTACCCAACCCCC
>NC_081342.1:38459761-38509881 GCF_029784015.1 Lycium ferocissimum | reverse complement strand
TCAATAATACAAGCAAAATGGAACCAACCATTGCTTCACCAAGCTCACGGCTGCCACTCAAGTTCAACCACAACAACAATCCAACAACAACATGCATGAATTACACATTTATATCATCATACAACACAAGAACAATAACCATTCTTACCTTTCAATCTTGTTCTTCACCTTGGTCTAAATCTTCAACTCTCTTGAATGCTACACCTCCTAGTCTCTTCCCAACATCTACCACACGTCCTTATACACTTGAGGAGGATTTAATTTGCTTGGAAATTTAATTTTTTTTGGATCAAAATGAAGCAAGTCATTCTCTTACCAGCCATGGCCGAGACATCTCTCTCTCTATCTCTTAATTTCTCTACTTTGTATTGATGAAATGAGCTTTCAATTGAATTGTGAATCAGATATATCCCTTATATAGGCAGTCCATAATGTGGACATGTGTCCCACTCAAGTGGTTAGCCAATAAAAGTTGGCCAAATCACAAGTGGGGACCCACACGGCCACTTAAGCCTACTAATGATACAATTAGGCTCTTAATCTCACTTAGTCATCTAATCTTGGTCCATTAATCCTTATTCTTCAATAATGTTCTTATACCAAACGAAATCCATAGGCAATTGTGCATCGGAACGAAATCGAGAGATGAAAACCCTTCCCGGGAACCCTAAAACAGCTTTGTCTTTAACTTGTCGCACTTAGCTTTATAATGTCCCAACGTAAAGATACGGGACATAACAATGATTTGAGCCTCGGGGATGACTCTACTCTTAGAAATCCGAGCTTATATTTATCCCTTTTCCATTCAGTAGAATTGAACTAAATAACTTACGCTCTATTGTAAAGAAATGTTCAAACCTCCGTAACTTTTGAAAATGAAAGCGGAATGCCTTGAAATCTTCGAGGATGATCCAATGGCACATAATGACCACGTTTTTATGTTCGTTACCCGACTTGACATGAGATGGGCCCACAGTCCCCGAGATTTAATTGTATTGTTCTATTTGCCTTATTTCCGTAAGATAATTAAGGAAACCTTTGACTATTGTTCGAATTTGATATAAGTGTCTGGTAACTCAGATATGAGCATTCTGGTTCGACTATTCTGATATAAATGCTTCGGTACGAATGATCTGATTTAAATATTTTGATATAAGTATTCCGATGTAAATATTCTGATATAAGTATTCAAAAATAAATATTCTGATATATATGTGTTCTGACATAAGTATTCTGATCTAAGTATTCTGGTATAAGCATTCCGACATGATAACTCTGGTATGAGTATTCTGGTACGAGCGTCTGATATAAGTATTCTGACATGGGTATTCTGACATAAGTATTCCGGTATAAGTATTCGGCTACGAGTATCTGGATATGAGTCCTCTGACCGAGTATTCTGATATGAGTATTCCCTGTAAGCCTTAATGTTCTCCATGTACGATCTCGGATCGCTTAAAGAGTCCGAAGAGGTTTCTGTATTTTAAAATGCTCATAACTTTCCGATACTAACTTGAAAGGACCCGAAACTTGTTCTGAATCCTCTGATGTCGGTCAGTATACCTATCCATTGAGTCTGGATTTATGTGCATATGGTTTCTCACTACTCTGCTCGTGCAAGGCTCAATATATCTGTTCACTGCGTCCCGGGCCAGGTTCTGTTATCGTGCGCATGCCTCCGTGTCCGTTCACCGCGTCCCGGCCGGGTGTTCGTTATCGCGCGAGTTCCCCTCGCATTGTTCACCGCGTCCCTCATAGGCAGGCCGGTTCGTTTATGTTCATGATATGATGATATGGGGACGGTGGCCGGATGGCATATGATCTGTCCGTTCACCGCGTCCGTACTCGTAGGCCGGCCGTTACCGCGTCCCTCACCGGAGGGTGGGATCCGATATCGCATATGTACGTGATAATATATGGTCCGTTATGCATAATTTGCGATCCGTGCAGTATGCATTTTGATATTCTGGATAAGCTATGCATTTTCTGTACCTCTGATTCTGATCATGATTCTGTATGTCTTACCTCTGCATTTCTGACTTTGATGAGGCTCTGTCTACTATGCCTCTGTATTTTCGGTTCTGACCACGAATCTGTCCGGTATCTCTCTGTACGTCTGACTCTGATTGTGAATCTGTCCGATACACTTCTGTACATCTGACTCTGATTACGGATCTGTTCGATATAGCTCTGTACGTCTGCGCCTGATTACGAATTCCGTCCGATATGAGACATTATCTGAACCTTCTGTACGATCTGTAAACTGTCGGATATGTGCCCTCAGCGAAGCATACGATATGTTGTGCTCCGTCCGACGTGTGAGACCCCGATGCATTCCGTATATTCCCGCACCTCTTCGGACATATCTGTGATTGTAAAATAAGCATTTCGGTACTTTGGACGACTCGTTTACTTTACGTACTCCCTTCGATATATGAGACTGGTAGGTACGATTTGTGTCTGAAAAAGAAGCGTCTGGTATTTTGAGTAATGTACTTATCTTTTAGTCTTGTCTGTCTCAGTTATGGTTCTGTTTTTTTTGCATTGCATGCCTTACATGCTCAGTACATTTTCCGTACTGACCCCTATCTTCGGGGGCTGCGTTTCATGCCACGCAGGTACTCCCAGATGAGTTGAAGTTATTATAGAAGGTGTTCCAGCAGAGATGTCAAGTTCCATTCTCCCGGAGGGCTGCCAAGTCAGAGTTTATTTGTTATGATTTCTGGATGTATGTTAAAGACTTTACAGACAGCGTCGTGGGTATTGGTTGTCGGTCTGTAAGTGGCTTCGTCAGCTGAGATGTCGGTCCGTGTTATGTATTGAATTTTGTATAATTATAAATTTGTTCGTTTTGAAGGCTACGAGAAAGAATATTTCTGAAAAATTTTGCTATGTATTTTATCTCATTTGGTTTAAAAAGTTTGGCGTGATTCTGTATGCAGTAAGAGTCTGAGGGTTCACTCGGCCCTAAGTAAGGGTCGGGTGCCCATCACACCCTAATAAGATCAGGGTGTGACAGTCCTAGCTCTGCCGCTCATCGATGGGCAATCTCTCATCATGTGCCCTACCTGGCCACAAGTATAACAAGCATCTGAACACCGACGCACCGTCCGTAATGCAATCCACCGCACCGATCGCATCGCGGTACCGGAGGTCTCCTCCGACTATAATCACCCCCGAACCGTGAACTCGGGGCCCTGAACTCCGGCCCCGTCCCCGATCGGAAAGAGCGATCAAATCTTCTATCTCCGCAAATCGGGAGGTGCACTAGTCGATCGACCGACCGAGTGCCTAGAAAATGTCTCGCTCGATCCCCCTCTATAATCACTACTCGTGCCCATAGATCTAGCTCTTTTGCTTGGCCCTCTATCAACATCACGTTCACCTCTTTGTGGAGGTTGCTGCCCTTCGAGATTCTGGGCATGAGCTTGAATTCGGGAAATGTCCATCCCGTCTTGTAATGAAGCCGTTAGGCAATCTTTGAATAGATGTGGCCCTAGGCCACTCACAAACCTGTACACTCTGTCGCCCATATCGGCCACCATCGTCGGGGCATATCTAGCCAAAGAATTAAATTGAAGGCTATATTCTCGAGCACTCATATTGCCTTGCTTCAAGTTTAAGAATCTATCTGCTCTAGCTCGGCGGACCTCGGGCGGTAAATACTGACGAATGAAGGCATCAACAAATTCTTTCCACACGGGAGGAGGCGCATTCTCTTGCCTCGACGCTATCCAATTGTTGTACCATAATACCGCCACATCTCGGAATCTATATGATGCTAACTCCACCGATTCAGTCTCGGAAGCATGAATAATCTGCAATGTTCTTAGCATCTCATCAATAAAGCCCTGTGGGTCTTCATCCGGCTTTGATGTTATACCTGGCGTTTTCAGAGCATGAGTTTGACATGTACCTCATCGTAGTAATGAGATGTTTTGAAAGGCACAAGCCATGGAAAGTACGTAACAATGAAGAAAAAGGGTGAATTACGATCTCGTAAGTCGTAATCGGGAAAGAATATTTTGAAACACGGGAACATGGCCATTATTAGTGTAATAAGTGATAAATATCATGTATGGAGAATTTCGGAATATTTCGGGATTGAGCAAATTGAAGAAAATAAGTCCGACGAAAATTTGAGAAACGCGGGACGGATTTTAGTTAACTTTGGAGGCGCATATCTCATAGTATATGTGGAGTTTTAAGGTGGTTCAAAGTCCTAAAATGAAGTTCGTCGAGTCTAGTTTGTAATGCAACCAACCGTTCATTGATAGGACATCGGAGTAGAGAATTATAGACGTTACAAATCTGAACTGTCAACGCAGAAACAGTATTCCCGCTGCACCGCTACAAGATCGCATAAAGATCGCTTACAAGATCGTAGCTACGGTAAAACCGACTTCAAAGAAATCGTTTTAAGGGTTAAAATCTCATTTTTTTTTCATCCAAAACTTCCAAAATTTCCAGAAAATTCAGCAACAAAGGGAGCAAATATACATCACAACAATTGAGGATTTTGACCGAGATTTCAAGTAATGAAGTACCAATCGAAGTCCGGCAGCGCATAGTCACGAATATAATTTCATTTGGAATTAGAGGAGCATGGGAACAAGAAAATGTTGAAGAAGGTAAGTTTTAATCCTCTTTTCACATGTTATGGATGGTTTATATGTGTTGTGGTGTGTGGAAATTCATGAAATATGGTATGTCGAAGTGAAGCCGTGTAGGTGTTGGTTATGTTGGAGTGATGAACTAATTTTTATTTAATATTTTGGTTGTTGTTGATATGGATTCCATAATGAAAATGATGGTTTAATGATTTAAATGGAAGTTGGAGTCGTTTGTAAGTTGTTAGAGAAGATAATGTGATTTTAATATTGTTTTTTGAATTTACGTGAATAATATTGTTAACGTGCGGATTGTTAGTGAAGTTTATGAATTTGGAAGGAAGAAATATGTTATGGTTGTTCATGTTGAGTTGGGAAGGTTTCGGGTTCTATGGCATATTATTTGGATTGTTTGAATATTTTTGTGGATTGTTGGAAATGTTATTGAATCATGTTTGAATGGTTTTGAGTTGGTATTTGAACGCGTGAGCAATGATATTGAATTGATTATATATGTTGGTTTGAACGTAATTGGAATGTCGTCGCATTGTGCGAAAGAAAGTTGTTGATGATAAAGTGCGTTTTGAATAAATGGTTGATGTTGTTAGAATGTTTGTTGGTATTGTTGTTGATGAATTTGGCCGAGTTGAAATCTCGGGGTTGTGCACTTATAGGGGAAATGCTGCCCAAAATTCTATAAATAAAGTGCAAACTTGGAATTGGATCTCTCGATGCTTATGACTAATGGTTAATGCATAATGACCTTATTGTAGATTTTGAGAAGCCGAGACTTGAGTTTGGATTAGCTTAGGAAGCAATCGAGGTATGTGAAGCTTACCCTTCTTTTCTTTTGGCATGTCTTAGACGGGATTAGGGTATGACATGATTTGTGCCTGGGGTAACTCCATTCGTAAATTTCGAGTCTATTTGTGATTCGTATTTGTTTTGATGTTGGCATCCTTAGTATGGTCCGTATGTCTTGGATATGATTGAGTTTGAAATGCTGCGTAAGCGATTCTTATATGTTTCTTGATATTCGTATCCTTAATGCGGTCGAGTTATGATCCTTACGTCTTTTGTATGATTAAATTTCTAAGGTTGCAAAATAGTTATATTTTCAAAAGAGTTTTGTTTTCAAAAGAAATATGTTCCTAAACGATTTCGAAACTACGAACGACCGTAACTTTCAAGAGAGAGCTCGGATTGCTTTGATTTCTTCGCAAATGATTTCATGACGAGTAAGGACTTAAATTTTTATAGGCGGGCCCGGATTGGGTTGACGCTCGTCCGTGGGTCCCGCGACTTTTCTATGTTGGTTTTAAATGACCTATTTTTTTTTAAAAAAGGAATTTAATACGACCACTTTTCCGATCCCAAGCATGATTATTTATTTATCTGTCGAGTTGGAAATAAGGATTTTATGCCCATGATTTTGATACGTAACAACGGTTTCTGAAGTTCGGTTTGATATGTCCCGAGCAAGATTCGGGAGAAAACTTGATTTGACTATGATTTTGGATTTTCAAAAAGAGGGTTCGTTTTGATCATTCGGTTGAGTCTGTGATGATGTCTGATATGCGTGTGGTTACTTACGATCTGCTCGTGCGTTCGTGTTACCTCTTTCACCGGATCCCGGCCGGTATATGATCGTGCGCACTATGATATACTCGGTGTTATCCGTGTTACGGTTCCCGAGACCTCGCCATAGGGCCGGGTTCCGTTTATGGAGTTATGCTGTGATATGGCTTATGATATGTTGTGATGGTGTGTTATGTTCGGGGTTGTACGGAGATTTGAAACTTTTGGTGTTATGCTGTGTTGTGGCGCGAGATAGGGTGGCGACCACGTTCTGTCCGCCGGGTCCTATGGACCGCATATGATATGTGATGATGTATGACGATATGATGAGTTTGTTCATCGATGGTGGGGCAAACCAATGTCGAGGCAAATCCCACATTGGTCTAGGCAAATCCCACATCGGTTAATGTTATTTCGTATGACAGGTTATGATGTGTACGGTAAGAGTATGTATGATTTGTGTGTCGGATGTAATTACTTTGACTTCGGTTATGATCTCATTTTCTCGTATGACATGCTTTGCATACTCGCACATATTCCGCATCGACCCCTTTCTTCGGGGGCCGCGTTTCATGCCACGCAGTACCCACGGATGAGTAGGTGATGTTAGCGAAGATGCTCCGGTATGGATTGGCGAGCTCCACTTCCTCCGGAGTGCTGCCGAGTCCGAGTGCTTGTATGGTATCTGAGATGTTAGTAGAGACTTTGCAGACAGTGTCGAGTGTATGATATGTCGGGTTTGTTTTGTAAGCGGCTATGTAAGCCGAAGTACTGTTGTGCCTCATATTACAGTTTTCATACGATTGCAGATTTTATTTGATTTGAAAAAAAAAAACGAAAGGCATGTTTGTTTTATGAAAATTTTTCACCCTGTGCTTATGTTATGTTTTGTGGGCCCAGTATGGTTAGGAGAGTCTGCGGGTTCGCTCGGCCTTAAGTAAGGGTCGGGTGCCCATCATGCCCTATCGGAAATTAGGGTGTGACATTTGACCCAAAGAATTCCGGAGGATTTAGGCTCATAAAATCGCGGGCTCTAGTGCTAGCTGAACGATCACTTGGCCCCACATTCTGTCGTTGTGCCTGAGCGGCAACCAACTGAGTCAATAAATTAATAGCCTCGGTCACTTGTTGACCCGAAGTAGCCGGTGGAGGAACTGGAGGCATAGGAGCTGGAGCTGAAGCCCCTTCTTGCTCTTCCGTAATAGGCGGAGTAGTGGAGGCATTAAATAAAGCCTCATGATGTGATTCATCCTCATTTGCATTCATGGGAGGCTCTCTTTCTTCCCGCCTTTTCATAGTAACCTTGCCCTTCGGGGCAGCTTTAGCTTTTCCTTTTGGCGGCATTCACCGAAATCACAACATACTCATTAGGGAGGATTAAATCTTATACTCGGCTCTACCGCACGATTTCATATGAAGAAAGATTGTCATTTTTCCTAAATGTCCGTAGCCTCCCTCGTTTATTAGCGTGGCGCGCAACACACCATAAACAAGACTCTACTAGACACGGCTCGTAGACACTTCCTAGGACCGAATCGCTTCGATACCACTCGTCACGACCCGAACTACGGCCGCGACGGTATCCGGCTAACAACCGAACACCGCTCGTCGCTACTTCTCTCGCTCTCATTCATACTATACGCTCGTAATCATATAAAACTGGCATTTTTTTGAAATACATTTGCTTTTATAAACATAAGCCCTTCGGCCACCAAAATAATATATATATATATGCATACACATAAAAGCCATGGGACCATACTACCCACACTGCGTATCTACGAGCCTCTACTAGAGTACTAGACATATAGACGGGACAGGACCCCGTCGTGCCCAATCATAAATATATACATATGTACCAAAAGAATAATCTGTGGAACCTCCGAAAAATGGAGTGCTCTCAAATCAGCTGCTAGCTCCTATGAGTCTCGATCACCTCCCTGTCTACCTGTGGGCATGAACACAGCGTCCGAAGAAAGGACGTCAGTACGAATATTGTACTGAGTATGTAAGGCATAAACAGTAATGAAGCATCAATAAATTGAGGAGGCATAAAACAAGGAGCAATCTGTAACTGACTGAATCATAGAGGAAATCATACATGCTTACTCACTTTCATATTCATCATCATATCATATATGCATAATCGTATAAGCTGCCCGACCATATAGGTACGGTGTAATAATCAATAGCATTAGCATCATCATTAGCCTGCGTCCAGGATATTATCTCATGCTGCCCACTAGTGGTGACTGCCCATGCCATCTGGCCATGGTGTATAGCTGCCCGCCTTGGCGGTGTCCGCCATATAGGCGCGGTGTGATATCATCATATACTCATTACATCATGCTTATCATAACATGCTTATCATAATATGCTTATCATAACATGCTTATCATAATTTATCATGGTGTGCTTGACATTATATACTTATTATATTACATGCATAGAGACTCTTAGCTATTCATACTTTATCGGAGTGACGTAAGGTCGTGGACCCCCGATGTCGTTATGAGCATTCTTACGTATTCTGCCTCACCTTGAAGGAACAAGCATAAGGTGAGTGTGCATAATGATCAATATCATTAGATTACATATATTACATCATTAGCTTCTTAGGAGCATCATGTCATAGACTATAGCATCTCTAGACTTTAGCTTACTATCATCACTATCGTATTCATCTCATATCTCTTATCTCGTATGGCTATTCATAAGTGGGGACTCTTAACTTTCTTGGAGAGGGAACATTTATAGTAAAAGAGGAATTTCATGCCATAGGACTCATGCCTTAGAAAGAAAAGGGCTAAGCCTCACATACCTTTGTCGTTTAGCTATTCTATCGCTTGCTCGTTCTCCTTTAATGCACTCGTTTACCTTCAATGGAATTCGTATCGACATTAGCTATATAATCGTGAAAACATACTTACTAAAGCTATAGAAATTTGGGCAGCATTTCCTTTGTTTATGCTACTTTCCGCCACATTCCATATCAACTCCCAACATTCACAAAGATCATCACAATATCATTAACAACAATCGTAGTTCATTCACATGATTCGCATTCCATCATTTCACCTCAATTTCCCATAATTATGACTAAAAATCCATCGTCGTATTCTTTCGTATCCAATACCTACTTCATGTTCTATAAGTCATTTATAACGTATTTATAACATCAACATATTCATTTCCATGATTCAATCCAACTACTATCCAATAATGACATTATTCATCCATTGATGACCCATTTGCTATACGCTTCTACAATCCATGAATCTCAACTTATAAATACTTCAAATAGCATGTAAAGGTCATGAAACTTACCTTAGATGATGGAGGAATAAGCTTGGAATGGTGATTCACCCTTAGCACAAAAACCCTATTTTATCTCTCTTTGGATTTCTTAACTTGGATGACTTTTAATGGGTTTCCTTCACTTGATTCTCTTGATTTCTTGTTGTTGATCTTTGATTTCTATGGTTTTCTCATGGATGAAATGTTTGGAACACTCTAGAGGCTTCTTGGATGGTGGAGGTGAGAAATGAAATGAATGGAATGAAAAATGAAATGTCCCTTATATAAAATACACTTGACCGATGGAATATATACGGACCAACATACGGTCCGTATAAAATCTATCGACCGTATGTTGGACCGTATATCTGGTCCGGCATCATGTCTTCGGGCTAGATCTACGGCTGGACATACGGTCCGTAGATCTTATACGGCCAGTATGTCTGGCCGTATGTCTACCCAGTTTTTCGAGAGTTGTTTCGTCGATTCGTTTGATCTCCGATCCTTATGGAACCTTCTTAACACTTATTCAACACTTTGATATCATTCTAAGGGACGTTATAACTCTTCCTTGGGGCATCATTTATACGTCATTAACTCAATACTCGTACTTCTTATCCGATACACTCAACTTATAACTCGCTTCTCTTATCAACTTTCTTTCTTCAAGTCTAATGTCTTTGAAAATCTTAATTAGGGTTATCACATGCTAGTTCTTACTTGTCCAAACCTCGTATATGTCGTACCCCTCGCTAGTCTATTCACTGTACGCTAATGGGAAATTTTCGATGTGTAACAACAGGACCCTGTTAACACCTAATTTTGGCTCGACGTGCTTAAAATTAACGTTTTGGGGGGCCCTGATTCGTTAAAGAGCGCGAAATACATTTTTTACACATTTTGACATTTTTCGATGATTTATTGATAATTGTCCTCATTTTAGGAGTTTTATCAATTTATTGTCATTTTTCAAGAATCATTATTTTTGCACATGTACAGCGAATACTATCATTTTTTGTGCAATTAATAATTGTTTCTTAATTTTATAGCAGTACATTTTTATATATTATACATTAATATTTATATTTTATACTTACATTATTATTTAACTATATTTTAGTACAGTCCGTCGGTGCAGAGAAAATCGGAGCAATTAATTTTTTAAACACAGATAAGATTTAGCACATGGTTTTAAGAAGCCATGATTTTGTGAAGCCCATAGTTTTGGCACATGGGTTTGGATAAAAAGTGATTTACCTTTGCCTATATAAAGGAGGACTTCCCCTCTCATTTTTTTCATCACTTGCATACTACCTCACATACATTTTTCTTCTCTCTACACTCTCTAGATTTTCTTTCTATAGGAAGACTAGCAAGGCTAGCACTTTCTTCCTTTTTCTATATTTCTTTTTAGTTGTCTTTATATTTCATTCATACATTGCTTCTTTACTTATTCATATATATTGTCTTTACATTTATTTATATTGCATTGTCTTTATATTTTTTTATCTATATTATTTTTACATTTATTTATATACATTGTGTCTTTAAATTTCTTCATATATTGTTTCTATATTTTTGTATTCCCTATACATTTTTCTTTACATTTTACATACATTTTCCTTATACTCTCCACACTTTTCCTTTATATTATCTTACATCTATCTATTCTTTTATATATTTTTATACACATACGTTATATACATATACATGTACATATTTACATTACTTAACTACTAAGAAAAGAAGGGAGAAACTTTTCATTAAAAGGAATGCACTTATTGTCTCTACATTTTTTATGCATTATCTTTATATTTTGTTATATTGTCTCTACAACTTTATTTATTTATTTATTTTCAATACATGTATACATTGTCAAGTATTTTCTTTAAACTTTTGTCAATACCATCACACTGCATGCCTATTTTTTTCTATATATTTTGCTATTTACATTTACTCTACATTGGCTATACATCATATTTATATTTACCTATGTTTTCTTTTTTTATTCTTATGTTCTTTTTACATACATCATCCACTTATACATTTGTTACATTACATACACTACACTAATCTTAGGGTCAAATCAAGTTTCATCATTCTTTTGTCAAATCATGTTTTCAAAAACTTTATGTCAAATCATTTTTTCAATAACTTTTTGTCAAACTACTTTTTCAAGGACTTTGGTCACATTACTTTTTCAAAGAATCTTTATCAAATCACTTTTTTAAGACTTTATGTCACATACCTTACTTTTTGACTTTTTCAAATTATTTTAACTAATACTTTTTCTTTCATCTTGCAATTTATTACAAATACTACACTTTTGGCCGATGAAGAAATTTTCGTCGATTTCCAAGGCCTCCCATGTACAAAAGACGGGTTTTTTATTTTAAGTTTATTCATTATTTCTTTAATTCATTTGATAGTTATTTATTCTCTTACTAACACTTTCACTAAGTGTTTAACACTTGGGGAAATACATCTCAAAGTGACACTCGGAAGGAACCGAAGATTTCATCGAATCACCGTTTGTATTTACTTTTTTTTTAAACTTGTACAAAACATAAACTCATAGTATAGTGAAAACTTTATTTTTGAATGACGGGTTGATAGATATTTATTTACTTGTCATTTGTTAATTTCCCAAAGACTTAGGCCGTCAATACTTTCATGAATAGATTAAATTGACTTGGTATAAATAAATTCACACTTTTGAAGCAAAAATAATAGTTCATCCTTTATTTTTATATTCTTTATAATCACATTTTTTATTTTATATTGTTTCTACACTAATACATATTTTACAAGTTAAATTACAAGTCCATTTACAAATCTTTTATTCTATCTTTTCACTCATTTTTATACATAATTTTCAATACTTTTTACATATTATTTTGTTCCTTATTCTTTTGATAGGATATTTATATATTCTTTTTTTAGAAACAAGTCAAATACACTTCACTTTTATGAATATATATGCTCTTTACACCAATGAATATTAAATTATTTTTTACATTCTTTATGCATTAATATACCTAGTTATACAATTCTTTATACATTTTAGGTTTGATATACACTTTTATAATTGAAATACATTTTTTATATTTTTAATATACACATTCTTTTAATACATAGCATAGACGCACATTCTTTATATCCTTGATATATTTATTTTTACATAGTCTTACATTTTTTTTATATATTCTTAATATAGTTAACATTCTTTACACTAACATTTATATATACTCTTTGTACTAAATATACTTTTATACTTACGAGGTACATTCTCTTTATACTCTTTTATATATATATATATATATATTCCTTTTTACTATACATTCTTTATGAATATTTGATACTTGATATAAATACATTTTTATACACTGTATATACTTAGTATATTATCACCTAGTGTAGCTTTTCATGAAGTCATAACATTTTGAAAACAATTAATAATAATGATAAAGGATAGATAATCCCCTCTAGTGTTCGGTTTAAACTAAGTTTAGGACGAGCTGGGGATGCTTAATACCTTCCCCTCGGAGTAAATAAAACCCTTATCTAGAATCTCATAGGTTTCGTGGACTAAAAATGGAGTAGACACACAAATACATATAGGTTTCCTATTTTTCCTTAAAAATTAGGTGGCGACTCTAACCCTTTTAAAACCAGTTAGAAGAACCGTGAAGTTGCAAACTATATTGGACCCGTTCAAAATAGGGCGTAACAGAATGGCGACTCCGCTGGGGATTACCTAGGTTTTGACCTTAGCAGACTTAGTTTAAGTGAACACTTGAGCGATATTTGATTATTTATCTGTTTTTACTATTATTACTTGTTATATATGTCATGAGTTGCTACAACAATATGTTTGAAAGGTCGCAAGCCAAAGCTAAACTTGCGTTCCTTATTTGTTCAGAGACACTACATGTTACTGCTTTCCTTATACTGTCACCGCACTTTCAATTGAGTCTTTGGCCGTACACACACACACATTGTGCACGCGAGTTGTGCTTTGCACTCCTCCGAACCTTCTTCGAACTCCTTAGTTTCAGGGATTGGTGGGCTAGTCTTACTACTTGCCATCTCGCAGTCATCCGAATTTTCTATATCAGCTTAGGTGAATCTACTCTTAGGATTCTTAGGCCGTTGTACATATAATTTTGATCACTGCTCTAGCCGGATTAATTTCATTCTTTATTTGTCACACATTCTTATTTGCTACATGCTCTTTACATATTACATATTCTTTATTTGTTTCACATACTGTATTCATTAGACATTCTTTAGTTGTACATATATACTAAACATACCTTCTTCCGCCTCGTCTGCTTTATCAGACAATTTTGGTTGACTTGTGTTGAGCTTGGAACCTTTCCAAACCCTCACACCCATTTTTTGGTCTTTACGACCACCGTCACAGCCACATTACGTTTCATACCCATTTCCGATTTTTGTACAATTGTTTGACTTTACCATTCTTTTTTTAATATAAAACGGCCTTGTACATTCTTTCCCTCTCTAGAACACACTTTTTCCAGACTCGAACTTTTGTTCATAGCCTCACTTCTATTCAATATAACCACCAATTTATAGAAATCATACAAATCACATACAACACCGTGTCTGCCCGAACTATGTCTGACCTGATTCTTGTCCTGGCAAGATACGTAGGCAACCCTACATCAGGGTTCGGTCTCCCCACTGTTTCTAAATAATTCACCAGAATAAAAAACTGGGACAATTATTTTGGAGCAGTTCAAAGACGCTCTCCAAAAAAACTTCTAAGAGCGCCAATCAACCCTTTGAAATCCAAAACCCAACACGGCAATACCAATACCAGCCTTACCCCAACCATCACCTAGTTTTGGTCCCAAATTCTGGATATAAGCTTTTCTTCTTCCAAGCATCGCAAGCCATGGAACTTGGGCGTGTCGGCTTTTATTTTTCAACCCCAAAGGTCCAACACAAGTAAATCCTTCCCCCTCAATTATACAATAATCGTGCCGACTGACAAGGAGTAATGTTAAAGCTCCGCAAAAACAGTTTGGTACCCAATCATTGCAATCTTACCGATGAGCGCAGAGTATTTTTAGAAACTCTGTAAAGGTCAGAATCCCCTCTTACCACCTTGCCAGCATACGCGGATTGTTTTTAAAGCTTCGCCGACGTTGACATTCCCTCATAGCCAATCATGCCAATAAATGCAGAGTAGTATCAAAAGCTCTGCCAACGTCCAACCTTTTCCTCCATCACAATCTTGTCAACGTACTGGAGTAATGTCAAGGCTCCATCTACGCTGACCTCCTTCTTCTCGACCCTTTGTTAGAGTATTTTCAATCTTCCGTCGCGATCGGCTCATTTTTCTCGACCGCCTACCATATATTTTCCAAGCTCTCGAGCCTATGATTGGTCCCTTCCGGATAATTTTCAAAGGCCCGTGCCTACGATGGACACACCCTTCGCCGTCTCTTCGGAGTACTTGCAAAACTCCACTTCAATCGACACCTCTTCTTATATCTTATCTGTAAGAACTACGCACACCTGATTCTCTTCTTTGATGAGATACGTAGGCGTTCCCTTTTGGGTTCGGTATTCATTATTCAAAAAAAAAAAAATCAGAAAAAAAAAGTCCAAAAATTATTTGAAAATAAAAAAAAAAAAAAAAATTTTGTTCTTACCTCCCTGAACGAACTACGCGCACCTGATTCTCATCAAAGATGAGATACGTAGGCAACCCTTCTTGGGTTCGGTACCCCTTATTCAAAAAAAATACAAAAAAAATAAATAAAAAATTTAGATTCATATCTTTGACTTGGTTGGTACCAACACAGTTAGGAATGTGCATAGGAAAGAAACCAGTAACAATCAATATGATGGAGAGGACTGATTTCGTGGTAAACCATAGATTCTTTTGGTACCTCTCATTCACACTTTAAGTGACACTTGAAAAATTCTCTTGCATGCTTGTAAGACAAGAACAAAACCAACCTCATTGTTTCATGTGCATTGTGTGGTGAGCTTTAGATAGCGTTCAATTGCATTGCATTGTGATCTAGAACTTGGCTCGAATGTTGTTCGAGGCGAAATTATGAGTAACACTCGGTATAGGAAAGGATCGTAGGCCTTCTTTGACCCGTTTGTGCCTTTCTAGCCTACCAAATGACATTATCCCTAGCATTCCCCCTTTGAGCCTAAAGCCTTTTCTTTGACAACCACATCATAAGCCTATACCATTTCTGAGTGCTTACATGCACTATCCCTCTCTTGGCCCAACCTCCCTGAGCTAGCGTACTAGAAATGTGCAATCGCGGATAAAGATCCAAGCTGAAGTTTCCAATGACAAAAAGATACAAAAGTCCCATAAAAACAAAGACGAACAACGACCTCCAAAGCAAGAAGGAGCCAAAAAAAAAAATCATCAGTCATCATTCAGGATCTCGGGTATACAACCTGTTATTCCTCTTTATTTTTCACACTCCGGCATACAACCCGGAATTAACATCAGGACTTTGGGCATACAACCCAGGTTCATTCTCTTAATCCCCAAAGAGTCTCGGCATACAAACCGAACTCCAAAAAAAAAAAAGGGCTCCAACTTGCAAAAGAAGTCGCACAAGTACAAAAGAAAGGGACAACAAAACGAAGCAGATCAGCATTAGAGCACACAAATACCAAGCACAAACTAGTGCAATGCTCAGGGAAGGATTAGTCACTCCTTACCCAAATGATATCCTACCCTTTTCCCAAGCCTACATTACAACCCGATAACAAGCCCTACATGATCCTATGCCAAGGGTTCTCACATTAGTGAATACTTACATGACGGCCAAGCTTATGGTATCACAATCGCATGCATTGAACATCTTTCTGAGTATGAGTGTATTTCTCTAGACGTCCCAAAGTTCAAAAATACTGAATATGTGTGAAAAAGGGACTTTCTTTCTAGTGAGGGCACTTGAAACATGAGTATAGGTATAGTTCAAAACCTTTACTTGAGACAAGACGAACAAATCTTGTCGATACTTAGGTATGTCTGAGGTACCACTTGAAGTCGTAGGAATTATCCCGAAGTCAATCTCGATTAGTCGGGAAGAAATTGATAGAATTCTTATGCACGAAACTAATTGTTGGTACCAACTGAAGTCAAGACACGATTCTCTTCACTTCTTCATTTTCCAATATTCTTTACAACAAAAACAACAAAAAATGCATCAAAAAAAAAATTATAGGCGCCCACCTTCTAATGCGGGTATTTTCATTTCAAGTACATTTTTACAGGCGCCCACCTTCTAATGCGGGTATTTCATTTCAAGTACATTTTTACAGGCGCCCACCTTCTAATGCGGGTATTTCATTTCAAGTACATTTTTACAGGCGCCCACCTTCTAATGCGGGTATTTCATTTCAAGTACATTTTCAGGCGCCCACCTTCTAATGCGGGTATTTCATTTCAAGTACATTTTTATTTTAAATTTCGGTTGCACCCGCCATCTTCTAATGCGGGTATTTCATTTCAAGTAATTTTTCGTGCGCCCACCTTCTATGCGGGTATGCGGGTATTTTAAATTTAGTTGTGCACCCACCTCATAATGCGGGTATTTTAAAAGTTCTGTAATGCGGGCACCCACCTCTAATGCGGGTATTTTAAATTTTCTTGCGCCCACCCAATGCGGGTATTTCATTTGCACCCACCTTCTAATGCGGGTATTTTAAATTTCGATTAGGCACCCAGTGCACCCACCTTTTTAATGCGGGTATTTTAAATTTCAGTTCAGGCGCCCACCTCATAATGCGGGTATTTTAAATTTCAGTTCAGGCGCCCACCTTCTAATGCGGGTATTTTAAATTTCAGTTCAGGCGCCCACCTTCTAATGCGGGTATTTTAAATTAAATGCGGGTATTTTAAATTTCAGTTCAGGCGCCCACCTTCTAATGCGGGTATTTTAAATTTCAGTTCAGGCGCCCACCTCGTAATGCGGGTATTTTAAATTTCAGTTCGTGCGCCCGGGTATTTTTTAAATTAATGCGGTATTTTAAATTTCGATTCGTGCGCCCACCTTCTAATGCGGGTATTTTAATTTTCAGTCAGGCGCCCACCTTCTAATGCGGGTATTTTAAATTTCAGTTCAGGCGCCCACCTTCTAATGCGGGCATTTTAATTTCAGTCAGGCGCCCACCTTCTAATGCGGGTATTCCATTTTAAAGCTCTAGCACACAAAGCAGAGTATGCATCAGGATCTCGGCACACAATACGAGACTTCATTTCATTTCAAGGCTCTGGCACACAAACCGGAGTATGCATCAAGGTCCTCACACACAATCCAGGACCCCTCTACATTCAAAGCTTTGGCACACAACCCGATGTTTTCATCAGGGTCCCGACATACAACTTTGTAGTCCATTTCAATCCATGGCTCTGAGTTCGGTCGCCCCTCTAGCAATGAATCATTTTCCTCCCCAACAAGTTTTCCCGAACTACAATCGGTCTGACTCCCATCTCAGGGATATGTAGGTAGCTCGAATTCGAGCACGACCGTCCTTCGTCCTACACTTGCTAGGACCATTCTAACAACACTGGGGCAAAATTTTGATCGGACGATCAAAATTTGCCACAACATCCATTAGTTACCACCTTTCGAACTACATTGACCTGATTCTCGTGATTGGCGAGATATGTAGGAAGCTCTATGTAGAGTTCGGTCACATCGGGGCGAGAATCATTCTTACCCCAGCAAGTATACAATCTTGCACCCTCCCAGCGTCTCGTAGCTCGACACTGGGGCAATTTTGGAAGCGATATATTTTCGGCCCTGAACAATCCTTCCCTTTTATCATTTTTCTTTTTTATCACAACCCTGCCGACGGATAGAGAGCATTGTCAAAGCTCTATCAACGTCTGGCTTCTTTCTCCGTATATATCCATTTAGCAATTCTTTGCCGAGCCAAAATAGGCTACACGTCAACGTCTTCGTCCAAAAACTCTTTCATCGTCTCCGGTCGAAGAGGGACAAGCTGTTGACACCTAATTTTAGATCGACGTGCTTAAAATTAACGTTTTGGGGGGCCCTGATTCGTTAAAGAGCGCGAAATACATTTTTTTACACATTTTTACATTTTTCGATGATTTATTGATAATTGTCCTCATTTTAGGAGTTTTATCAATTTATTGTCATTTTTCAAGAATCATTATTTTTGCACATGTACAGCGAATACTACCATTTTTTGTGCAATTAATAATTGTTTCTTAATTTTATAGCAGTACATTTTTATATATTATACATTAATATTTATATTTTATACTTACATTATTATTTAACTATATTTTAGTACAGTCCGTCGGTGCAGAGAAAATCGGAGCAATTAATTTTTTAAACACAGATAAGATTTAGCACATGGTTTTAAGAAGCCCATAGTTTTGGCACATGGGTTTGGATAAAAAGTGGTTTACCTTTGCCTATATAAAGGAGGACTTCCCCTCTCATTTTTCTCATCACTTGCACACTACCTCACATACATTTTTCTTCTCTCTACACTCTCTAGATTTTCTTTCTATAGGAAGACTAGCAAGGCTAGCACTTTCTTCCTCTTTCTATATTTCTTTTTAGTTGTCTTTATATTTCATTCATACATTGCTTCTTTACTTATTCATATATATATTGTCTTTACATTTATTTACTTGCATTGTCTTTATATTTTTTTATCTATATTATTTTTACATTTATTTATATACATTGTGTCTTTAAATTTCTTCATATATTGTTTCTATATTTTTGTATTCCTTATACATTTTTCTTTACATTTTACATACATTTTCCTTATACTCTCCACACTTTTCCTTTATATTATCTTACATCTATCTATTCTTTTATATATTTTTTATACACATACGTTATATACATATACATGTACATATTTACATTACTTAACTACTAAGAAAAGAAGGGAGAAACTTTTCATTAAAAGGAATGCACTTATTGTCTCTACATTTTTTATGCATTATCTTTATATTTTGCTATATTGTCTCTACAACTTTATTTATTTATTTATTTTCAATACATGTATACATTGTCAAGTATTTTCTTTACACTTTTGTCAATACCATCACACTACATGCCTATTTTTTCTATATATTTTGCTATTTACATTTACTCTACATTGGCTATACATCATATTTATATTTACCTATATTTTCTTTTTTATTCTTATGTTCTTTTTACATACATCATCCACCTATACATTTGTTACATTACATACACTACACTAATCTTAGGGTCAAATCAAGTTTCATCATTCTTTTGTCAAATCATGTTTTCAAAAACTTTATGTCAAATCATTTTTTCAATAACTTTTTGTCAAACTACTTTTTCAAGGACTTTGGTCACATTACTTTTTCAAAGAATCTTTATCAAATCACTTTTTTTAAGACTTTATGTCACATACCTTACTTTTTGACTTTTTCAAATTATTTTAACTAATACTTTTTCTTTCATCTTGCAATTTATTACAAATACTACATTTTTGGCCGATGAAGAAATTTCCGTCGATTTCCAAGGCCTCCCGTGTACAAAAGTCATTAGTTTTTTATTATAAGTTTATTCATTATTTCTTTAATTCATTTGATAGTTATTTATTCTCTTACTAACACTTTCACTAAGTGTTTATAAAATACATTCGCTTTAGGAGATACATCCCGAAGACGACACTCGGAAGGAATCCGAAGATTTCATCGAATCACTATATACTTTTATACTTACAAGGTACATTCTCTTTATACTCTTTTATATATTCTTTTTTACTATACATTCCTTATGAATATTTGATACTTGATATAAATTACATGTTTATACACTGTGTATACTTAGTATATTATCACCTAGTATAGCTTTTCATGAAGTCATAACATTTTGAAAACAGATAATAATAATAATGATAAACAGATAGATAATCCCCCTCTAGTGTTCGGCAATATCTCTCTTTTAAACTAAGTCAAGGACTTGATATAAATACATGTTTATCTTGGAGTGTAGCTCGGGGGATGCTTAATACCTTCCCCTCGGAGTAAATAAAACTCTTATCTAGAATCTCATAGGTTTCGTGGACTAAAAATGGAGTAGACACGCAAATACATATAGGTTTCCTATTTTTCCTTAAAAATTAGGTGGCGACTCTAACCCTTTTAAAACCAGTTAGAAGAACCGTGAAGTTACAAACTATATTGGACCCATTCAAAATAGGGTGTAACAGACCCCGACATGCCCATAAATATGTACACAAAAGAATAAATACCAAAAGTTGTAGCTCCGAATGAAATGGAGCTCCGCTATGTAGTCCCTGAGTAATAAAGCTATGGATCAAGCCTATGTCCCTGGCCACCTACGGGCATGACACAGCTTCCACAAACAAAAGGACGTTAGTACGAAGAATGTACTGAGTATGTAAAGCATGATCAACATCATTATGAAAGCATAATAGACAATATAGGAAATAGCATAGGATGGGAGATAGTAGTATCATCGTCATAAACACTTACTTTCTCTTTATGGGGACTTTCCATTTCTAATGCATGATCGTGTACGTACATCCATATCCGTATCCATATTCATATCCGTACGCATTTACATTTCGTATCCGTATTCATATCCGTACGCATTTACATTTCGTATCCATTTTCGTATTTATAGCATATTCGTATTTATGTTCATATTCATATCGTATACATACCCATATCATGTACATAGCATACCCGACCATGAAGGTTCGGTGTTTCACATACCCGGCCATGGCAAGGCTCGGTGAATATACATATCTAGCCCTACCAAGGCTCAGGGTTATCCGTACCCAATTGTAGTGGTGCGCGCGCATATATATATATATATATATATATATATATATATATATTCTACCCGGCCATATAAGCTCGGGGTTTCATAGTAGCCATACATATGGACACCATATAAATAATGTCTCCACATCTTTAGTGCATGAATCATTGCAGCCAATTCAAGATCATGGGTTGGATAATTTTTCTCATATTTTCGTAATTGCCTTGAAGCATACGCAATCACCTTACCATGTTGCATCAACACTGTTATACCCCGTATCTTCAAAGAGCACTTATCAAATTTGAAACATAAGTACGTTGAGTTAGGGTTAAGTAAAACCACTTTGGAATATAAGGAGCAAGCATTATTAAGTATATTTAATAAGTGAAGGATGTATATAAGATATACCGGAAGGTTTTATAAGGAAATGAGTGGAAGAAATGGAGTAGTACGACTTTGGAGAAAGGATGGGTCATGTTTTGTGTGAAAATTTTGGTCCAACTCGAGGGACAAATATCTCTTAGCATATGAAGTGTTTTGAAGTGAAACAAAAGCCTAAAATGAAGTTCGTCGAGTCTAGTTTCCAACGCAATAAACCGCTCATCGATAGGATATCGGAGTAGAGAATTATGGACATTACAAGTTCAGCTAACAGAGCAGAAACGCGTGCTCTTTGATCGCTACGCATCGACTTGCTCTGATAAATTGCTACAGTGACCCGACCTGAATTTGACCCTATATAAAGGGTAAAAACCCATTATTTTCACCACATTTGCCCGTAAAAATTCCAGAAAATTGAAGAGAGAGAGAGAGAGAGAGAGAGAGGAGAGCACAAAGTAAGCAATTTTCAAGTGATGGAGTATTAATCGAAGCTCGGATAAACGCATTGATGTGATTCTTGTATGGTTTTGCGGTGGATTCAAGGTGGATATTGAAGATATCGCTGTTTTAACAAGAATAAGGTATGAATCTCCTATTATTAATGTTAATTTTGGTTTATTTACGGAGATAAAGTTGTTAAATAATTGTATAGCGAGTTGGTTGGTTGCGAAAATTGGAAAACATCGTGTGGGATGTTTTATGGTACATATTGGTGTTGGAAATGATGTTATTGTTGTTGTTTTTGTTGTTTGGTGCTGAATTATAATTTCGGGCTAGGCATATAAATAGGGGAGATGCTGCCGAAATTTCAGCAGATTCTAGAAAGAGTTAGTTTGAGGGCTTAAGATAGGCCTATGAAGATGAGTCTAACAATAGTATAAATTTTCTTGAATATAGATTTACGAGCCTGGGAGGCCAAGCGTTGAATAGTTAAAGTTAAGGCGACCAAAAAGGTATGTTAAGGCTCGTCCCTTTCTTTTAAAGGCATGATTCCTATGTTATGATTCCATAAATATTTTCATAACCTCCTTGTTTTCAAAAGCTCGAAGTTCATGACTCTTAAAGGCTCTTATGATGTTAAATGGAAGATGTTCTATGACGATTGTGACGATGATGATGATTCTCTTCTTTTGAAACTCCGAAGCTACGATTTGAGCTCATTATGAGATTATTGAGCCATTCCATGAATCTCTTAACCGTACTTATTGTTTATGGTCTCACCTCATGTTACTCGTTCCTTCGAGGTGAGATATAGTGATGATAACGATTTTATTTCCAGTGCTACCTAAGTTCATGATTCTCGAGACTCCCATGACATTGTCGATTTCATCTTACGATGGTTGATCCTTCAAGGAATGATATAGTGACAATGGTAACGCTAATGATGACGTTGATTTCATTTATGTATTTTTATGTGTATATACGTATGTATGTATGCATGGCATCCCACTGATCAGTTGGAGATAACACCGAGTCCCGAAAGGGCCGAGTAAGATAATATCGAGTCCCGAAAGGGCCGGGTAAGATAATACCGAGCCTACATGGACGGGTAAGATAACACCATGTAAGATGCTATAAGATAACACTAAGCTGTACACAGGAACTGTCTGCAAAGCCTCTATGAACATGACTGAAGTACACAAGTCGGGACAGGGCCCCCCACATACCTTGAACGAAAATCATACATATATATATATATATATATATATAGAGAGACTTAAGTAGTTGCCCCTCAGAAGAAGTGGAGCTCACCAATCGAACTGGTACCGAAGGCACTTTCTACTACGGAAGACCTTGTCTCGTCTATCTCACACCGCGAGCATGAACGCGGCGTCCATAAGAGCGGAGGGACGTCACGAGCAATGTACCGAGTATGTAAGGCATGAATAGTAACATATTAAGAGATACCGAGCATGGAAAATAATATAATGAACATATGAATATAAAGTAATATAAAAGGGATCAACCTGTGCCTCTAAATGCCCTTTTAAGGCGAATGTCGTGCACGCTTAGCGTTTTAAGAATTTTTCCATACATATATAATATCTCGTACGGTCGTTAAGGCGCGGTAATATATATATATAGATATATATATATATATATATATATATATATATATATGATTTTCGTTCAAGGTATGTGGGGGCCCCCGTCCCGACTTGTGTACTTCACCATGTTCATGTTCACAGGCTTTGCACGCTTCCTGTGTACGCCTTAGTCATAGTGTGACGATAGTAATGTCGGCATCATGGGTCTAATGTACATATATCGCATGATATTATGTTCATATTTAGGCTCTTGATCCTATTGTTTCCATTCTGAGACACGAAGGATGTAAGTTATAAGTTGGTTCGCTCGGTTTTTCCATAAGGTGGCGGTGCCAATCACGCCTTACCAAGGGTGTGACAAAGTGGTATCGGAGCGCTCGTCCTAGGGTTGTCCGAAAGTCGTGTCTAGCGCAGTCCTATTTATGGGTGTGAAGCCGGCCATACTTATAAATGTGAGGTCGCAGGCATTTAGGAATGTTTGACCTTATTTTCTCATCTTAGATCGTGCGTTGAGCGCCAAGTCATAGGAAATGAAATTTCTTATACTAACTTTTGATTCAGCGGAAGAATGGTGTTAACCAAGGAAATGGATGGTGATATTGGGATTACAGAGGTAAGTCACTTTGCTGAAGCTACGTTATCAAAATGTGCATTTTCTATGAGAATGAATTAGTCATAATCAAGATAAGCTGATTTTATAGTAAAGCAGGGGAATTAGTTACATGTATAATTTAATGATAAGTTCAGCTGTAAGATTGCATACGACAAAAGTTGAAGGAATCAAGACAAGAGGTAAGTAATGGTAAAAAGGATTATAAGTCGATATGGTAAGAATGTCGCATGTATTATTGAAATGTATAGCCAACGAATGCAAGAGGAAGTGACTAGGGAAACATAAAAGGACAATTGATAAAAGTTCAAGTATATTCCGAGTTGCGATGCATGAGGTAAGTTTCATTATCTTTGCATTTATGTTCAATATTGAGGGCCCTGTGAGGCATTGCATGTATTTTTACCGTCGGCAGTTTGGATAGTAAGAAATATAGGGAAACTCTATCAAAATTTTCCTAAAATTTAAGGACGAGGACCAAAGATTTAAGTGACAACAAAGATTTCACGTCTATGACTGCTACAAATTGATGAAAGGGAGAGTATAGGACAAGTTGATATGAGATGATGAGGGCCAAACGAGCGGATGGTGGGTAGACAATGACGAGGAGTACGCTTCACCTTATAGTCCACCAGATCATACTAGAGACCGATCGGCTACCGGTATATGAGTCCTTATTGGAATTTTCTATGTACGTGCATTTGCTGTAGATTATTATTTAATAGTGGCGAGCGGAAACCCAAAGAGGCCAATAACAGAGTATTTAGAAGGGGCAACAGCGACCAAGGTGTGGTCGCTACCATTGGGAATGGAAATCTAGGACGGAAAGTAGTCATATATACTGATTGAAAGGTGAATATTGAGAATTAAAAAGGCCAAAATAGTAATCGCGTAGTCGGAAGAGTGAGAGACCCTTTCTAATTGTGGGGAGATGCGTTACTTAAAAATGTTTTGGAATCGTCAAGACTTTAACTTACTTTAGATTATGTGGTGAAGGTCACGGTGCGAGGTGGATACGATTATACCAAAGATTAACGCACCGGATTTCATCGCAGTTTCGAGGTTAAGCGTGCGGCGAGAGCAATACTAGGATGGGTGACCCCTCGGGACGTGTACAAAAAGTCCTATAAATTTAGATATAAGAGGCAAATGAGAAGCTAGAGCAAGACCCTAAGGGAGATTGGAGTATGCGGAGTGGTTGGGCACCATAAGAGGTCGCGTAGGACGAGGCGGACTAGACCGGTGAAGAAGAAAGAAGGTGCGCATTGCCTCTAGAATTAGGGTGAGTTTGAATAGCATTTGGAAATATTTTGTAAGAGAGATGGTAGTAATTATATATATATGTATGCATATGATATCCCATATGTAGCTATATCAGCGGGTATGTGTATCCCGACAACCAACGTTGCGGTATATGGAAGGCATTAATCGAACAGGGTAACGAAGTTCAAGTGACAAAAAAATAAATGGTACAAATGTTATAAGGTAAGCTGATTTATTTTCACGAGTGTTAGGCTTGGAGAGTTTTAATGTAATGACATCTGGAAAGGAAAGAAAGTGAGTAGATGGAAGGTAAAGAGATCAAAATGTCGAAAAAAATGAAAAGTAAGAAACATAAGCGAGTGAAGCCTCCAAGAGGGACGACGGGCAAGCACGGGACTATTTGGGTAAAATTTTGAAGGTAGGCATGCGAATTGGATAAAGTGTGGTAGTCTGGAACAAAAGAGGAATATGTGGGGTCAGAGAACAGGCTTCGATAGGTGGGGCTAAAAGGATAGTGACCACGACAAGGAATGTGAAGTAAGAGAAAGAATGGTTAGGCCTTGTGACGATGTTAAGAGATTTCCAGCCCTTGAAAGGTATGTAAAGGGATAAGTGTGTGGTCAAATAAACACGGTTGCCTCGGACATGGACAAGCTTTCCAAAAAGATGACTTAAGAATATAATGGATTTGCGCGTTTAAAGGAATATTTCACGAACTTCAAAGCCGATACCACAAATAACAAGAGAAGAAAGGTGCTCGAGGAGGAAGAAACCCAAGAAAGGTTAAGGATGAAAGTAGGAAAGGTATACTAATGGGTCGGTCGAAGGAAGAGGAGAGCATTTAGGAGTAAAGTAACTGGAAATCTTTAACCATGGGAGTAAGAAGGATACTTTAACGAGTTGGCGGTAGGAAACCGACTACTCATCAAGGAAAGAGCGAGGATGATGAGTCGACATAATTTATTAGAAAATTAATGACATGGAATAAGAATTCATGTGAAGACCGAGAGATTCAATCATAGAGGAAATGGAATGAAATGTGAGGAACGTGCATGGAAGATGTTACACCTCAGAAAATTTTTCGTTGATGTGCAGCGAATAGGCTAACGAAGAGCACGAAGTATATGGTGTTTCGATAAGTAAGAAATAGCATTTGATGATTATAAATAAGATTTCAAAGACATTTGAAGTAGGAGACAAAAGTTGTTAAGGAGAGTAAGGTATAGGTCATGTGTCGGGCAAGATTTACGAGTATCGAATTAATGATGACTTAATGAAGTTTTGGAGAAGAGTTATAACATCCCTTGGATTGTTAATGAAGTGATAAAAAAGTGTTAAGAAGGTTCCATAAAGATTGGAGATCAAACGAGACGACGGGAACAACTTTGGAGAAGCTGTGAGTTTCACGGCCACTTCCACGGACCGTGAAACCTTGTACGGGTCGTGGAATGGTCTGTGGAACTACCAGCAGAGATGATGGCTGGCTGGTGGTGAACCAAGACTAGAACCACGGACAGCACCATGTTCCACGGACCGTGGAAGAGTCCGTGGAACTCCCGACGGGCTGAACTCTTCCAAGTTTATAAATGTGACCCCAACTTCATTTATCTCATTCCACACACTTCTTCATCTCTCTCAAGACCTCTAGAACATTCCATACACTTCATCCACAAGAATTCAAGGAAAATTGATGATCAACTTCATCAAACCAACAAGAATTAAGATTGTGAAACACATCAAAGTTCATCTAAGCTAAGGAATCCCAAGGAAAGTGAACTAGGGTTTTGGTGCAAGAAGAGTATTCCACTCAAGACTTATTCTACCATTATCTAAGGTAAGTTTTATGGTATTTCCATGATGTTTGAAGTATTGTAAAGTTGAAAAACTTGGGTGGTATGAGAATATATGAAATGGGTCATAAATGTGACAATAGTGTCATTGTTGAATAGAAGTTTGGGTTGAGTTTGAATGTTGATATGTTGAGATTGTAAATATGTTATGAATAACATTTAGAACATGGAGTGAGTAATATATATGAAGAAACATGATAGTGAATTATGATCATGATTTTGGAGAATTGAGGGGAAATTGTGAAATGCGAATAATGTAAATGAATGAGAATTGTTGTCTATGATATTGTGATGCGTTATGAATGTTTGGGAGTTGATATGGAATATGGAGGAAGTTGTATAAACAAAGGAAATGCTGCCCAATGTTCTCTAGCTTTAAGGAGCACGTTCTTATAATTGTGTAGCTAATATTGATACGAATTCTCTTGAAGGTAGAACGTGTGCATTAAAGGAGAACAAGTAAGCGAGAGAATAGTTAAACGACAAAGGTATGTAATTAGTTCTTTCTTTCTAAGGAGCTCGACTCTATGGTATGAATCCTCCTATCTTTCTATGACTTCTCTACATATATGTATGTATCGGAAATGATTAGTCTACGTTATAAAGAGCTCGCATGAGATGAAGTTAAGAGGTATGTTATAAATATGATGATGAGCCCAAACTGAGATCCTAAAACTTATGATACAAAAATTTTTACAAAGCTAATGACCTTCATACGATTCTTTGCTATTATTCATTGTTGCTAGACCCATCTTATGAAGGGTTCGTCTCTTTCCTTTCAAGGCATGATTTTCCTCCTCCTCCATGAATCTCCCTAAATCCGAAGAACGAAGAGCCTACGTTCATGGACATAGCCATACGAGAGAAAGATAAGAGATATATTATGAGCACGATAGTAATGACAGTGGGCTATGACTATAAGGAGCTACACATGTATAAGATAAAGAAGAGAGATAAGGCACGGGCATGATAATTGTTGATGATAAGTTAAATCTAAAGAGTCCTAAAGTGAGAAATGATGCCCACGAAGTCAATAATTCTAAGTATGGTTCCATTGGTGCTTCTTCTTATGTACACTCACCTTAAAACGTAGCCCCTCCAAGGTGAGATATAACGACTATGATTACTCCATAACGTAATCGGGGGTCACGACCTTATGTCACCCCGACATAGCTATAGTCGCCTCCAAGTCCTAATGTGTGTTTTGTTGATGTATGTATATGTAATGATGTTAAGTTATGATAAAGCCATGATACGCCTATAAGGTAATTAATAATCATAAGTCTATGATATGTATGATGATGTTTAGCTTATAATATACCTATGAAATGCATGATGATGAGTATATGACGATGTGATTCCACTGTGCCTACATGGCCGGACATGTCACCGCTAAGGCGGGCTGCTTGTGATTCCACCGTGCCTACATGACCGGACATGTCACCGCTACGGCGGGCTGCTATGATTCCACTGCGCCTAGAAGGCCGAACATGTCACCATTAGTGGGCTGCATGCGACTACACCGTGCTTAGAGGGCCGGGCATGATCACTACTAGTGGGCTGCATATGATGGGTACCCGGACGCGGACTAACGATGATGATGTGTGTATGATATGATGATGTATGAATGGTATGATGATGTATGTATGATACGATGATGTATGAATGGTATGAAGATGTATGTATGATATGACGATGTATACGCTATGTAATTCATATGATATGCTACGTATGATATATGTATAAAATGTATCCATTCGAAGGTTATGTCCTCATCTTATGTCTTATGACTTCTCTATTATGTTCATTTCATTCATGCCTTACATACTCAGTACAATGTTCGTACTGACGTCCATCTTCTTTGGACGCTGTGTTCATGCCCACAGGTAGACAGGGAGGTGACCCGTGACCGGTAGAAGCTTTTTAGTACCGAGAGCACTCCTTTGTTCCGGAGGTGCTATCTTAAGACAGTATTTTGTGTACATATATTTTGGGCACGATGGGGTCCTGTCCCGTCCATATGTCTAGTACTCTAGTAGAGGCTCGTAGATACGTATGTGTAGGCAATATGGTCTCACCTGTTCTTATGTATATGTATGTATATATATTATTTTGATAGCCAAAGGGCTTATGGTTATAAAAGGAAATCTGGTTCATATGATAATAGTTTTCTGTGATTTTGAGTACAAGAATTATGAATGAGTGCAGATGAGTAATAGAATGAGCGGTGTTTGGTGGTCAGCCCCGGATACCTGTCATGGCCCGTAGCTGGGTCGTGACAGAAGACCACCCGGCCGTAACATCAGAAAGATAGATAAAGGTTCGATGAACGAGGATAGAGAGAGTGCAAACTGTAAGAATTCTGTACTAAGAGCAAAAGTAGCAGGACACTCAAAAAACTTGGATGCACAACTGCAACACAAACGCGTAGTTTAGAAGGATTAGGAGTAAGTGGGTTAAGCAGGGGAAAGGACTAGTAATGGATGGAAGGGTATGGAAGTGTTGAAAAAAAATGATGATATAGACATAAATGTAAGAAGAACTCAGGGAAAGAAGTTTTAGATATGTTATAAGCAAAGTCAGGAAGAAAAAAGAGGAGTAAGATAATTAACGAAGACGACGGTTACTCGAAGGCTATGGGCATATAAGGACCTCCTTAATAAGGGGGGAAGAACATACTAGACTTGAAAGGAACTATGACGTTTCAAGCTCCAGAAAAGGAGATTTATTAGCTCGGGGCCAAAGTTTGAGGCGTATTGGCATATCGGAAAGGTAACAGAAAGAAGTAGAAATGAATTGACAATAAGTGTACCATGAGGCAAACATAGGGAGATAGTATGGAAGATAACTCAACAGAGAACTTTACGCCAAGATGAACTACGATATTTTTAGACCATGATTTGAATCTCTCGTATCGGGCAAAAAAATTACGCCGTACCTAAGTATGTAGTGACACGCCCTAAAGGGTAATGAAAAGAGCAAGAAAGGTCTCCAAGCTAAATTTACAAAGGGTGTTAGAGAGGATGAAGAACCCAAAGAACACTTGGGATGACAATGACAATTGTAATAAAAGGAACAACGATCGGTAGTTTGGAAAATTTTTAAGGAAAGAAAGAACGCTGCTCCTATGAATGGAAATAAAAGAGTTCACCGGATATTAGAAAATATTCATGGACCACTAATTATACTGAACATAAGAGCATATGCTATGGAATTATATGAACCGTCAATGTGAAGCTATGCCCAACTACAATTGTAAGAAGGCCACACCGAAAAGTCAATAAGGAATAACGACTGACGAAACGAACGCCGATGCAAGGAAATCGAAGATAAGTATACTTGTGTTGCAAGAGAGTCATAATAGAAGAATTGCCGTGGTCCTATGATTCTGGGATAGTATTGATAGATGTGAGGGAAGGAAGTAAAGAAAAAGTTATAGCAGTAGCTCAAAGATGTTGCGAGTTATGAAATTAGTTGAACTCGGATTTGTCACACCTTAATTTCCGATAGGGCATGATGGGCACCCGACCCTTACCTAGAGCCGAGCGAACCCACTGACTTTCATAATACTCATAATCATACTGGGCCCGCAAAACATGACATAAGCACATAATGAAAATTTTCAGGAAACAAACATGACTTCCATCTTTATCATATTAAATAAAACTAGTACCGTATGAAATCTACCAACATATGAAGTTCGTAACATAATGCATAATGATACATCGGCTTACATAGCCACTTACAAAACTGACATATCATACACTCGACACTGTCTGCAAAGTCTCTAACATAACTCCAGATACCATAACAAAAGCACTCGACTCAAAGCACTCAGGGAGAAATGGAGCTCGCCAATCCAGCTGGCACATCTTCTACTAACATCTTCAACTCATCTGTAGGTACCTGCGTGGCATGAAACGCAGCCCCCGAAGAAAGGGAGTCAGTACGAAATATGTACCAAGTATGTAAAGCATGGCGCACAGAAAACGAGATCATAACCGAAATAAGGAGTACAGAAAGTGAGCATGGTAACCAGAATACCAAAGTGCTTGCATCTGAAACACAAATCGTACATCAGAGGTACAGAAGACAAATACAATAATCAGAGTGCCAAAATGTTTCCTCCTGAAATACAAATCGCGCATATCAATGTCATGTATCATATCCGGCCCATAATGGGACTGAGAAACAGAGTCAGAAAATCATCTCGTACTCATGCATAGATATAACGTGCCCCGGCCCTCTAGTGAGGGGCGCGGTAAGTAAAACCATCAGATGCATATACATATAACGTGTCCCGGCCCTCTAGTGAGGGACGCGGTAAGTAAAATCATCATATCATGTACATATAACGTGCCCCGGCCCTCTAGTGAGGGACGCGGTGAATGAAGTCATCATATGCCATCCTGGCCGCCTCCCCATATCATCATATCATATAACATGCCCCGCCCCTCTAGTGAGGGGCGCGGTGAATCATACTGTGGAATCGTGCACGAATACATGCCCTGGCCCGGGACGCAGTGGAAGAAGTACAACAGCTCGCACGAGCAGAGTAGTGAGCAACCATATGCACATAAATCATCATCACAGACTCAGCAAGGTAACCAAACGAAATCTCATTTAAAAGATAAACAATAGTCAAGTCAAGTTCCCTCTGAAAGTCACTCGAGAACATATCAAGTAGCACTTTAGAAATTGTAAGTACGTGTCAAAATCATATGACATAGCTTATGGAGATCAGGAACATAGTCGTCATTACAGACTCAATAGAATTGTCGAAGCGAACTATTATTTCAAAACCAAGACAGTAGTCAAATCAAGTTTTCTTCCGAATATCCCTCGGGAACATATCAAACCGAACTTCAGAAACCATAGTCACGTATCAAAATCACATGCATAAAAATCCTCATTTCAGACTCAACAGATAAATACGTAATCATACTCGGGGGTCGGAAAGATAGTCATATTAAATTCTTTCAAAAATAGGTCGTTAGAACCAAACAGAGAAAGTCGCGGGACCCACGGACGAGCGTCAACCCAATCCGGGCCCGCCTATGAAAATTAAAGCCATTACTCGTCATGAAATCATTTGTGAAGATGTCAAAGCGATCCGAGCCTTTTCTTGAAAGTTACGGTCGTTCGTAGTTTCGGAATCGTTTAGGAACAAAACTCTTTTGAAAACAAAATTTCTATTCAACTTTTGAAATTTAGTCATACAAAAGACATAAGGACCATAATTCGACAACATTAAGAATATGAATATCAAGAAACAAATAAGACATATCATCGCTCGAGTATCCAAATAATAGTCACACTTAGGACTCTTGAAATCTCATTACGAAGTATGCCATATAAAACATTTTCAAAGACTCAATGAAATAGTCTAAACGAACTGTCATTTGAAAGTCGGGACAATAGTTATGTCAAATACCTTTCAGGCGCCGTTCGAAAACATATCAAACATCATGAGCATATCAAAGACCCGTAGGGGCCACAGTCGTATATCAACCCAATCCGAGCCCGCTTAAGAAAGTTACGGGCCTTATACGTTATAGGATCATTTACAAGCATATCAAAGCAATCCGATTCTGTCTATGAAAGTTACGGACATTTCTAGACATAAGATCCTTTCGGAACGAACCGTATACATAACATTTCAAATCCAATCGTATCAAAGACATACGGTCCATAGCTTGACCACATTAAGGATGCCAACATCAAGAAGCAAATATGAATCATAAACATGTTCGGATTTTAAGAATAGAATTACCCCCAAGTCTCATAACATATCACAACTTATTTGCATCTAGGACATGCCAAAAGCAAAGAAGGATAAGCTTCAAATACCTCATTTGCTTCCTAAGCTAATCCAAACTCAAGCCTCGGCTTCTCAAAATCTACAATATCGTCGTTAGACACCAAGCATTAGTCATAAGCACTTAGTAATCCAATCCCAAATCATCACTTTATTTACGTAAATTTGGGCAAAGATTTCCCTATAAACTCAAAGATCCCCGAGAATTCAACTCGGCCAATATCATTAACAACAATACCAACAACCATTCCAACAACATCAATAAGGAATTCAAAACACATTCTAACATTAGTAACTCTTTTCTATACAATTCGACGATATTCCATTTTCATTCAAATCAATCGCATACGATCAAACCAACATCAATATTCATATGTTCAAGTACTAATCCTAACCATTTAAACAAGATTCAAGGACACTTCGGACAAACCACAAAATATTCAAATCAGCCCATCCAATACACCAAACAATCCGAAACCCTCCAAGTTCAAGAAAGCAATCAACAATACATTTCTTCCTTTCAAATTCATCAACTACACCAACAATCCACACTTTAACAACATCATCTTCATAAATACAAGAAATTACATTTAATTCACTTTAGCTTCCAAATCAGCCCGCAACCATTACAATATCAACTTGAATCATTAAACTCTCATTTTAATCATAAAATCCATAACGACGACAACCAAAATACTAAACCGAATCAATTCATTCTTAACCACACAAGGGTGGCCATATTCGGCCACCACCCCAACCTACCAACTTCATGATTTTCATTCATCTTAACACACTACAACAATCAAACATGCTAAATAAAATTAATCCATCAAGCCTACATAACATGACATGCACACGGCCACAACATCAACATCACATTTTCATGAATTTCATTCATTTCTACACTCTACAACAACACACAAACATGCTCAATACACTTAATTCTTCATTCCTACACACCACTACATACACACGGCCAACACTTCAACATGCCATATTTCATGAATTTCATCCATCTTTACATACTACAACACACATAAACCATCCACAACATATAAAAGCAAGATTAAACCTTACCTTTCTTCTCAACTTCACAACTTGACTAAGGTTGGCAAAGGATGAAAACGAGCGGTTTGTCGCCTCAAATAACAACTCCACGTTAACAAGGACCCTTCAATTAGTGGAAAACCTAGAAGAAAATAATTTTCCATGGTCAATTTTTGGGCCTCAATTTTTGCCTCCCTTGGCCGAACATGGCCCTTAGTTTTTCTCCATGCTTCTTCATCTTTCTAGAGTTGGAAAAGATGACTTATGGTCTTGCTTGTCATCTAATATATGCCCACATAATTCATCCATGTGTCCATGGCCCACTCATGGCTTGGATGCATTTTATTTGGCCAACTCATGTGTGGGAACCACACCTAGGTCCCACGGCCAAGTGGCCTCTTTTGGCCATTTTCATGAAATCCTTATTTCACTTCTAGCCCTTAATTTTCATGAAATGCTCAACTTTCCATAATTCACTTTTTAACCCCAAATTTTCCTTATTCCCAATTTACCCTTAACACTCCATACCAATGAACGGATGAATATGCAACCTGTGCATTAAAACAAAATCAACAAAATCGAAAATTGAAAGTCCTATCCATAACTCGTCGCAGCCAACTTAAAATATTCCAACGTACAAAATACGGGATATAACATCCTTCCCCCCTTTAGAACATTCGTCCTCGAATGTTCAACTAGTCGTATAGGGCATTATAAGAATCTGGGGGGGGGGGGGTTCCTTTATTACTATAGGATGCCGTTTCACCTATCAATCACATTTCTTCTTTGTCTCTTCTTTAGCTTCTCTAGTCGCCTCCTCCCTGTTACTATTCCGCCACAATACCTTAACAAAAGCCATGTCTTTAGTACATAACCTTCTTACCTTACGAACAACATAATAAGGTCTAATATATCTCGGGTTAACCTTTTCCTTCTTGTAATTCCCTTTACTCAACTTGTAACATTCTAGGCACATTATCTCGTGTCGTCTCTTAATCTTTAACTCAAACCCTTCCTTATTCGTTCCATAACTTGTTTTTCCGTTTCACACTTGCCTGTATTCTAGCTACATAGATCACATCATAACTTTGGCCACTTTCTCACTAGGCTTCACTTATCTTCATAACAATTCCCGTTATATTCACATTATATCTTATTCATAATCATTCCTATAACATAACACTCCTTAACCCTTTACCCTTTCTGGTCCACTTTATCCTTAATACCTCATAACTTGTCTTATCACTACATTCATATACATCACAATTCCTTCCCTCTGTACTCTTGTCTTAATCTCACTATTACCATCGGCACGACCTTTCAAGTCGTATTACAAACCTATGTCTGATTCTCTCTTTATTCCCAGGAAAATTTTGGCAGAGTTTCCTCTGTAATTGTTACTATCTTAAAACCTGCACGCAGGAAATACCAACAATGCCTCACAGGGCCAACATATATATATATATACGTATCATATCATATCACAGCCACACAGGGCTCCCACTATCAACATTAGTACGAAAATAACCAACATACCTCGTATACCCAACTCAAACTGCACTTGTTACACTTTCTTGTTTACTTTTCCCTTTTAACCTTCATCTTGTATTTCAATCGTACTTCAGTATCTTACCCAACATATGTCTTTCATACCTTTGCTTACCTGAGTGCTTTATAACTTCCATTACCGTCAGTCACTTCCTTCTGTCGATGCCATTCTTTTGCTGCAATCAAAAGTCAGGGTAAAGAATCTCATTTCCTATGACTTGGCTCTATGGCACGATCTCAGATATGAAAGAAAAGTAACCATCCTAAATGCCCGGTAGCCTCCTGTTTATAAATGTGGCGCGCAACACACTATAAACAAGACTCTACTGGACACGACTTTGCAGACAACCCCTAGGACGAACTGCTCTTATACCAATTTGTCACACCCTAATTTCCGATGGGCATGATGGGCACCCGACCCTTACCTAGAGCCGAGCGAACCCACTGACTTTCGTAATACTCATAATCATACTGGGCCCGCAAAACATGACATAAGCACATAATGAATCTTTTCAGGAAACAAACATGACTTCCATCTTTATCACATCAAATAAAACTAGTACCGTATGAAATCTACCAACATATGAAGTTCGTAACATAATGCATAATGATACATCGGCTTACATAGCCGCTTACAAAACTGACATATCATACACTCGACACTATCTGCAAAGTCTCTAACATAACTCCAGATACCATAACAAAAGCACTCTGACTCGGCAGCACTCCGGGAGAAAATGGAGCTCGCCAATCCAGCTGGCACATCTTCTACTAACATCTTCAACTCATCTGTAGGTACCTGCGTGGCATGAAACGCAGCCCCCGAAGAAAGGGGGTCAGTACAAAATATGTACTGAGTATGTAAAGCATGGCGTACAGAAAACGAGATCATAACCGAAATAAGGAGTACAGAAAGTGAGCATGGTAACCAGAATACCAAAGTGCTTGCATCTGAAACACAAATCGTACATCAGAGGTACAGAAGACAAATACAATAATCAGAGTGCCAAAATGCTTACTCCTGAAATACAAATCGCGCATATCAATGTCATCTATCATATCCGGCCCATAATGGGACTGAGAAACAGAGTCAGAAAATCATCTCGTACTCATGCATAGATATAACGTGCCCCGGCCCTCTAATGAGGGGCGCGGTAAGTAAAACCATCAGATGCATATACATATAACGTGCCCCGACCCTCTAGTGAGCGACGCGGTAAGTAAAATCATCATATCATATACATATAACGTGCCCCGGCCCTCTAGTGAGGGACGCGGTGAATGAAGTCATCATATGCCATCCTGGCCGCCTCCCCATATCATCATATCATCATCATATCATATAACATGCCCCGGCCCTCTAGTGAGGGGCGCGGTGAATCATATTATGGAATCGTGCACGAATACATGCCCTGGCTCGGGACGCAGTGGAAGAAGTACAACAGCTCACATGAGCAGAGTAGTTAGCAACCATATGCACATAAATCATCATCACAGACTCAGTAAGCTAACCAAACAAAATCTCATTTAAAAGCTAAACAGTAGTCAAGTCAATTTCCTTTCTGAAAGTCACTCGAGAACATATCAAGTAGCACTGTAGAAATTGTAAGTACGTGTCAAAATCATATGACATAGCTTATGGAGATCAGGAACATAGTCGTCATTACAGACTCAATAGAATAGTCGAAGCGAACTATTATTTCAAAACCAAGACAGTAGTCAAATCAAGTTTTCTTCCGAATATCCCTCGGGAACATATCAAACCGAACTTCAGAAACCATGGTCACGTATCAAAATCACATGCATAAAAATCCTCATTTCAGACTTAATAGATAAATACGTAATCATACTCGGGGGTCGGGTCGTTGGAACCAAACATAGAAAGTCGCGGGACCCACAGACGAGCGTCAACCCAATCCAGGCCCGCCTATGAAAATTAAAGCCATTACTCGTCATGAAATCATTTGCGAAGATGTCAAAGTGATCCGAGCCATTTCTTGAAAGTTACGGTCGTTCGTAGTTTCGGAATCGTTTAGGAACAAAACTCTTTTGAAAACAAAATTTCTATGCAACTTTTGAAATTTAGTCATACAAAAGACATAAGGACCATAATTCGACTACATTAAGAATACGAATATCAAGAAACAAATAAGACATATCATCGCTCGAGTATCCAAATAATAGTCACACTTAGGACTCTTGAAATCTCATTACGAAGTATGTCATATAAAACATTTTCAAAGACTCAATGAAATAGTCTAAACGAACTTTCATTTGAAAGTCGGGACAATAGTTATGTCAAATACCTTTCAGACGCCGTTCGAAAACGTATCAAACATCATGAGCATATCAAAGACCCGTAGGGGCCACAGTCGTATATCAACCCAATCCGAGCCCGCTTAAGAAAGTTACGGGCCTTATACGTTATAGGATCATTTACAAGCATATCAAAGCAATCCGATTCTGTCTATGAAAGTTACGGACATTTCTAGACATAAGATCCTTTCGAAACCAACCGTATACATAACATTTCAAATCCAATCGTATCAAAGACATACGGTCCATAGCTTGACCACATTAAGGATGCCAACATCAAGAAGCAAATATGAATCATAAACATGTTCGGATTTTAAGAATAGAATTACCCCCAAGGCTCATAACATATCACAACTTATTTGCGTCTAGGACATGCCAAAAGGAAAGAAGGATAAGCTTCATGTTATATCCTGCATTTTTGCGCATTTGGAAAATTGGGAATAATCTCGACTTGTGGGAAATAAGGCTATGTTTCATTTTATTTGATGTATGTTGTTATTCATGAAAATTATTGATGCGGAAATACGAAGGAAGGCTAAGGGCAAAATTGGAATTTTGAAAATTTATTTCGGGAATTACAAAATAAGCTTCATAATTAATTGGGCTCAAAAAAATAATAAGAGAAAAATGAGGCCCAAGGTGAGGGGGTGGCCGGCCATACATGGCCCAAGCCCATGAGTTTTAATTATCCATGTGATAATTAAATAAAAAGGGACCATTTAATTGTCATGAAACACATAGAAGTTTCAAGACAAATTGAGAAAGAGAGAAAACAAGAACAAGAAGAGCAAACAAAAGAGGCCATTCGGCCATGCCCTTCAAATTTTAGCCCCTTAAAATCTTGTTCCAAAAATTATTTTCTTGTTGTATTCCTACTAATTCAAGGGTCCTCTACAACGTAGTGTAGTTATTTCGGAGGAAAGGGCACTTGTTTCATCAATTTAGTACCTTGGACAAGTGAAGAACTTAGGAGAAAAAGGTAAGAATTAATCCCTTTTTATTATGTTATGAAGGTTTGTTTATGTTGTAGTATGTAGAAATGAGTAGAATTTATGGAAATATGGAAGTTTGCAAAGTGGGTGTGCATGTGTGCATGTGGCCGTGTGTGTGTAATGTTGTATAAATAAGATGAGTTGAATTTTATGTTGTATTCTAGTTGTAGTTGTGGTGGACTTTATATTGGAAATGAAAGTTGAATGAATTTGGTTGAAGTTGGAAGTGGGGATTATGGCCGTGTGGGGTGGAGATAGAAATGAAAATGAATTAATTTTGTTTAATATGTTAGTTGTGTTGTTGTGATCCTTATAATGTAAATGGAGGTTAAATGGTTTAAGTTGGCATTGAAATTGGTTGTAGAAGGTTATGTCATTTTAGTATGATTTTATGATATTATGGAATTGTTGAATATTGTATAGATTGCTTGGAATGTTCTTGGCCTATGTTTGAATGATCTTAAGTTAGTGTATGAATATGGAAATGTTGATAGTGATTTGAAAGTGCAAAGTTAGATTGGGAGTTGTAGCATTATTTGGAAAAGAAGACTATTTACGTTAGAATGCATTTCTAGCCGATTGTTGATGTTGTTGAGATTGCTGTTGGTATGGTTGCTGCTATTTTGGCCGAGTTTAAATCTCGGGGATGTTATATGTATAGGGGAGATGCTGCCCAAATTTTTGTAGACAAGTATTGGTTGAGATCGAAATCTTAAAGCCTTACAATTAACATTTGGTAATTGTGACCAAATTGTAGATTTTGGCGAACTTGAGACTTGATTTTGGAGACGTGTAGGAAGCGGAAAAGGTATGTAAAGCTACCCCTTTCCTTCTCTTGGCATGTCTTAGGTGTATTAGGTTTGGATTTAAGCCTCGGGGGTAATTCTGTTCATAAAAATCCGAGTTTGATTTTGGGTACTATTCATTCAATGTAATCGAACTATAATCCTTATGTTTGTTGGAAAACTGTCCAAACATCCATAACTTGCACAAACGTGATAGAATCGCTTTGAAACTTTCATGGATGACTCCATAGAGTCTAATGTTCGTAATTTATGTCCGCCACCTCGACTTGACCCGAGGTGGGCCCACTAGTCCCGAGACTTCCTTTGTTCATCTTACTTGATCTATTTTTGTATGATATAAAAAGGGGACTTTTGCCTATGAATCTAAGGCTCCGTTTGATTTGCCCCATAAGTTATCTGAAAGCTCCTTAATGTGAATGATACTAAATTTTCAGAAAATGGCTTATGAGGTATTTTTCGAAAGTTTTTGTAAATTTAAAGGCTCATATTTTTTTTGTATACTAATTCTGACAGACTCGATACTTATTTTGGACTTTCTGATCTCAATATATATGCATATATATATATATATATATATATATGTGTGTGTGTGTATTTATTTGTCGAGTCTTGAAATTTAATTGTGTATATGCATATGGTTTCCGCACTACTCTGCTCGTGCCTATTACTATGATATCGTTTGCCGGTTCCCGGGCCGGTTTGTGATCGTGCGAACTATGATATATTCGGTAGTATGATGTGTTACGGTTCCCGAGACCTCTCCATAGGGCCGGGTTCCGTTTATGGAGTTATCGTGATATGGCTTATGATATGTTCGATGATATGATATGCCGTGTTCGGGGTGTATGGAGATTTGAAACCTTCGGGAGTATCTTTGTGTTGTGGCACCGGCGTTGGAGTGGTGACCACGTTCCGAGCCTTATGCATGATTTTTGTTGCATTATACATACATGTTTTCGGTACGGGTTTTTGATACAACCGATTCGGTATCTTCTCTCTCTATACTTTTACTTCGGTCATGATTTGGATTTACGTACTCTATGCTTTACATACTCGGTACATCTTTCGTCATCGACCCCCTTTCTTCGGGGTGCGTTTCATGCCCGCAGTGCGAGATTCGTGATCCGCTAGTGTAGGCCACACATTCTGCTATTACAGAGCGCTCCTTTTGATCCAGAGCCCACATTTTGGTATATACCTTTGTCATGCATATGCTTCTGTATATTTGATTATTTGGGGTACGGCGGGGCCCTGTCCCGTCATATGTTTCCGATATGATTTGTAGAGGCCTGTAGTCATATATGTGGGTCGTGGGTCCTATGTGTGTTCGTTTTATTCGTGATTTGTGTCTTAATGCGGTCCCGTCTGCTATGGCGGCCGTGATGGCCCATATGTTGTATGTGTGTATATATTCGGCGATGTGTATTCCGCCGCCCTTTTGACTTTGATATGATATTTACGTACGTGCGACCGCTTAAGATAATATTTGCTTCGATTCGTTTAAAATGATGAATATGAAATCTGTGTTACGCTAAAATACGACGATTTGGTATGCACGTATGTTTGGGGTGTTCGAATAAGTCACCAGTCGCGGCCTACGGGGCTGGGTCGTGACAAAAGTGGTATCAGAGAGGTTTGTCCTCGGAATGTCTACAGGCCGTGTCTCGTAGAGTCTTGTTTATCGGTGTGTTGTGCACCACATCTATAAACAGGAGGCTACAGGACATTTAGGGTGTTACCTTTCTTTGAATCTTAGATCGTGCGATAGAGCCAGCCGTAGGAAATGAATTCCTTTTTACTAACCTTTAATTTCACCAAGAACGGTATCGACGGAAGAAAGGATCGATGATATTGGAAGCTACACAAGACACGGGGAAGCAATGGTATGAAATATGTATGTTGGGGAAACCACTTGAAGTATGATTGAAATATAAAGTTGAAGATCGAAAAGGAAAATAAATAGGAAAATGCCACCGGTGCCGTTTGAGTTATGTATGTGAGGTAAGTCTCGACATCTTCATACTTTTACTTGAAATCATTAGCCTTGTGTGGCTATGATACGATATGATACGTACGTATATATGTTGGCCCTGTCAGGCATAGTTGGTATTTCTGCGTGCAGGTGTTGGGATAGTAAGAAGTACAGAGGAACCTCTGCCAAATTTTTTTTTCCAGAATTATAAAAAGGAAAATAAGATATAAGTTCTTAATATATCTTGAAAGCCAATACCGATAGGGTAAATCTATTATGTTGGATTAAAGCTTAAGAGATACCCTCCATGTCATTCGTAAGAAGCACCATCCTTATTTGGGAAATTTTATTTCGAGAAAGTATATATGACCAGCAAATTCTTAATACATTTAAACGGACAAGAACATGTTCCAACCACACGTTGCTTTAGAAAAGCCTATGTTGAGGGGCAAAAATGTCCAACGATTAAGTTTCACCTCATTGGAAAAATATAAAGCGTATGACAAGTAGTTGGGAATTAAATGGTTCGCTCACGACTCAAAAAAATATATAAAGATGGAGGTAATTATGTGAATTAAGTACTAAGGAGTTACGTGATGTTTGTCGGGCTCTAGTTTCCTTACTATTTGGTGGTTGGAGAGCGCCTTACGTAACATTTTATCAGTTCTCATCGACTAATTGAAGATGGAATTTGTGGAATACAAATTTAAATTTGTGGGCTGTCTAGAATTATATATACATACATATAGGTGACGGTAAGTATTGAGGATTTGAAAAGGGGCAAACAGAACATGATTTGAAAATGAGAAAGGGCCGAAAACCCAGTGGTTATAAGTAACGGCGACTGAGATGTCCCCGCCACCAGTGAAAATCTAGAAACCTCGGATGAAAAGTAATTATATATATAGATGAAGGTAAATATTGAGGACTTAGAGGGGCGACACGGCAATTATATAGTCAGAAAAGTAAAAGAAAACTGTCTAGATCGGGGTGAGACTCGCTACGAGAAGGTTTTTTTTTTTTTTAAAAGTTGTTAAGACCCCGACTCACCTTAAATTACGTGATAAAGGTCGTGCGGGGAAGTTGATGCAATTATACCGGCCTTAACGTACCTAAATGCATTAAAGTTTTAAGGTTAAGCGTGCTAGGGCCAGAGCAAATTTGGGATGGGTGACCTTCTGGGAAATGTACAAAAATTTTCACAAATATAGATGTAAGAGACAAATAGGAAATTTGGGGTAACCTAAAGGAAATTAGAGTATGTGGAATGGTTAGCAACTTTATAGAGGTCGCATGAGTTGCGACGGATTAGATTGGTGAAAAGGAAGAAAGAGCAACGCAGCTCTGGAATTGGAGTAAGTTTAAACAAGCGATTGAAGATGTCTTGTAAAAAAATGACAGTGATATATATGCATGTATAGGATCCCCCCCGTTTATGACTATATCGATCGATAGGTGGACCCTAGCAGCCAGTGTTGTAATATATAGAAGACATTAACTGGATGGGATTTATGAGGCAGGGCGAAAGGTATGGTACAGATGTTATGAAATAAACTGATATTGATGTCACGACAAGTAAGATTGGAAAATTCTAATACGACGATATTTGGAAAGAAGAGAGAGCGAGTGAGTGAAAGATAAAGAGATCAAATTTAGGAAAAGGGAAGAGTAAGAAACGTAATTAAACAAGCCTTAAAAGAGCCGACGGGCAAAGCACGAAATTATTTGCGTAGAAATTTAAGGGACAGGTCTGAAAAAGAACTGGAATGTGATAGTGCAGGACAAAGGAAAACTTATGGCATGGAATGATGAATCATGCGGATATCAAGTAATTCGGTTATCGAGAAAATAGAACAAAAGATAAGGAACGGGTATGAAAGAAGGGATAATTTGGCCGAATCTTCCATTGGGGGAGGAATGTAATTACTAAAAGATAAACGCATCGCCGTATCAATATGGTTGCTTGAACATAGGGAAGCCGTTCCTGAAGGGTGACTTAAGAATGGAATTGATTTGTGTGTATAGAGACTACCTTGCGATCTTCGGAGCCGATGCCACCAAACAATAAGAGAAAAAGGCCATTCCCTAAGAAAGATTTAGGATACAGATGGCTAATAATTTTTGATCTCCGTAAGCCACTTCATATGGCTCGATACGTATCCATGATTCCAAAAATCTATTTGATAAGTTCCCGAGATTGCCTACGATTCTTATTGGTCTATTGATATGAATATACTTACTATGGTTAAGATTATTGCATAATTGGATAATGAGCCAAGTAAAAGAGTTTATGTTTTAAAGTGGTTCGTAAGTGTTAATGTTTCTAACTTTTGCATATAGTCTTGGATCGGGCTGCACGTTCCGCAGCAATACACTGTTTGGTGTTTTATGAGTATGCATGTGTGAATCTGTTATATGTATACGTGTTATATGACGTCAATATTTTGTATCATCCTGAAAAGAAAAAAAAACGAATGTTATGGAAAATGTACTTAGTCGTAAATCTATGGGTAATTTGACCGGCGTGCAGCCAGAAAGGAGGAATTGGTTCGTGAGATTCATCAGTTAACCAGTCTTGGGGTCCGTTTGGCCGACCCTGGAGATCCTGGGATTTCTGTTCGAGGGGTTGCTGAATCATCAATTATGGAAGAAGTAAAATGGCATCGGTTCGAGGATCCCAATCACAAAAGTATAAAAATGTGGCCCTTGATAAGGAAGAGACCGAGTTCGAAATTTCGCTTGATGGAGCATTATTATACGGGCGGGTTATGTGTACCCGATATCGCGGGTTGCGACGACCAATTATGGGCGAAGCACAATACTCAGTATTCTGTTCATCTTGGATTCACTAGAATATACTACGATTTCAAATGCTTATACTGGTGGGACGGTATGAAAAGAGACATTGCAGAGTTTGTTGGCCAATGCCCAAATTGTCAGTAAGTCAAGATCGAGCATCAAAAGCCGACGATTGCTACAAGAAGTGGAAATTTCAGCTTGGAAATGGGAAATGGTTAATATGGATTTTATTATAGGTTTACCGCGCACTCCACGCAGGTACGATTTTATTTGGGTCATTGTTGATAGACTAACGAAATCGGCCCATTTCCTTCCGGTCAGGATTACTGTCACGACCCAACTAGGGCCGCGACGAGTACCCGATACTTGTACCGGGCACCCCCTGTCATATGTCTTGTTCTTATTACTAAGTGGGTCGTATGAACACTGGCATTTTTTTTTTCACAACATCGCCGATAATAGCATACATGTAAACGAGTAGTAGTATTCAACTGTATTGACATATCGCACGGCGATAAAGACAACTAGGCTATGAAACATCTGACCGTACATATACGTACGAGCCTCTAAACACGATACATATAATTACAAAATCGACTTTCTTTGTGTCCAAATATATACACGAAGTAGTACCCAAAATAGAAGCTCCGCGACAACCGGAGCGACTTCCAATGTACGGCTGAAAAAGCTCTAGGAGTCGAGCCCGTCAACCCGTCTACCTCGCGTGGCATGAGACGCGACCCCAAGAAAAGGGGTCGGTACGAACGGTGTACCGAGTATGTGAGCCATGAAAATAATATGATGGAGCATATAACATGTGAGCAATAACAACATGTGAGACCAAAGATCATATAACGAGATAAAAGGGTAATCTGTACCTGTAAGTGCCTTTCAGGCGGATGACATGCTTGATTATTATATACTTTTGTTCAAAACATTTCGTGTCATATACATGTGAAAATAACAAGTCATGTCGACGAAATACGTCGGCTCGCCTACATGTGTCCGGCGTCCGGGCATCCCGCGTCCGGGATGGAATTACGCCAGCTGACCAGGTGGTAATGCGTCTATAGCGCAACATGTATCCATTCCCCAAAATTCCCCATTTTCATATACATATCATATACATGTCATATACATATCATATAAGCAACATGCATAAGAACCCAAGGAAAGTCATGTGTCTGTCGGGGTGACGTAAGGTCGGTAGCCCCCGACTACCTTATGGAATAACCACGGTCGTTTCGTCTCACCTTGAAGGAACAATCATTATAAGGCGAGACCATCAAGGAATAGCAACACCATAAGAAAACATAAAATAAGATTATAAAGTTCCTATGAAAGAAGTAATGGAAACCGATATGCACGTTTATCGAGACTCGGGTGACGAACATAAAAACACGGTCATCATGTACCATTGGGTCATTCACGAAGGTTTCAAGGCATTTCAACTTCATTTCCAAAGGTTTCGGACGTTTGAACACTTCTTTTCTTTAAAGCACAAGTTATGGATTCAATTCTATTGAATGAAAAAGGAATAAATTTAGGTGTCGTTTCCGAAGGGTAGGACTTTTCCCGAGGGTCGGATCTCAACCTATACTAACTAGAACATGCCAAATGAAGGAGAGGTAGGCTTCACATACCTTTTCCGCTTTGTACACGCCTCCAAATTCAAGCTTCAAATTCGCCAAAATCTACAATTTGGTCACAATTACCAATTGTTAATCTTAACCAATACTTGCCCATAAATCAAAATTTGGGCAGCATCTCCCCTATACGCATAACATCCCCGAGATTCAAACTCGGCCAAAACAACAACAACCATACCAACAACAATATACACAACATCAACAATCGACTAAAACGCATTCTAGCGCAAATAGTCTTATTTTCCAAATAATCCAACAACTCCAAATCCAACTTTACACTTACAATCCAATATCAATATGTTCATATTCACATACTAATTTAAGATCATTCAAACATAAGCCAAGAGCCTTTCAAGCTATATATCCATCATTCAACAATTCCATACAATTCAATATAACTCAATACAATTTAATTCACATGATATTCCAACAATACCATCAATATACTACTTACCCATATCTTCCAATTTATGAAACAACAACAACATTTTTTTCCTTTTTTCAAATTTAATCACCACAACCAATTTTTCATTTCTCCAAACCATTAAATCTTTATTCTAACATAATAGAACCTACTATAACAACAATTGCCATCATAAATAAAATCAATTCACCACACCTTTCAACTTCCTATCATTGACCAACATCCCTCCATATATGTCTTTCATGAATTTCCATATTTTCCATACACTACAACATAAAATTAGCTCAATCTTTCATGTAACATACAACACACAACGCACAACACACACACACATACACTCACGGCACCACACACTCACCTCCATAACACATGAATTTCATCCATTTTCATACTCCACAACATGCATAAACACTCATAACATACAAAAGAGGAATTAAACCTTACCTATTCTTCAACTCTTCACTTGACTCAATTTAACAACTTATCAAGACTTGTGTTTTCCTTGCTCCAAATACACCTCACTATGCTAAGAGCCCTTCAAGGAGTTGTTTGGCTATGAAGAACAAGTTGGAAACTTTCTCTCCTTTCCTTTTTTTTTTTTTTTTTTTCTTTCAAGGCCGAATGGCCATAGTGTTTTTCTCCTTCTTTCTTTTGTTCCTTATTTCTTGAAAACTCTAGAGAAAATAAGATGACTAAGTCATATTTCCTTATATATACTTAGTCCCTTCCAATGGCAATTGAACATATTTGCCCCTAGCTTGGCTTGAATTCATTTGGCCAAGTATTGAAAGTGGGGCCCACGGCCAAGTGGCCCCCTTTCTTGAATATTCTAGCAAATTTCCTCTAATTCATGAAAAATATTTCCCTTAGTTCCAAATTTGCCCCTAGCCTTTCTCCGTATTTCCATGAGTCGTTTTGCAAATTTACCTTTTTACCCCTGTCCTTTCTTAATATTCCAACTTTAACATTTTCCATAAGCAACTTGTGTCACTCGCCTTGACTTACCCGAGGGTACAAAATACGGAATGTAACATCCTCCCCCCCTTTAGAACATTCGTCCTCGAATGTTGAATTGGCCTTATAGGGGGTTACCATACTTCGGGGAGGTTTCCCTTATGGTTGTCGTACATAATCACTTAAAACGTCCGTTCAAATACCTTGGTTGACTTATACTTTCTCGTTATACCATACTTCATAGACGCCGTCTTAGTTGTCCCTTTTATATCTCTCCGATCTTTTTCGGTTATCTTCCTGGTTGTTCTCCATATTTGCGTCGTCTTTGTACCCGTCGTCAACTTGTTCTACGCCTTCTTCTGTAGTTGCTCGATATGCCAACATATCCCAAATTCTTGTTACCCTTTCATTCGCAACATTTCCAACCACTATTTAAGCTTACCCTGATTCTAGAGCCGTACTATACGTTTCCTTTTCGCGACCTACCCAACTCAATCTACGCAACCTCTATTACGTCTCCAGTCATCCCATATATTCTAATATCATCTAGGCTACCCTAACTTCACATTTGTCTTCCATCTCTATACTTATGAAATTTTTGGGATACTTCCCAGGGGGTCACCCATCATGGAATTGCTCCCATTCCAGCACGCTTAACCCTGAAACATTAACGTATTCCGGTATCTTAATGCTAATGTATTTGCATCCACTCCCCCGCACGGGCTTTGTCACGTAGTCCAGGGCAGATTAGGGTACTAGTCACTTTCGACACGCCTTCGGAACGTACTTTTCTCTTAATTACCATTTTAGCCCTCTCGGCCCTTTGTTATACCTCGCATTTTGAAGCGTATTCGGAAAAATCAGGAATAAGTCGGAATGGTAGGAATTGAGGTTCCAATGGGATTCTACTTAGTGTGCATGTGATGTTTTGGAGACTAGTGACGTGGAAATATCGGAAAAGACTAAGGGCAAAATTGGAATGTCGAAAAATAGTTTTATGAATTACCAAAATGTGGGCTAAGGTTTTGGACTTGGAAAATGAAAGGAAAAAAATTTGGAGCCAAGCCCAACCCAAGAGGGTGGCCGGCCATGGCTTGGACAAAATTAAATCCAAGCCATGTGCATGGTCATGTGACCACCTAAGATAAATAAGGGGCAAGGTTCAATAATTTTCTAGAAATTTCAAGACATGAGAAAGAAGGAGAAAAACAAGAAAAAACAAGAGAAAAAAAGAAGGGCATTCTACCGCTATGGGTGAAATTTCACCTCAAAATCTTGATTCCAAAATTAGTTTCTTGTGGTTTTCTTACCAATTTAAGGTCCCTCTACAACGTGGTGCAATTATTTTAAGATAATCCATTGGTTTCGTCGTTTGGACAAGTTAGTGGAATGAAGAAACTTGAGAAGGAAGGTAAGAATTCATTCTTTCTAAGTATGTTATGAAGGTTTGTTTGTGTAGTAGTATATGTAAATGAGTTGAATGCATAGAAATATGGAAGTTTGCATGGTATTTAGATATGGATGCATGGCCTCATGTATGAAGCTATGTTGTATGGTTGAGATGAATTGAATTTTATGTTGTATTTTAGTTGTGGTTATGATGGAATTTATATTGGAAATGGAAGATGGATGAATTTGATGGAATATGGAAATGTAGGGTGTGGCCGTGTGGTATATTGAAGTTGGAATGAAAATGAATTAAGTTTGTTTAATGTGTTAGTTGTGTTGTTGTGATCATTACAATGTAAACAAAGTGTATATGGGTTGGGTTGGTATGAAAATGGAATGTAGAGAATTATGTCGCATTAATGTGATTTTATGATATTAAGATAATGAAGTTGTTCAAGTATAGATTATGGTTATTGGTGATGAATTGATGAGTAGAGGATGTGTTGAGATGATTTTGTTGCATAAATAAGAATTTTGAATAGAATATGGAATTGTCGAATATCGGAGGTAAGGTTTGAAATATTCTTGTCTTGTGTTTGAATGATCTCAAATTGATATGTGTATATGGACATATCGATATTGATTTGAATTTGTGGAATCGGAATGGAAACTATCGCATTATGTCGGAAAGTAACTAGTTATGTTATGTTATGGTTTGTAGTGATTGTTGATGTTCTTGGTGTTGTTGTTGGGTTGTTGTTGACTATTTTGAGCCTAGTTGAAACTCGGGGGTGCTATATGTATAGGGGAGGTGCTGCCCAATTTTTTTAGAACAATATTGGCTAAGATTGGAAATTGTGAGTCTCATGAATATAACCGGTCAATATGACCATTCGCATTTTTGGCGAAACGGGATCGGAGTTTTGACGAGCAGCAAGAGA
>NC_081342.1:38452257-38459661 GCF_029784015.1 Lycium ferocissimum | reverse complement strand
GAGTTGTTATTTGGGCGACAAACCGCTCGTTTCATCCTTTGCCAACCTTAGTCAAGTTGTGAAGTTGAGAAGAAATGTAAGGTTTAATCTTGCTTTTATATGTTGTGGATGGTTTATGTGTATTGTAGTATGTAAAGATGGATGAAATTCATGAAATATGGCATGTTGAAGTGTTGGCCGTGTGTATGTAGTGGTGTGTAGGAATGAAGAATTAAGTGTATTGAGCATGTTTGTGTGTTGTTGTAGTGTGTGAAATGAATGAAATTCATGAAAATGTGGTGTTGATGTTGTGGCCGTGTGTTGTGTTGTGGCCGTGTGCATGTCATGTTATGTAGGCTTGATGGATTAATTTTATTTAGCATGTTTGATTGTTGTAGTGTGTTAAGATGAATGAAAATTCATGAAGTTGGTAGGTTGGGGTGGTGGCCGAATATGGCCACCCTTGTGTGGTTAAGAATGAATTGATTCGGTTTAGTATTTTGGTTGTCGTCGTTATGAATTTTATGATTAAAATGAGAGTTTAATGATTCAAGTTGATATTGTAATGGTTGCGGGCTGATTTGGAAGCTAAAGTGAATTAAATGTAATTTCTTGTATTTATGAAGATGATGTTGTTAAAGTGTGGATTGTTGGTGTAGTTGATGAATTTGGAAGGAAGAAATGCATTGTTGATTGCTTTCTTGAACTTGGAGGGTTTCGGATTGTTTGGTGTATTGGATAGGCTGATTTGAATATTTTGTGGTTTGTCCGAAGTGTTATATCCCGTATTTTGTACATTGGGACAATCCGGATTAACTATGATAAGTTTGGGACAAAACCATTCCGGGATACAAAGTCGGGACTTTTGACCTTCGATTTTGTCTTGAGACATAATTTGTTCATGAATTTGTTGGCATGGAACATTTTGGAAAATTTGGGGTTAAAAGTGAAATATTGGAAAGTTGGCAATTATTGGAAAATAGCCATGTTGGCCATGTGACTTGGAAGTGGGCCCCACACATTTTGTGGCCAAATTTAATTGGTCCAACCCATGTGTGGGCCAAGGACACTTGTGTAATATATGTGGGAGCATAAAAGATGACTAAGTGTTCATCTTTCTTCATTCCAACACTTACAAAAAAAAAGACAAGAACTTGGAGCAAGTTGAAGAGGCTCTCGGCCAAGAACTCCAAAAATCCAAGCCCAATTTTAGCCATCCCAAAAATATTCCCTTGGTGCAAATCCACTAATTGGAGGTCCCTAAGTAACGTGGAAGTATTGTTGGAGCGATCAAACCGCTAGTTTTCATCCTAGCTAACCCTAGCCAGTTGTGAAGTTGAAGGAAGAAAGGTAAGATTTAATCATGTTTTATATGTTATGAATGGTGTATGCATGTTGTAGTATGTTAAAATAGAGGAAATTCATGAAATATGGCATGTTGGAGTTGAGGTTGTGTGTGTAGTGCATGGCCGTGTAAGTGTGTGTGTGTTGTGTTGAGTTGAAGCAATGAATTAAAGTCTAGATTAGCATGTTGTGAGTGTTGTAGAGTGAAGAAATAGATGAGAATCATCAATATGTACATATGTAGTGTTGGCCGAAAATGGGCCATATTATATGACAAGGAATGGATTAATGTTAACTAGTATTTTGGTTGTTGTCGTTATGAATTCTATGTTGACGATAGTAGTTTAATGACTCAAATTGATATCGTAAGTGTTGTGGGCTGAATTGGAGATTATTGTGCATTTGATGTAATTTGTGTATTTATGGGAATGACATTGTTAGAGTGTGGATTGCTGGTGCAAATCATGATTCGGAAGTTAAAAATGTGTTATGGACATTGTTCTCGGGTTTGGGACTGTTTTCGGGTAAATTGGAGTATTTGTTGGATTGTTGGAAATATTGTGTGAATTGTTTAAGATGTCCTTGAATATCGTTGGTATGGGTCCGGGTTAGTATTTGAATGTATGAGCATTGATGTTGGCTCGAATGTAAGCCATTGAATTGAATATATTGAAAGTTGTTGAATGATGTAAAAGAGAGTTACTAATGTTATATTGCCTTTCGAATTGATTATTAATGTTGCTAGGTTGGTTGTTGATGTTGTTGTTGTTGATTTGGCAGAGTTAAATTCTCGGGGTTGGTCTATTTACAGGGGAAATGCTGCCCAAATTTCTGTAGAATTAAGGGCTAGTTTGGAATTAAATGCCCAAATATCTATAGCTAATATTTGGCATATTATGACTTATTTGTAGACCTTGGACAGCCCGAGACGTAGGTTGGAATTAGCTTGAGTTGGATTAGCGTTGAGAGCAATCGAGGTATGTAAATCTCAACCCTTCTTTCTTTTGGCATGCCTTAGTCGTAAATAGGCTATGACACGAGCCTCGAGGAAATTCTACTCTCGCGATCCGACCATGTACGTGACTCTTGTTGTTTCTTGGTCTTCGTATGCATGATATGATGAAATATTGGCCCCTATGTCTTTTGTATGGCTAAGCTTCAAAAGTTGCGTAAAAAAGTTTGGTTTTTAAAGAGTTTTGTTCCTAAATGATTAAAAAACTACGAAAGTCGTAACTTTCTGAGACGAGCCGGATCGCCTCGATATGCTCAAAAATGATTCCATGATGTATGATGACTATGTTTTCCATAGGCAGGCCCGGCTCGGGTCGACACCCGTTCGTGGGTCCCGCGACTCTCCTTTATGTACTTCGACGACTTTTGAAAGAATATGATATGACTATGATTAGATTTCAAGTACGATCGGTTTACTTACCTTTGAGTTTATGATAATGATCTCACGCATATGATTTTGATACTTAACTATGGTTTACAGTTCGGATTGATATGTTCCCGAGTGGTATTCGAAAGAAAATTCGATTTGACTATTGTCTTGTGTTGCTCCCAAACGCACACGCAAGTATACGTGGTCGTACAAGTAATATAGACTGTTAAGTCCAGATATCGATCCCACAGAGACTTAGATTCTACTGTTAAACTAATTCAAATTCGGATGAAACTATTCGAAAGTGAAAATCAAGATGTTTGTTGAACTAAACTATTTGAAAAGTAAACAATTTGTGATGGGTGTTTGTTGTAAGCGGGAATATCTTGACAAAGGCTGTAAGAATTATCAGATGAGAGAAAGATCTAGGGTCATGGCTTTCGACAATCCAGTTGATCTTCAGACAATTTCACCTATCTTATTTCCTGGGTTACTAGTTGACGGGTTAATTATGCTTTATGATATTCTCTCGAACTACTCACAAGCACAGCCAGATGCTACGCAACGTGTCACACCCGGATCTTACTAGGGTGTGATGGGCACCCGACCCCGTATTCGGAGCGAGCGAACCCGGCGACTCTTATTGCACATATGAACTACGCCGTTTTTTTTTTTTTTTTTTTTTTTTTGACAAGCATTAACGTACATAGCACAATTATGAACATAGACTAATAAGCTTTACGATCATACTATACAGCGACGGGGACAATCAGGAGTACCAATAGCTACTGTACATATACGTACGAGCCTCTAAACATAGTACACATATACATAGAAAGGGCGACGTCTTTGCCGTGCCGAATATATACAAAAGTAATACCAAGGGACGGGGCTCCGAAACAGGCGGAGTCTTTGCAAAAATGCTGTGAGGAACTCCTGGGAACGAGATCCGGTGTCTCGCGACTGCACGCGGCATGAAACGCAGCGCCCACATGAAGGGGCGTCAGTACGAATAATGTACCGAGTATGTAAGACATGGAAAATAACATAAACAGGAGTATAGATTATAAATAACAATATCGTGGGGTCATGGATATATATACGGAGGTAAGAAAGTAACCTGTGCGTAGGAACACCTTGGCAGGCCGAATACCATGCATGCTTATTGTTTTTTTTTTTTTTTTTTTTGAAAAACATTTCTTTTCATAGACATAGAAATAGAATTTATGTCATATCGTAGTATCATAGCATAGCATAGTATATCGTAGTATCATAGCATAGCATAGTATACCATAGTATCATAGCATAGCATAGTAGATCATAGTATCATAGCATAGCATAGTATATCATAGCACCGAACAGTGTCGGCTCGCCCACATAGTATAATTCCCGCGTCCGGGATGATATCAAGTCAAGTACGGATACATGCACCGTGAGTAACCCAGCGCCCATAGCGCTCTGCCCTTTTTCCCAGTTTTCCCCAAATATATTTTTAAACATATATGTATATATATACCATAGCATGCAGGGGAGCCCAAGGTAAATCGTGTACTTATCGGAGTGACATAAGGTCGGTAACCTCCGATTATATTATAGAATAATTAAGGGCGCTTATCTCACCTTGAAGGGATGGTTAATATAAGGCGAGACTATTAGTGGAGAGCAATATCATGAGAAAGTATAACATAGGATCATAGGGCATCGTCGTATACTTAGAATCTTTAAAGGAAAACACTATTCATGAGTAGAGCCGAGGATTAGAAATAGTTTAACGTTCTCATCTCGGCCTTTGGAATCATAGACTTGGAACCTTTAATCATAGAATTATCATTTTTTTCCATCATAGAGTCATAGTCGTCGTCTTAGTCATTAAGGCTTGCAATATTGTAAAACTTAGTTTTGGAGAAAAACGAGTATTTTGGAAAACATTTGTAAACTTTTAGGAAGGAAAATCATGTTTTGGAATCGAGGATTAGTCAAAACAACTATGATTTAGTAGTTGAAATAATAACCAAAAACTTGCCTTAACTATAGAATGAAAATAAGTCAGAGGGGACAATAGGAAAGAATTCGGGAATAGTGGGCCCACCTCGAGTCAAATGAGGCAGCATATCAATTTTACGTATTTTACAATTCATGGCGTCACTTGGGAGGGTCTTAGGGTAATCGAGTCCTATTTGTGTAAGTTACGGATGTCCAAGTTTTTCCAACATTTTATGCAAGTTCTAATTCAATTCTCTTGAATGAATAGTAGTTAATTTCAATCTCGGATTTCTAGAGTTAGGAAAGTCCCCGAGGCGCGAAATCAAGCCTACACGTCTAAGACATGCCAAAGAAAATAAAGTCTTACATACCTCTTTTCGCTCCTTATGGCACTCCAATTCAAGCTCCAACTTAGCGAAATCTACAAATTGGTCATGTTTACCAAACATGATTAGTGCCTTTAATTGAATTCGTAAAACAACACTTGGCTACCGAAATTTCGGCAGCACTTCCTCTGTAAATACATCGTTTCCCAAGAATCATCTTAGCCAATTCTATCAACAACAATCAAATTCAAGCCAAACTATCCCAATCATAATATCGCAACCATATTAACAATTTCCAATTTCCATCCAAGATACATTCTAACAACTTAGTCAATATACTACTTCGTCAAGACCTTCCAACTCCAATGAAAACAATAACAACCTACTAATTCATATACCAACAATATCATACAAGTCTCAGCTTCCCGTGGTAGAACATTATATTCAATTCCAAACCATTCTTTCTACCAAAAATTGGGCAGCATTTCCCCTATATATTCACCAACTTAGAAATTCAACTCGGCTAATATCCATGACAAACGAACCAATGACCATCCAAACAAGATTCAAGAACATTAGGACAATCCCTGAAAGTATTGAACAATTCAAACAATATGCTATAGGCTTGGAAACCTTCGGCACCAATAGATACGACAATAATGCGTTTCTTCCTTTCAATTCCACAAACGCTACGTCAACGGTTCCATATATTACCACACTACCGCTACATAATTATGAAAACATAATAGAACCATATTGACTTCAAACAGCCTGACACTACAACTTTGACATAAGTCATTATACCCTTTATTTTTATCACATAATCACAGTAAACAACAACCAAAATACTGCATTTAATTAGTTCCACATACTTGCCACGAATGCTTCCATTTTGAAACTGACACCACAACACACACATTCCATAATTTTTCATCCATTTTCACACACTAAAAACAACATGCAATCATGCTAAACACACTTAATTCTTCACTACTACACAACCACTTTACGGCCTCAAATCCACATAGTACACACACATTGCTTCAATAACATATTTCATGAGTTTCATTCATTTCTACACATCCACAACTAACATACAAACAAGCTATATACAATTAGTTCACTATCTCCATCTGACACACACAACACACGGCCACGCACACAACGCACTAACATCCATCATATTCCATGATTCCATCCTTTTCTACGTACCACGAAGCATGCGAAAGGATAGAACCTCACCTCTTCCCTTGCTTCCAACTCTCGGCTGGGCTTGTTCTTTGCAAAACGAGTGGTTCTCTTGTTCCATCAACTACTCCACGATAACAAGGACCTTCCAATTAGCATGAAATCTTAAAAAAAACAATTTTCAGGCAAATTTTTATTGGGGGTTCGGCCCCCTCTCCCCTTTCCTCCTTTTTTTTTTCTCTCATTCTCTTGAACTTTCTAGGGGGAAAAGTGAATGATGAAGATACAATCATCTTTCTCTTTTCATATAATAGCCCCCTGTGGCCAGCCCCTCCCCCCATAGGGACATGGCTAGGGAAAATTTTATGAATTTTGGGAATTTTCAAATAATGGCCAACTTTCCTTAATTCATTTTTAGTCCCAAAATTTTTCCAACTTTCATTCTCTTAATTTCCTTATTCCCAAACCACCTTTAAAACCTATCAACAAAAAATGAATTCGTCTTATGCTTGAAACAAAATCAACAAAAGAAAATTAAAAGTCTTTTCCTACCTGGAAAAAACTTAGAATATTCCCACGCCGAAATCGGGGGGTAACAAACTCCCTGGAGGTACGCGACTTTCGGGCAGTAGGTTATTACGGGAAAATTTGTTGAAGGTTTTTTTTCATTTTTGCACCACTTACAAAAGGGCCCCAAATCGGCAATTTATGAAAGGGTCTTGTGAACGTGTTTCCCCAAAAAAGGACGGGGGTTGACCGCCGTCCGACCTTCCCGGGGGGATTGGAAGGTTATGTTGTTTATTGCGATGCTTGGTTGGGCTTTGTATTAATGCAACATGGGGGGATTGCTATCTTTAAGGTAATTAAGAAAACACGAAAAAATTATCCACCCGATCGAATTGGGACGGTGATTCTCATTAAAAATATGGAACATTATTTATATGGTGTTCATGTAGATATTTATCGGATCATAAGAGCCTTGTTATCTTAACAAAAAAAGTTAAATTTGCCTCGACGATGGGTTTAAATTTTAAAAAATTTTGATGTTGAGATTTATACCGGAAAACATATTTATGGGCGCCCGCCGGTTAGGGAAGTTTATGTGATGTACAATTGAAAACGGGCTCGTGAGCTCCGGGGTTACTGTCTGGAGTTCGAGTAGTGGATTCGAGACGGGGAACCCCCATTTGATTGGCAATTTCG
>NC_081342.1:38389470-38452157 GCF_029784015.1 Lycium ferocissimum | reverse complement strand
CTTGGCCCAATTCCTCAAGAATCATATTTTGTAATTTCCGAAATAAATTTCCAAAATTCCAATTTTGCCCTTGGGCTCTTCTCCGGTGTTTTCACGTTCAAATTTCCAAAACCGGCATACACTTACTAAGAAAAATCCAAATTTGGCCTTATTTCTTACAAACCAAAATTATGTTCGAGATTTCCAAATGTGCAAAAATGCCGGATGTAACAATGTTGTATTCTAGTTGTAGTTGTGGTGGACTTTATATTGGAAATGAAAGTTGAATGAATTTGGTTGAAGTTGGAAGTGGGGATTATGGCCGTGTGGGGTGGAGATAGAAATGAAAATGAATTAATTTTGTTTAATATGTTAGTTGTGTTGTTGTGATCCTTATAATGTAAATGGAGGTTAAATGGTTTAAGTTGGCATTGAAATTGGTTGTAGAAGGTTATGTCATTTTAGTATGATTTTATGATATTATGGAATTGTTGAATGTTGTATAGATTGCTTGGAATGTTCTTGGCCTATGTTTGAATGATCTTAAGTTAGTGTATGAATATGGAAATGTTGATAGTGATTTGAAAGTGCAAAGTTAGATTGGGAGTTGTAGCATTATTTGGAAAAAGAAGACTATTTACGTTAGAATGCATTTCTAGCCGATTGTTGATGTTGTTGAGATTGTCGTTGGTATGGTTGCTTGCTATTTTGGCCGAGTTTAAATCTCGGGGATGTTATATGTATAGGGAGATGCTGCCCAAATTTTTGTAGAAAAGTATTGGTTGAGATCGAAATCTTAAAGCCTTACAATTAACATTTGGTAATTGTGACCAAATTGTAGATTTTGGCGAACTTGAGACTTGATTTTGGAGACGTGTAGGAAGTGGAAAAGGTATGTAAAGCTACCCCTTTCCTTCTCTTGGCATGTCTTAGGTGTATTAGGTTTGGATTTAAGCCTCGGGGGGTAATTCTCGTTCATAAAAATCCGAGTTTGATTTTGGGTACTAATCATTCAATGTAATCGAACTATAATCCTTATGTTTGTTGGAAAACTGTCCAAACATCCATAACTTGCACAAACGTGATAGAATCGCTTTGAAACTTTCATGGATGACTCCATAGAGTCTAATGTTCGTAATTTATGTCCGCCACCTCGACTTGACCCGAGGTGGGCCCACTAGTCCCGAGACTTCCTTTGTTCATCTTACTTGATCTATTTTTGTTTAATATAAAAAGGGGACTTTTGCTTATGAATCTAAGGCTCCGTTTGATTTGCCCCATAAGTTATCTGAAAGCTCCTTAATGTGAATGATACTAAATTTTCAGAAAATGGCTTATGAGGTATTTTTCGAAAGTTTTTGTAAATTTAAAGGCTCATATTTTTTTTGTATACTAATTCTGACAGACTCGATACTTATTTTGGACTTTCTGATCTCAATATATATATGCATATATATATATATGTGTATTTATTTGTCGAGTCTTGGAATTTAATTGTGTATATGCATATGGTTTCCGCACTACTCTGCTCGTGCCTATTACTATGATATCGTTCGCCGGTTCCCGGGCCGGTTTGTGATCGTGCGCACTATGATATATTCGGCAGTATGATGTGTTACGGTTCCCGAGACCTCGCCATAGGGCCGGGTTCCGTTTATGGAGTTATGCTGTGATATGGCTTATGATATGTTCTGATGATATGATATGCTGTGTTCGGGGTGTACGGAGATTTGAAACCTTCGGGTATGTGTTGTGGCACGGCGTTGGAGTGGTGACCACGTTCCCGAGCCTTATGCATGATTTTTGTTGCATTATACATAGATGTTTTCAGTACAGGTTTTTGATACACTGATTCGGTATCTTCTCTCTCTATACTTTTACTTCAGTCATGATTTGGATTTCTTTACTCTATGCTTTACATACTCAACATCTTTCGTACTGACCCCCTTTCTTCGGGGGTGCGTTTCATGCCCGCAGGTACTGAGATTCGTGATCCGCCAGTGTAGGCCACACATTCTCGCTTATTACAGAGCGCTCCTTTTGATCCGGAGCCCACATTTTGGTATATACCTTTGTCATGCATATGCTTCTGTATATTTGATTATTTGGGGTACGGCGGGGCCCTGTCCCGTCATATGTTTCCGATATGATTTGTAGAGGCCTGTAGTCATATATGTGGGTCGTGGGTCCTCTATGTGTTCGTTTTATTCGTGATTTGTGTCTTAATGCGGTCCCGTCTGCTATGGCGGCCGTGATGGCCCATATGTTGTATGTGTGTATATATTCGGCGATGTGTATTCCGCCGCCCTTTTGACTTTGATATGATATTTCTGTACGTGCGACCGCTTAAGATAATATTTGCTTCAGTTCTGTTTAAAATGATGAATATGAAATCTGTGTTACGCTAAAATACGACGATTTGGTATGCACGTCTGTTTGGGGTGTCCGAATAAGTCACCAGTCGCGGCCTACGGGGCTGGGTCGTGACACTTCACATACCTCATTTGCTTCCTAAGCTAATCCAAACTCTAGCCTCGGCTTCTCAAAATCTACAATATCGTCGTTAGACACCAAGCATTAGTCATAAGCACTTAGTAATCTAATCCTAAACCATCACTTTATTTACAGAAATTTGAGCAGCATTTCCCCTATAAACTCAGCATCCCCGAGAATTCAACTCGGCCAATATCATTAACAAAAATACCAACAACCATTCCAACAACATCAATAAGGAATTCAAAACGCATTCTAACATTAGTAACTCTTTTCTATACAATTCGACGATATTCCATTTTCATTCAAATCAACCGCATACGATCAAACCAACATCAATATTCATACGTTCAAGTACTAATCCAAACCATTTAAACAAGATTCAAGGACACTTCGGACAAACCACAAAATATTCAAATTAGCCCATCCAATACACCAAACAATCGGAAACCCTCCAAGTTCAAGAAAGCAATCAACAATACATTTCTTCCTTCCAAATTCATCACTTACACCAACAATCCACACTTTAACAACATCATCTTCATAAATACAAGAAATTACATTTAATTCACTTTAGCTTCCAAATCAGCCCGCAACCATTACAATATCAACTTGAATCATTAAACTCTCATTTTAATCATAAAATCCATAACGACGACAACTAAAATACTAAACCGAATCAATTCATTCTTAACCACACAAGGGTGGCCATATTCGGCCACCACCCCAACCTACCAACTTCATGATTTTCATTCATCTTAACACACTACAACAATCAAACATGCTAAATAAAATTAATCCATCAAGCCTACATAACATGACATGCACACGGCCACAACACAACACACGGCCACAACATCAACACCACATTTTCATGAATTTCATTCATTTCTACACACTACAACAACACACAAACATGCTCAATACACTTAATTCTTCATTCCTACACACCACTACATACACACGGCCAACACTTCAACATGCCATATTTCATGAATTTCATTTATCTTTATATACTACAACACACATAAACCATCCACAACATATAAAAGCAAGATTAAACCTTACCTTTCTTCTCAACTTCACAACTTGACTAAGGTTGGCAAAGGATGAAAACGAGCAGTTTGTCGCCTCAAATAACAACTCCACGTTAACAAGGACCCTTCAATTAGTGGAAAACCTAGAAGAAAATAATTTTCCATGGTCAATTTTTGGGCCTCAATTTTTGCCTCCTTGGCCGAACATGGCCCTTAGTTTTTCTCCATGCTTCTTCATCTTTCTGCAGTTGGAAAAGATGACTTATGGTCTTGCTTGTCATCTAATATATGCCCACATAATTCATCCATGTGTCCATGGCCCACTCATGGCTTGGATGCATTTTATTTGGCCAACTCATGTGCGGGAACCACACCTAGGTCCCACGGCCAAGTGGCCTCTTTTGGCCATTTTCATGAAATCTTTATTTCACTTCTAGCCCTTAATTTTCATGAAATGCTCAACTTTCCATAATTCACTTTTAACCCCAAATTTTCCTTATTCCCAATTTACCCTTAACACTCCATACCAATGAAAGGATGAATATGCAACCTGTGCATTAAAACAAAATCAACAAAACCAGAAATTGAAAGTCCTATCCATAACTCGTCGCAGCCAACTTAAGATATTCCAACGTACAAAATACGGGATATAACAGGATTATAAGTTTGCCATAAGTGTAACTGGACTGCGAAGGATAATAAACGGCAAAGAAACATTACGTATATACGTATTTCGGATAATGATGACATAACTGCCTTAGAAAGGGACATAACCATTAGGTTCACTAGCGATACAATTATGCTGGGTAAACATTTGGAATGTAAAGGTAAAAGAGATGGCGACAAGGAGGTAAGGATTAGAGAGCCTGACTAATGGACCACAAAAAAATCGGTACAGTGTATATCTAAGATCAACGGGTACAAAAAGGATAGCCCGAGGTGGCACCGAAGGAGTAAACGCAAAGAGGACGCCGTAGAGAGAGAAAGGTAGCTGCCCACCAACAAGGGAAGAAGGAGAGAGGAAAAAAAAAGGGGGAGAGTACTTACAGGACAATGAATAGTTATGTGTCACGACCCGGCCCCGTAGGCCGTGACTAGTGCCCGGACTGGGCACTCGTACCCACCTATCAACTATAATCAGATCATAGCAAACATAATAGGAGCTTATACGTACAGTAAGGCACGACATCGCGCACACACACACACATATATATACATATATCATATATACAGCCTGAGGATATACAGAACACAGACACAACTGAACAATGCTACCCACCACCCACGTATATGTCTACAGACCTCTACGAACAATAACAGAATCATATGACGGGACAGGGCCCCGCCGTACCCCCGGATAGACATAAACATATATACAACAAAGTTAAGCCGTGCCAAAATATGGGCTCGGACAAGGGAGCACTCCAAAATGGCCGATTAGGAACCCTAAGCCGGCGGCTCACCCAAACGAGTATCCGTACCCGCGCGGCATGAAACACCCCGGCCCCCGAAGAAAGGGGTCAAGACGGGATATGTCGAGCATGTAAAGCATAAAATGCAGTAAATAGGATCGTACGAAAATAAAGAGGACAGAAAAGTAGTACAGTAACGTAAAACTCATAAAGCTTACCTTGAAACATAAATCATGCATTTCAAAATCGTAAATAGGCTGAGTGACATAAATGTAAAATCATCATGAACATATGCAAGCATAACGTGCCCGGTTTCTCTAACGAGGGACGCGGTAAGTAAAATCATCATATGCATGTACATGTAACGTGCCCCGGCCCTCTAGTGAGGGACGCGGTGAATAGAGTCATCATATGCCATCCTGGCCCCCTCTCCCATATCATCATATCATCATATATATATATATATATATATATATATATATATATATATAACGTGCCCCGGCCCTCTAGTGAGGGACGCGGTGAATAATGCAGTGGAATTGCACGAATACATACGGCCCGGACGCAAATGAAGGAAGTAAACGCTCGCACGAGCAGAGTAGTGAGAAACCACATGCATATAAATCATCATCATAGACTCAATGAAATAGTAAGTAGCCGACGCTCGAAAGTCCAAACGGAAAATCGTGTTAAGTTCTTTCAAAAACAAGTTGTTAGGATTATACAAAAGTAAATCTCGGGGACCACGGATGTGCATCGACCAATCCGGGCCCGTCCATGAAGGTTAACATCATTATACGTTACCAAACTTTCTACGAACGTTTCAGAGCAATCCGGTTCTATTTACGAAAGTTACGGACATTTCTAGACATAGGATTCTTAGGAACAAAACCGTTTATGCAACATTCTAATTCAAACCATATCAAAGACATAAAGACCGTAGCATGACCATATTAAGGATGCTAACATCAATAAGAAAATATAAATCATGAACGTACTCAGAATCTAAGAGTGGAGTTACCTCGAGGCTCGTGTCATAGCCTAATTACAACTAGGACATGCCAAAGAAAGAAAGGGGGAGCTTTACATACCTCGTTTGTCCTCAAAGCTAATCAAAATTTACGTCGCGGATTTCCCAAGATCTACAATGCGTCATTAAATGTCAAACGTTAGCTAAAGGCATTTAGGAACCCGATTCCAAACAAACACCAAATTCTACAGAAATTTAAAGATTTCCGTAAATGCAACACCCCGAGAATTCAACTCGGCCAAATTCATCAACAACCATACCAACAACATACTAGCAACATCAATAATTAATTTCAAATGTCTTCTAACATTAGCAACCCCTTTACTACATAATTCAACAACATTCATTTTATTCAACTCAACCACTTACATTCAAACCAATATTCATGCTCATACGTTCAATTACTAATCCGAACCCATTCAAATAATATTCAAGAATACTTTAAACACTTTACACAATAATTTCAACAATCCAAACAATACTCCAATTCACCCGAAATCCTCCCCAAACCCGAGAACAACACTAACATATTTCCTTCTTCCAAAACTCATAAACTACATCAACAATCTATATGTTAACAATGTCATTACATAAATATAGAATCTACATAAAAATCGCATGGACTTCTAAATCAACCCAGAACAATTACAACTTCAACTTGAATCATTAAAATCTCATTATCAACATAGGATTCACAACGACAACAACTAAAACACTAAATAGCATTATTTCATTCTTGGCATACACATTACATGTATACGGTTCTAACACCATACATACGGCCACAACATCAACATTCAAATTCCATAATTTTCATTCATTTCTACACACTACAACAACACACAACATGCTAAATACAATTGGTTCTTCACCCCTACACAATACAACATATACACGACCAAGCATGCACATCCACGGCTCCACTCCAACTTCCCTATTTTCATGAATTTCATTCATTTCCACATACTATAACATGCACAAACCATTCATAACATAAAAGAAACAAGATTAAACCTTACCTTCTTCCCTCTCTTCTTCACTCGATTATGGCTTGTTCTTGCAAGAATAAGGGGTTTGCTTGCTCCAACAATTGTTTCACGCTAAAGAGGACCCTTCAATGGTTGGAATTTCTAGAAGAAACAATTTTTTTGATCAAGATTTTTGACCTTCAATTTTTCCCTCTTATGGCCGAATGGTTGCTTGGTTATTTCTCTCCAAGTTTCTTGATTCTTCTAAGGTTGGAAGATGATGAAAAATCATTAACTTGGTCATTCTTGTGCTCATATATTAAACTTCCATGTGGCCATGGCCCACATCCATGTGGCCGGCCACATTCCTTTTTTTTCTTTTTTTTTTCTTTTTCATGAAATAAATTACTTTCCAAAATTTACCTTTGACCCCAAAGTTTCTTAATATCCCATGCCAACCAAGTCACAAGTAACTTATGTCTTAAAATAAGATCGTAGTTAAAAGTCTCCATTCCACCTCCCGGAATAGTCTTGTCCTTAGGTTATCGTGGTTAACCCGGATTATCCCGACGTACAAAATACAGGATATAACATTATGGCACGACAATTTAATACTACCATAATGAAGAAAGAACAAGAGCGGGATGCTAGTTAATTTTCAATCATGTACATGAGGAATAAGAAGCGAAAGAAGATGACTAAAGGCAATAAAAGAGTTAAGAAAGAATGAGAAGAGACTGACCCAAGTTATAGTTTAAGCAAATGGTAATCGGACCCTAAAGGAAAAATAATTGTTCTAACAAATCAAAGGTGGTGTCGTAGGTTTTCAATACTGCACAACATTCGAGGACGAATGTTTTTAAGGGGGGAAGGATGTTACACCCCGTATCTTCGAAGAGCCCTTATCAAATTTGAAGCATAAGTACGTTGAGTTAGGGTTAAGTAAAACCACTTTGTAATATAAGGAGCAAGCATTATTAAGTACATTTAATAAGTGAAGGATGTATATAAGATATACCGAAAGGTTTTATAAGGAAATCAGTGGAAGAAATGGAGTAGTACGACTTTGGAGAAAGGATGGGTCATGTTTTGTATGAAAATTTTGGTCCAACTTGAGAGACAAATATCTCTTAGTATATGAAGTTTTTTGAAGTGAAACAAAAGCCTAAAATGAAGTTCGCCGAGTCTAGTTTCCAACGCAACAAACCGCTCGTCGATAGGATATCAGAGTAGAGAATTATGGACGTTACAAGTTCAGTTGATAGAGCAGAAACGCATGCTACAGTACTGCTACATTTGCCCAGAAAATTCCAGCCGTCCTAGCAGCCCCGCTGTGGCGGCCCCGCTACCGTTGTGGCAGTGACGGCCAGTGTTTTCATTTAAGTGCGTCTTCATTATTTCCCACTTCGATATTTGAGCTTAAAGAAACTGCTCTTAAGGATATTTGGAGGAAAATCTTAGAGGTAAATCTGGATCATTTCTTTATTTTTCCTTTAACCCACTATCATGTTAGATTCTCCTTTTTCCCTTAATAAACCATGGTGATAAGAGTTGAAAGAGGGTTTTAGAAGAACATGGTCCCTTAGTTTATTAATGATAAATTGGTGATGTTCATATTAGATATTGACTAATCTAAGCTTATTTAGCATATATCTTCCACTTTTAGCGTTGAATTTCGAAATCAAAGACTTAGGATTTGTACCCAATTTAGGGATTTTGCTTGAAGTCTGAAATTAGGCTACTCCTTGAGCTAAATCAACAATTAGTGGTTGGGTTATGATTACCTAGTACTTAATTTGGTAATTTGCCTCCGAATTTTCCATTTTTCCCTTGTTGGCCCGTTTCCCTAATTTCTAGGGTTAGAATTGATCAAATTGAAATCATAGCAATATTAGTATTATTATTCATGATTTCTAATATAGAATTTGATTATGCTTAGACTACTTTGGTTCTGAGCTCAGTAGAAGGGCAAGGCAAAGGAGTGAGTTGTTAATGTTACGGTTCGGCAATCCAGGTAGGTTATGGTTTACCTTTGGTGAGACTTCGTATAGCAAAGCACATATTTAGCTTATAATGTCGGAGACAGCATGTGAACCTTCGGGTATGAAGTCAGGTTAGATATTACCTTAGGTTGGGCCTTGCTGTATGTTGGGACAAGCCACCCCGTTCTGTGTGCTTGATTGTTCCATTGTGATGGTTTGATGTCATGAGTAGTTGGTAGATATTAGAATCTGCGTTATCGTCTTGATTGAGATAGAATCAACATACCATTGTTGGTATTTGAACTGTGATACATTATTGGCATACCCGTTGTTGGTACTTGTGATATTGATATACTGTTGGTATACCACTGTTGTTATTATGATATGATACATTGTTTGCATAACCCTTCATTGGTACTTGTGCTATTGCACTTGATTGTTGATAGTTGATATATGCATTGCACGTATTCTCACACATTTATGATGCATGGCCGATATCCGATGATGATCCGGTATCGTTGATTGAGTAAACTGATATTTTGATAAACTCTTTACTTGAGTGGTTGAGAAAAGGCTGATGTCCGAAGATCAATTTCGGAATCGTTGATTGTATGCAATTGATATTTGATAAACTCTTTTACTTGAGTGATTGTGAGAAGGCCGATGTCCGAGGTTCAATTCCGGGATCGTTGATTGTGTGAGACTGATATTTGACAGACTTTTTTAGTTGAGTAATTGTGAGATGGCCGATATCTGATGATCTATTCCAGCATCATTGTTGCATGGCCGATTCAGATGATATCCCGAAATCGTTGTTAGTGCATGGACTCCGCGGGTCTCCCAGGGTGGTGCCGGTAAGACTCCCCCTGTGAGTAATTAGCCAGGATCCCGTCTGTTTGTTGGACAAAGAATCGGGACGGGTAGTACTTAGACTTCACGAGTCACGCTTGGTTGTGCTACTGATGCTTCGATATTTCTGTCCGGAGTACATGTGTACACCTCATTTGCATTAATTCCATCATTGCAGCGTATTACATTATGACTTGATTGAGATACTTGGTGATTGGAATGCTTGATGATTGGATTGGATCGGATATATTCGGACTTGACGTATTTGGGTTTAGATGCTTTACATAGGCAATGGCGGATACTTGGTTGTGATTATATTGTCTTATACTTGCTAGATTCCTTGCTTATCTACTTTATCTTCTGAATTGTATTAACTATTCATGTCGACGGATGATGCCTACCAGTACCATTGTTTGTACTGACCTACACATCTTTGCATTATTTTATGAATACAAAGTACCAGGTCGGATCTACTTCTGTGACCTGTGACTGACTGACTCTTCAGCTTTCTCTCGAGTTTCTAAGGTGAGCATGGTTTCCGCTAACCTTGAAGACTTTCATATCATATGTCTTACTTTCATTTCAGAGACATAGACATTATGTATTAGTATTCTAGATGGTACTATTCTCCTTAGATGCTCTTGTCCTATTCAGACTAGACCCTAGGGATATTTACTGTCTTCCGTACATTTACTACTATATATATATATATATATATATATATATATATATATATATATATATATATATATATATATATATCTCGTGGGACTTACGTATTTGTTGATTTTCGCTGCTTAACTTTCTTCAATTTATGTATTGGTTCATTGTTGGGATGAGGGTTCGCTTACCGAGGTGGGAAGGTAAGTGCACTGCACGGCCATAGCAAAATAGGTCGTGACAAGTTAGTTTCAGAGCCCTAGGCTACCCGATCTTTAATACCGAGCTTGTCAGTGAGAGTCTCACGGATCGGTACGATGAGCTCGTACTTATCCGCGGGAGATTATAGGACATTTAGAAAATCTCTTTTTCTTTCTTTCCATCGTGCTACTTTATTCAAATTGGTATCTGGAAGGATCAAATTGGTATCTGACTCTTATCTGTCACGACCCAGCTGGAGGGCCATGACGGGCACCTGGAGTTGGCCTACCGAGTACCTCAGCACATACACCTCATAATCATTTCTAGGTGGGCCATAAGCTAGCTCATACGCTTCATACTCTGTAAGAACAGGTATCACAATATAATGGAACATTAATATGTAATCACCAAAAATCATGCCCATAAACATAAGCCGTCAAGGCTATCTAAATGCTATACACCAATATGTACTGACGAGGCTACAAAATATCTAGATACATGTATCGGTCTACGAGCCTCTCTCTCTCTCTCTATATATATATATACAGAATACAAGAATCCATAAGGACGGGGCAGGACTACACCGTGCCCAAGTATATATACAAAAAGGAAGTACTAATAAACTGCAGCTCCGGGACAACTGGGGCCTTTCTGCAACTCCGCTGATAAAAATCCTAAGGGGCAGGTTTGTCTATCCATCCACCTACGGGCATGAACACAATGTCCACAAGAATGGATGTCAGTACGAATAGTGTACTGAGTATGTAAGGCATGAATGATCTAATAACAAGAAACATGAAATACAACATGAAGTAAAGAGATAACCTGTACATCTGATTTCCTCTTAAGGTGGATGTCATGCATGCTAGTTTTAACTTCTTTTAAACAATATAATAACTACCTACAAATAAACAGCTCAACCATATAGGTACGGTGTAATGCTGCCCGGCCATTTAGGCACGGTGTTATTATCATTAGCCCGCGTCTGGGCCTCCAGCTTCCAGGGCGTAAGCTTCCCACTGTAGTGGTATGTCTGCCCGGCCGCCTATTGGGAGGCGCGGTGTTATACTGCCCGGGCCATGTAGGCACGGTTTTATTAAAAATAAATACATATTTATAAAGCATGCATGAGAGTCCAAGTGAAAGCTACAACTCTATCGGAGTGACGTAAGGTCGATAGCCTCTGATTTACATTATGGAATAATCATCATCGCTATATCTTACCTCGAAGGAGCTAGTATCATGAGGTGAGATGGCCAACAATGAATAACATCAAGGAAATTATGAAATAAGATCCTTAAGCTCATAATAGCATCAATTCATAAGCTTCGGAATCTCTTGAAGTAAAATCATCATCATCGAACACGTCTTATCTCTTTCTCATAAGAAGCTCTTAAGAATCTTTAACTTCGAATTTTGGGATGTAAGAAGGTCATGGAAACATATATGGAATCATAACATAGGAATCATGCCTTTTGAAGGAAAAGGACTAGCCTTAACATACCTGATTGATCTCCTATGAATTAATGCTTATTCTCCCGAACTTGTAAATCTACATTCAAGAGAAATTATACTACTGTTAGACTTATCGCCATATGCCTATCTTAGGTTTTTAAATCAAACTCCTTTAGAATCTGCTAAAATTCGGGCAGCATCTCCCCTGTTTATATCCCTAGCCCGAAATCATAATTTCAGTTACTAACACAACCACAACAACAACAATACCAATAACAACATCCTCAATACAAAAATATTCTATAAACATCCCACATGATGTTTATCCAATTTTTCAACCAACAAATCCGCTATACAACTATTAAATAAAATTATCTCCATAATTAAACCTAAATCAATACAAAAAATAAAATAAAAGATTCATACCTTACTCCTGCTAAAACTGTGATATCTTCAATATTCACCTTGAATTCCAACCAAGATTCACCGCTATACGATATTATAATCGCAACTATGCGCCGTCGGAACCTAAATCCGGAGATTAAGCTTGTTTCACATTAAAATTTGAGGTTTGGAGCTTGAGAGAATTTTCCAGAAAATTAGAGAAGCTTTGGGAATGTTTTGGATCAGAAATGAGGGGGTGAGCCCCTTATATAATGTTTCAGATTCTGTCCAAACTGACTTAAAAATTACTCAGCGCGTTTGCGCTACCTTGGGACGCGTTTGAGCTGAGTTGTCCCTTGGCTCCTCAGCGCATTCGCGCCACCCCAAGGCGCGTTCGCGCAGAGTTAATCCATGCTCTGGTAGCCTGTCTTAGAATGATCATAACGCTTGATCCCGATGTCCGATTGATTTACGGTTTGTTGCGTTGGAAACTAGAGTTCCTAAACTTCATTTTAGGCTTTTACTTTGCTCCAGAACTCGTCATATACTAAAAAATATCCTTTCTCCAAATTGGGCCAAAATTTCCCCTCTTAGTCATAAGTTAAGCACATATGATCTCATATATCTTTGGAGGTAACTCCAATGTCCACGATTGAACAAATAACGCCTAGCGAATCTCAATGTACAAACTTACGAGGTGTAACATTCCTTCCCCCTTAGGAACATTCGTCCTCGAATGTTAAGCTCTAAGGGATTTCTACAAAAATTTTGCCAGAGTTTCCCCTGCAATTATACCACTACCACCCTATCACCACAATCTAAAATAAATAATTCCTCACAGGGCTACAGCATCAATACCCATATTGGCCACACACGACCAAAAATTCATTCAAAGAAGCATTACATACTTGAAGGTGCTGGTGTCGCTATCTGGAACTCTTCTGGAGGTGGAAATAGGTGCGGATATCTAAGCTTCATATCTTCCTCCGCTTCCCAAGTCATTTCCTCTCTGTTATTATTTCACCCTAGGACTTTAACCGAAGCTACGTGTCATACCCCAATTTCGATAGGGCATGATGGGCACCCAACTCTTAATGAGAGCTGAGCGAACCCTCTAGCGTTCACATAATGAAACTGGACATATATAAAAAAAATTCGAAAATATAATAAAGTACTTTCCATCAAACCATAGAAATTTGCGAACGATACTCAATTAATCAAAAACCGAGTAAGTCAAATTGACATATCGGCCTACATGGTAGCTTTACTCAACACATGACATCTCAACATACTAACCACAAGACATACGTCTGCAAAGTCTGTAAGAGTAAACACTTGAATCATATGAATCGGGACAGGGCCCCGACATACCCGTACACACACATGATAACCATAATGACTCGGCACTGCTCTAGGAAGAAAATGGAGTTTGCCAATCTCAGCTGATAGCCAACCATCCTAGCTGAATACTTTTACTTACAAAAATAATGCGGGACCGTGTGGCATGAACACGGCGCCCCGAGCATAAAAACGGACGTCGGTACGAACAATGTACTGTCATGACGTAAAGCTATGGGCCATGACGATATAAATATATAGTATCCGGGGCTAACCACCGAACACCGCTCATTCTCGTTACGACCCTATCCGTTCTCATTCATAATATATATACTCATAATCATAGAAACTATTAGCATTTGAAACATATTTACTTTATATATATAAGCCCTTTTGGCTATCAAAAGAATATATACATGCATATATATGAAGACTGTGAGACCATAATACCCACACTGCTTATCTACGAGCCTCTACTAGAGTACTAGATATATGGATGGGACAGGACCCCGTCGTGCCCAATCATGGATATGTACATATATGTACCAAAAGAATAATCAGTGGCACCTCCGGAAAATGGAGTGCTCTCGGATCAGCTACTAGCTCCTATGAGTCTGGATCACCTCCCTGTCTACCTGTGGATATGAACACAGCATCCAAAGAAAGGACATCAGTACGAATATTGTACTGAGTATGTAAGGCATAACAATAATAAGACATCAATGAAATAAGGAGGCATCAATGGAGAGCAATCTGTGACTGACTGAATCATAATGGAAGTAGTACATGCTAGCTTACTTTCATACTCATCATCATATCATATATGCATAAATGTATAAGCTACCCGACCATATAGGTATGGTGTGATAATCAATAACATTAGCATTAGCATTACCATTAGCCCGAGTCCAGGCCTCCCGCATTCGGGGTATCATCTCATGCCGCCCACTAGTGGTGTCTGCCCATACCATCTTGCCATGGTGTATAGCTGCCCGCCTTGGCGGTGACTGCCCAGCCATATAGGCGCAGTGTAGTATCATCATATGCTCATCATAATTTGCTCATAGTAATATGCTTATCATAACTCATCATAGTACATGCATAGAGACTCATAAGTAATCATACACTATCGGGGTGACGTAAGGTCGTGAACCCCCCGACTTCATTATGGAACATTCGTAAGTAACCTGCCTCACCTTGAAGGAACAAGCATAAGGTGAGTGTATATGATGACCAACATCAACGGGCTATGGATATCTTTATTAGCTTGATTGGAACATTATACCATAGGCTATAGCATCTCTAGACTTAAGCTTATCATTATCATAATCGTAGCATATCTCTTATCTCGTATAGTTATTCATGAACAATGACTCATAGTCTTCTTGAAGATGGAACATTCATAACAAAAGAGGAAATTCATGCTATAGGACTCATGCCTTAGAAAGAAAGGGTTAGCCTCACATACGTTTGTCGTTTAACTACTCTATCGCTTGCTCGTTCTCTTTTAATGCACTTGTTTATACCTTTAAGGGAATTCGTGTCGTCGTTAGCTAAACAATCATGAAAACGTACTTACTAAAGCTAGAGAAAATTGGGCAGCATTTCCTTTGTTTATCCTACTTCCCTCCATATTCCATATCAACTCCCAGCATTCATAACGACAATCACAATATCGTAAACAATAAGCATCATCTAATTACATTGCCCACAATTCATAATTTCACTACAATCCTCCATAATCATGACCAAAGTCCATTATCGCGTTCTTTCTCATACAATACTCATTCCACATTCTAAATTTCATTTATAACGTATATATAACTTCAACATATCCATTTTCATGATTCAATTCAACTACTACTCCATAATAGCACTATTCACACATTTATGACCCATTTCCTATATTCTTCTACAATCCATGAGTTTCAACTTATAAATACTTCAAACAACATAAAAAGATCATGAAACTTACCTTAGATGATGGAGGAACAAGCCTTGAATGGGAATACACCTTTTCCACCAAAACCCTATTTCATCTCTCTTGGGATTTCTTGGTTTAGATGACTTTAATGGGGTTTCATACACTTGATTCTCTCAAATTCTTATTGTTGATATTTGATTTCCTTTGGTTTCTTGTGATTGAGGTGTATGGAATATTCTAGAGAAGTCTTGAAGTGTGGAGGTGAAATGAAATGATATGAGAAAGAGGTCCCTTATATAAATTAAGTTCAGGCCCGACTGGAATATACGGACCAACATACGGTCCGTATGTTTTCTACTGACTGTATGTTTGGACCGTATATTTGGTCTAGTGGAACATGGTGTACTGGGCTGGATCTACGCTGGACATACGGTCCGTAGATTTTATACGGCGATATCCGGCCGTATGTTTGCCCAGTTTTCCGATACTTGCTCTCGTCGACTCGTTTGATCTCCGATCCTTATGGAACCTTCTTAACACTTGTCCAACACCTCAATATTATCCTAAGGGACGTTATAACTTTTCCTCAAGGTACCATTAGAATGTTGTTAACTCAATACCCGAAATTCTTATCTGATACACAACATGTGACTCGCTTTCCTCAACAACTTTCTCTTCTTACCTCGAATGTCTTTGGAAATCTTAATTAGGGCTATTAAACAGTATTTCTTACTTGTCCAAACCTCGTATACGTCATGCCCCTCGTTAGTCTATTCACTGTACGCTAAGGGGAAATTTTTCGTGGTGTAACATTCTTCCCCCCTTTTGGAACATTCGTCCTCGAATGTTAAGTCGTCGGGGATTCTAGAAAAATTTCGCCAGAGTTTCCCCTAGAATATGACACTACCATCCTGTCACAACAACCCATAATATCATTGCCTCGGGGCCACAACACAATAGCAATATAAACTGCCACACACGACCCATATGCATAAAAGAAAAGCATACATACCTTATTATGTCGACGCCTCGTCATAGATATTTTCCAGGGGATGAAATAAATGAGGATATGTGGACTTCATCTTCTCTTCCGCTTCCCAAGTCATTTCTTCTCGATTGTTATTTCGCCATAAGACTTTAACTGAAGCTATTTCCTTATTCCGAAGTCTTCGTACTTGCCTGTTTAGTATGGCAATAGGCACTTCTTCATAGGCTAGCTTTTCTGTGATCTGAACATCATTTACCGTCACAATCTTTGTGGGATCTCCAACACATTTGCGGAGCATTGAAACATGGAATCTTTGGATGAACTAATTTAAGCTCTGAAGGCAAGTCTAATTCATACGCCACTTGACCCACTTTGCAGATGATCTTATAGGGTCCAATGTATCGAGGACTTAACTTCCCTTTCTTACCAAATCTCATCACCCCTTTCATGGGTGATACCTTCAAGAACACCCAATCACCGGCTTAAAATTCTAGATCTCGCCAGCGGTTATCTGCATAGGATTTTTGGCGACTTTGGGCTGTCAACAACCGATCTCGGATCATCTTGACTTTTTCTACCGCTTGTTGAATCAACTCGGGGCCTATCAATTGCACTTCTCCTATCTCAAACCATCCAATTGGGGATCTACACTTTCTTCCATACAAAGCTTCATACGGAGCCATTTGGATACTGGAATGGTAGCTATTGTTATATGCGAACTCGATTAGGGGTAAGTGGTCATCCCAACTACCACCAAAATTTAGTACACATGCTCGTAGCATATCCTCAAAGGTCTGTTTAGTACGCTCGGCTTGTCCGTCAGTTTGCCGATGAAATGTCGTACTAAGCCTTACTTGAGTACCTAGACCTTCTTGAAAGGATTTCGAACTTTCTTTGTAAAGGTGTCCTCCTGTCTGAAATAATAGATATCGGAATACCATGAAGTCTCACAATTTCCTTGATATACAGCTTCGCATAATCTTCTACCGAGTAGGTGGTCCTGACTGGAAGAAAATGAGCTGCTTTCGTGAGTCTGTCCATGATCACCCATATAGAATCATACTTGCCTCGGGAATGGGGTAGTCCCACAATGAAATCCATACTGATCACTTCCCATTTCCACGTAGGAATTTCCATCGCTTGTAATAATCCTCCTGGCTTTTGATGTTCTACCTTTACTTGCTCGCAATTTGGATATTGGGCTATAAATTCTGCTATGTCTCTTTTCATGCCATCCCACCAATACATCAATTTAATATCATGATACATTTTCGTCGCTCCTGGATGAATAGAATACCGAGAACAATGAGCTTCCTCTAGAATTCGACGACGCAATTCTGCAACGTTTGGAACACATAACCTGCCTCGGTATCTAAGAACCCCATCTGCTGAAACTTCAAATGGTGACTTTTCTTTTGGGAACTGCACACCTTTATAATACTTCAATTTAGGATCCTCGTATTGGCGCTCTTTTATTTCTGTGTCCAAGGATGAAACTGTGGGATCATTAACACTAACTCCTGCATCACCTGAGTCAATTATATGTACTCCAAGATTTGCTAGTTGATGGAGTTCATGAATCAATTCTCTCTTTTCCGAGGGAACTTCACATAAGCTACCCATTGATCGGCGGCTAAGCGCATCGGCTACTACATTTGCCTTTCCGGGGTGGTATAAAATATTCACATCGTAATCTTTCAATAATTCTAACTACCTCCGCTGTCGCAGATTCAACTCCTTCTATTTGAAAATGTATTGGAGACTCTTGTGATCTGTATAGATATCATCATGTACACCATACAAATAATGTCTCCACATTTTTAATGCATGAATAACTGCGGCCAATTCGAGATCATGAGTTGGGTAGTTCTTTTCGTGTTTCCGCAGCTGTCTTGAAGCATAAGCAATGACTTTTTCATGCTGCATTAATACACATCCTAGCCCAACACCGGAAGCATCGCAATACACAACATACCCATTCGGCCCTTCTAGGAGCGTTAAAACTAGGGCTGAGGTCAACCTGTTCTTCAATTCTTGGAAACTACACTCACAAGCATCATTCCACTAAAATTTTGCTGACTTCTGGGTTAACTTCGTCAATGGGGCTGAAATAGATGAAAATCTCTCTACGAATCTTCTGTAATAACCTGCCAATCCCAAAAAACTACGAACTTCTGTAGGCGTCGTAGGCCTTGGACAAGTCTTCACAGTCTCAATCTTCTGAGTGTCAACTCTAATGCCATCATTTGAAATAACATGACCCAGAAATGTCACAGAATTAAGCCAAAACTCGTACTTTGAAAATTTTGCATACAACTCCCGAGTTCGGAGAATTCCAAGAACAATACGTAAATGATCGGCATGTTCTGATTCTGTGCGAGAATATACCAGAATATCATCAATGAATACTATCATGAACAAATCCAAGAGAGGCCTGAATACATTATTCATTAAATTCATGAACAACTTGAGCATTAGTTAGCCCAAACGACATCACTCGGAATTCATAATGGCCATATCTTATTCTGAAAGCTGTCTTGGGAATATCTTCTTCTCTAACTCTCACTTGATGATAACCCGATCTCAAATCTATTTTGGAGAACCACTTGGCACCCTGTAGCTGATAAAATAAGTCATTGATCCTCGGAAGAGGATACCTGTTCTTTATCGTCACCTTATTCAACTGTCTATAATCAATGCACATTCGTAAATAACCATCTTTCTTTCTCACAAACAATACTGGTGCTCCCCACGGTGATGAACTGGGTCTGATAAACCCCTTCTCGAGCAAATCTTTCAACTGGGCCTTTAACTCTTTCAATTCTGCCGGAGCCATTCGATAAGGAGGAATAGAAATGGACTTAGTATCCGGCAACACATCAATAGCGAAGTCAATTTCTCTTTCTGGAGAAAGGCCTGGAAGTTCATCTGGAAATACATCCGGGAATTCATTTACTACCGGAACAGATTGGAAAGTTGGAGACTTTGCTTCCGTATCACGAACTCGGACTAGATGATAAATATAGCCCTTGGCCATCATCTTTCTTGCCTTAAGGTAGGAAATAAACCTGCCCCTTGGAGTTGCCGTATTACCTCTCCATTCAAGCATGGGCTCTCCAGGAAATTGGAGGCGAACTAATTTCATTCGGCAATCAACATTAGCATAACATGAGGCCAACCAATCCATGCCCATAATAACATCAAAGTCTAACATTTCTAGCTCAACTAACTCAGCTTTGGTTTGGCGATCACATATCACAATTATGCAATCTCTATACACTTGCTTAGCTATGACGGGATCACCAACCGGGGTGGATACCTCAAAAGGTTTAATTGGCTCGGGTTTCACCCCAATATGATTAGCAACATATGGAGTAATAGATGATAATGTGGAACCCGAATCTATCAATGCATACACGTCATGAGAAAACACAGTCAATGTACCTGTAACCACATCTGGGGAGGACTCCAGATCCTGTCGTCCGGCTAAAGCATACAAGCGGGGCTGAGTAGCACCTAAAGTAGATGCTCCCCCTCGGCCTCTACCTCGGCCTACTGGAATCTGGGGAGTCTGCCCTGTCGGATGCACTGAAGAAGAACCAGCCACTGATCCTATGGGCTGGACCCCAACTCTACCGCTCATCGACGGGCAATCTCTCATCATGTGCCCTACCTGACCACAAGTATAACAAGCGTTTGAACACTGGCGGTACTGTCCGGAATGTAATCTACCGTACTAACTGCATCGCGGCACTGGAGGTCTCCTCTGACTACCATCTCCCCCAAACTGTGAACCTGGGGCCCTCGAACTCTGGCCCTATCCCGAACGATAGGAGCGATCAAATCTTCTGCCTATAAATCGGGGAGGTGCACTCGTCACTGACTGGCTTGAGTATCGGGAATGTGTCTGCCTTGATCCTCCTCTATAATAATTACCTGTACCTATGGATCTGGCCCTTTTGCTTTGCCCTCTATCAACATCATGATCACCCCTTTGCGGAGGTTGTTGTCCTTCTAGATTCTGGGCATGGGCTTGAATGCGAGAAATATCCATCCCATCTTGCAATGAAGCCGTTAGGCAATCTTTAAACAAATGTGGCCCTAAGCTACTCACAAATCTATGCACCCATATCGGCCACCATTATCGGGGCATATCTAGCCAATGAATTAAATTGAAGGCTATACTCCCGGGCCCTCATGTTCCCTTGCTTCAAATTTAAGAATCTATCCGCTCTAGCGTGGCGGAACTCGGGTGGCAAATAATGGCGAATGAAAGCATCCATAAATTCTTGCCAAACGGTAGGAGGCGCATTCTCTTGCCTCGATGCTATCCAATTATTATACCATAAAACTGCCATATCCCGGAGTCTATATGATGCCAACTCCACGAATTCAGTCTCGGAAGCATGAATAATCCGCAACGTTCTCAACATTTCATCAATAAAGCCATGCGGGTCTTCATCCGGCTTTGACCCAAAGAATTTCGGAGGATTTAAACTCATGAAGTCGCGGGCTCTAGTACTAGCTGAATGATCACTTGGGCCCGTGTTTTGCCTTTGTACCTGGGAGGCAACCAACTGTGTCAATAGATTAATGGCCTTGGTCACTTGTTGACCCGAAGTGGCCGGTGGAGGAACTGGAGGCATAGGAGCTGGGACTGAAGCCTCTTCTTGCTCTTCCGTAATAGGTGGAGTAGTGGAGGCATTAGATGGAGCCTCATTATGTGATTCATCCTCATCTACATTCATAGGAGGATCCCTTTCTGCCCGCCTCTTTGTCGTAGTCTTGCCCTTCTGGGCGGCTTTAGCTTTTCCCCTTTGGCGGCATTTCTGAAATCACAACATACTATTAGGGAGGATAAAAGCTTATGCACGACTCTATCGCACGATCTCATAAGAAGAAGGATGGTCATTTTTCCTAAATGCCCTGTAGCCTTTTGTTTATTAGCGTGGCGCGCAACACACCATAAATAAGACTCTAATAGACACGGCTCGTAGACACTTCCTAGGACTGAACTGCTCTGATACCACTTCTGTTACGACCCGAGTTAGGGGCCATGACGGGTATCCAGGGCTAACCACCAAACACCGCTCATTCTGTTACTCATCTGTTCTCATTCATAATTTATATACTCATAATCATAGAAACTATTAGCATTTGAAACATATTTACTTTATATATATAAGCCCTTTTGGCTATCAAAAGAATATATACATGCATACACATGAAGACTGTGAGACCATACTACCCACACTGCGTATCTACGAGCCTCTACTAGAGTACTAGACATATGGACGGGACAGGACCCCGTCGTGCCCAATCATGGATATGTACATATATGTACCAAAACAATAATCAGTGGCACCTCCAGGAAATGGAGTGCTCTCGGATCAGCTACTAGCTCCTACGAGTCTGGATCACCTCCCTGTCTACCTGTGGGCATGAACACAACGTCCACAGAAAGGACGTCAGTACGAATATTGTACTGAGTATGTAAGGCATAACAATAATAAGACATCAATGAAATAAGGAGACATCAATGAAGAACAATCTGTGACTGACTGAATCATAGTGGAAGTAGTACATGCTAGCTTACTTTCATACTCATCATCCTATCATATATGCATAAATGTATAAGCTGCCCGACCATATAGGTACGGTGTGATAATCAATAACATTAGCATTAGCATTAGCATTAGCCTGCGTCCAGGCCTCCCGCGTCTGGGGTATCATCTCATGCCGCCCACTAGTGGTGTCTGCCCATGCCATCTGGCCATGGTGTATAGCTGCCCGCCTTGGCGGTGATTGCCCGACCATATAGGTGCGGTGTAATATCATCATATGCTCATCATAATATGCTCATAGTAATATGCTTATCATAACTCATCATAGTACATACATAGAGACTCATAAGTAATCATACTCTATCGGGGTGACGTAAGGTCGTGAACCCCCGGACTTCATTATGGAACATTCGTAAGTAACCTGCCTCACCTTGAAGGAACAAGCATAAGGTGAGTGTATATGATGACCAACATCAACGGGCTATGGATAGCTTCATTAGCTTGATTGGAAAATTATACCATAGGCTATAGCATCTCTATACTTAAGCTTATCATTATCATAATCGTAGCATATCTCTTATCTCGTTTGGTTAGTCATGAACAATGACTCATAGTCTTCTTGAAGATGGAACATTCATAACAAAAGAGGAAATTCATGCTATAGGACTCATGCCTTAGAAAGAAAGGGTTAGCCTCACATACGTTTGCCGTTTAACTACTCTATCGCTTGCTCATTCTCCTTTAATGCACTTGTTTATACCTTCAAGGGAATTCGTGTCGTCGTTAGCTAAACAATCATGAAAACGTACTTACTAAAGCTAGAGAAAATTGGGCAGCATTTCCTTTGTTTATACTACTTCCCTTCATATTCCATATCAACTCCCAGCATTCATAACGACAATCACAAAATCGTAAACAATAAGCATCATCTAATTACATTGCCCACAATTCATAATTTCACTACAATCCTCCATAATCATGACCAAAGTCCATTATCGCGTTCTTTCTCATACAATACTCATTCCACATTCTAAATGTCGTTTATAACGTATTTATAACTTCAACATATTCATTTTCATGATTCAATTCAACTACTGATCCATAATAGCACTATTCACACATTGATGACCCATTTCCTATACTCTTCTACAATCCATGAGTTTCAACTTATAAATACTTCAAACAACATAAAAATATAATGAAACTTACCTTAGATGATGGAGGAACAAGCCTTGAATGGGAATACACCTTTTCCACCAAAACCCTATTTCATCTCTCTTGGGATTTCTTGGTTTAGATAACTTTAATAGGGTTTCATACACTTGATTCTCTCAAATTCTTGTTGTTGATCTTTGATTTTCTTTGGTTTCTTGTGATTGAGTTGTATGGAATATTCTATAGAAGTCTTGAAGTGTGGAGGTGAAATGAAATGAAATGAGAAAGAGGTCCCTTATATAAATTAAGTTCAGGCCCGACTGGAATATACGAACCAACATACGGTCCGTATGTTTTCTACTGACTGTATGTTTGGACCGTATATTTGGTCCAGTGGAACATGGTGTACTGGGCTGGATCTACGGTTGGACATACGGTCCGTAGATTTTATACGCCGCAGAGGTCCGCCGTATGTTTGATTTTCCGATACTTGCTCTCGTCGACTCGTTTGATCTCCGATCCTTATGGAACCTTCTTAACACTTGTCCAACACCTCAATACTATTCTAAGGGACGTTATAACTCTTCCTCAAGGTACCATTAGAAAGTAGTTAACTCAATACCCGAAATTCTTATCCGATACACAACATGTGACTCGCTTTCCTCAACAACTTTCTCTTCTTACCTCGAATGTCTTTGGGAATCTTAATTAGGGCCATTAAACACTATTTCTTACTTGTACAAACCTTGTATAAGTCATGCCCCTCGTTAGTTTATTCACTGTACGCTAAGGGGAAATTTTTCAAGGTATAACAGTACCGAGTATGTAAGGCATAAGAACATCAAGTGTAGATGGATCATGAAAACCAGTATCAATAATTAAATGCATCTGTGGCTAACATTTGAGAATATCTGTGTAACTCTATATGACTAAAACTGACTTTATGGCGTATGATAGGCATAGATTATTAGATACTGATAGTGCTGTGGAACGTACAGCCCGATCCATATATAATTTAATAATGCCGAGGAACGTACGGCTCGATCCATATATAATATAATAATGTCGAGGAACGTACGGCCCGATCCATATATAATATAATAATCACATATATACCGTACCCGGCCCTTTAGTGAGGGACTCGATGAATAAAGCAATGAAACTATGCACGAATACATAACCGGCCCGGGACTCGGTGAATGATATATTAACAGCATTCACGAGTAGAATATCATGAGCAACCATATGCAAACTATATCATCATCTGGGACATAATAGAATGATTAGAATGAACCGACACTTGAGAATCAAAGACAACTGTCATGTCAACTACCGCTGAGAACTAGAATTCATTGGAGTCATGTATGTTCATCGTTCGCTCGTTTATGTAATTCATGCTAAAAAGAAAGAAGGGATAGCCTTAACATACCTTGTCGCTTCTCAAGTTAACCATAACTTAGGTCTCGGCTTCACCAATCTACAAACAATACCAAATATGCCAATAATCAAATTAAGATACTCTTTCAAACCAATCCTTAATTACTTAGGAATCTACCGATATTCGGGCAACATCTTCCCTAAAAACATAATAATCCTCGTGGTTCCAACTTAGCCAAAATATCAGTCACAATACCAACAACAATATCAACAAATACATATCCAAATAGAATCAAATCCATTCTTAAATCACTTCTAAAACAGCCCAATATACCTTCGTATACTAATGCTTGTATACACTTCTTTATTTTCGGATATACATAGTATAACGGCAACAAAAACAACAACTACTACAACTACAACCAATCCCTATGATATTCTAGACCACAAAGTAACTCATAACAATCACCAAATAGCCCACACGATAACAACAACAATTTATCCGATTTCCCGCAATTAGTTTCGTAGTTCTCATTTCCCAATTTAGCTATGGCCTGAGTAATTTAAATATATCGAGGAGAGGATAATTCTTACTTTACATGCGAAGAACTATTCTTCTTCCACCTTACTTCGCTTTGAAGAAAGCCCGGATTCGATAACACGACAGAACGGAACAACGAGATCTAAATATAAAGCAAAACCCATACGTTGTTCTTGAGAAAGATTACATTATTCTTCCTTGAAATGAATAAAACACAACAGCGTTAACGTTGCTAATCTTCCAAAGCGTGAAATGCTTGCTGCTTGCTAAGATAATGATGTTCATCAAGTGTGTAAAAGGATAGGCTATTTTTCAAGATGAAATTTCAATGCAATTATCTCCTTTTAAAGATGCGGGCCCCACAACTTTATCATATATCCTAAAGATGCCACATATATAAACTAGTGCATAGTCACGTAGTGTTTTCTCACATGATGACACATGGAAAGGTGATATTGATCATCACTTATCAATTAACTCATTTAATTTCTTCATCTCACTATAATTCAACTATTAACCAATTACACTCATAATCAATTTCCGATCTCAATTCACTTAGATAGTAGTTATATACTCATGTGATATAGCACTAGTACATAACCTCATTTTCCACACGTAAAATATTATTTGCGATCATCGTCGTCACGCGTTTTCATTTTAAATCATTTCGGCACTTCATTCCTTGTATACACCGAGTTCTTGATTTTCATGCTTGAATATGACCAAATCCTCCTGGCTCGGGTAAATTTCCTCATGTTGGACGGTTCACTTTCCTAGTCCAAAAATATGAAATATCATAGCTTGGACCGTATTTCACTCAAATAAATTTTGAACCTCGACGAAACTTATTTTATCAGATTCATTTGACTTCTAATCCTTCGAATACATCTGTACCATCACTCTAACCACCTATAAGATTTAAGTATAACCTCACTTTCATTAATAATGTCATTTAACTCGCACATTTTCCAACGCATAAAAACACGGGATGTAACATCCTTCCCCCCTTTAGAACATTCGTCCTCGAATGTTAAACTAGTCCTGTATAAGTATACTAGTTATGGTGATCTCATAACGAATCAATTGTAACTCAAACTCATCTATCATGCTGTGCCTCTCTTTACTTAGCCTAATGCCATTCTCCACTTGACATCTTTTAATATGGAATTTCCAAAATAAGTGGTCATAGTTCAGCTACTTTCGATAATTGACTGCAACTTACTATATCCATCTACGTTTGAAGCTTAGGTCGAGTTTTTCTTATTTTGGAATCATATTTCCAGTAACACTGTAGAATAGGAGCCATATATTCCTTTGGGTGTTTACCATCGCATATTGGTTCCTCTTGTTCTCTCTTCTAATTCTTATAGGTCTACTTCCACTCTTTATTTAGGTCGCATAACCCGCAGCGTACATCCTTGTTAGAGTCATCATTTTAATCCTCTGACATGCACTATCTATAACATTCCTTTTGAATAATTGAAAACGAGTTTCCTTCTTAGTAATGACTCTCGGTTGCAATATTCCCTTGATTCCTCAGGGATATCCTTTCAAGTGATATAAGTGAGTCACCTTCCTGATATGATCCTCCTCTATACTCGGACTCGTCGATCCTTTTTCTTGCTCAATAACGATATTAAGTCTCACATGGTTTGCAAATCTCTCCCACTTCCTTTCTTCCATATGACCATGAAAATGGTATTGATTCACATCTATAGAGTTTAGATAAATTCAATCCGAGATGTTCTGTCATAGGTATCCCTCGTCGAACTCATTAAAGGCTTCATAATTTTTGATAATTTCACCACCTTTTGGTAAACTATTGGAAATTTGCTAGAACCACAAAGATACAAAAATGAAAGTTCCAAGGCATAATATTCTTCTGGTAAAACCCCCTTTATTCAATGATCCTGTCAAATTCGTAAGTAATCTAACACACCCTGGGGCTATCGTAGGAAACATATAACATATACTTATATCATATTCAGAGTAATTGTCCTATTTGTCCTTAATGATAATTCCAACTCAACATTTCGACTCAATTTACCATATATTTTCCCCCAACTGACCCGGAGTATCACAAACACACTATTCTTGCTTACCTCTTACTCCTCTTTTTAAGTACCCTGTTGGTTTCATTTTCGACGTGTAAATACTTGTAGGTTACATAACCATTCTTGTGTGATTTGTGTGTGAACATCTAATCTTATTTGTAAACTTTCCTTCCTTCGGTTCATTCTACTTTACGTATTTCATACATACCAAAACTCTTTTGTCTATCTGTTGTGACTTATCTCGTCATACTCTTTTCTTTCCTTTGTCTGTCCCTTGATTATCACATCTTATATTCTACTATAGAAAACTTTATGTCCCTTCTTATTTGTCACTTATAAATCGCAATATCATTAACAAACGACTCTACTGTCAATTTCTTTGCCTCTATTCCAGTATAGCATCGATATCCTTTACAATATTCCTCGAGTTATTTGCTTCTAATGTCATGTTGTTCAAGGTCTTCATGAATGACTTTCAGTACAGTCTCAGATACCCGCTCGATTCTTGTTCATTTATTTACTAGCTATTAGACTCATTTCTGCATAACTCTCACTTTTTGTTTTAGAGTCTATACCTGACACATCTTATGATTCATCGTTTCAATCTCTACACTTGTATTTTCCTTACTCGCTTTCCCCCTTTAAGAGTCTTACTTATGCCATTCTCAAATCCGTTACCTTACTTCCAAGCATGAATTCATGTATCCTTTTCCTCAATTCTCTTATTATACTGCATCATATTCATGCCATTTCCCATACTTTATAGCTACAGTAATTCATGTGTGAAGTCTTAACATACTCATCTTGTAATTTTGTGATCAAGTAATACAACCAACATAGAAATCCAAACAAGGATATATTTTACTTAGCTCAACCATTAGTTATGAGTCAATGTCTACATCCGCTCCAATTAAAAACTTCTGCCCCATTGGGATTCTCGAAATAGTAGTATGTCTACCTATCCGTACCATTCATGTAATGTCACTTATCCCATTCTTCGATACTCAGAGTTCACTTATAGCGTCATCTTACCCTTTACATCTCAAGTTATTCCTCTCTTTTCCGTAATCGACTTATAGTAACCGTAAATGCGTTTTCCCTTAAACCCACCATCTTTGTTTTGAAGGACCTAAGTCTCGTGCCCAACTAATACCCCTTATGCCTCATACTCTTTTACTCTTGTGCTGCACTCAACACTGATTTCAAAACCACTCATAATCATATCGTATTTGTCGTTGATGATAGCCTTGCTTTATCGCTTTATTGTTGCCACGACCCAACCTAGGGCCATGACGAGTGACCGAGCTTAACCTGCCCGATAACCTAACTTATGTTACCTGTACTCAAACATGGCATTCAATAGGGTCTATTTAACTAAGTTTGAAAAGCCGTAAATAGAATACCAAAGTCCATCCGTAACTCAAAACATCTCAAAACATACTTATATATATGTAACATATCACAAGGAAAGCCAACGAGGCTGCCGATACTTCGTACAACAAAACAATGGCCGACAAGGCCAAAACGGTCCATGACACCCACGTTGTCCGCGACTACCGTAAGAGTATGACCGTGCATAAGTGACGGGACAGGGCCCCGTCGTACCCATAATGTATACAAACAAAATTATACCAAAACAGGAACAGTCTCCGAAGTAAGTAGAGCTGTCTGACTCTCAATGCGGAATATGTATTGAATATGTAAGGAAATACTGAATCATAAAACAAGGAAAAGCGTAACAGTAAGCAAGTTTAGAAAGCAACCTGGAACAGCACTTTGAACCATGTCATATGGTCCCTTACACAAATTCTAGCATACACAATATAAATATAGAATATCCAACTCGTAGCCGCTTCCGACTAATAACACAATAGTTCCTTCAGACGGCCGCTTCCGGCGTAGTCATGATGGCCCCTTCGGGCAGCCGCTTCCGGCATAGCTAGGGTGGCCCCTTCGGGCAGCTGCTTCCAGCTTAAGAATATCATAATCCAGCTGATCAGGTGGAACAATAACAATACATATGATATACAGTATGAATATGTAATGAAGTTACAAAACGTTGCACCCCTTTCAGAGTGGTTTCTATTACAACTCCTTTTGGAGAGATTTTGAGAACAAGTTTTAGAGTTTCCTTCGTTTGCCATTTGCTTTGTAGTGAACATGTAAGTATAATGTATCGAAGAAGCTTCCTTCGATTATCAACAAGAGTATAGCATGAACAAAACATGACATTGGATATTGACTCCAAATCCAACTAAGAGTAGAGTACTTATGTTTTACGTTCTTTAGGAGTCGTATAAAAGGGATCATGCCAAAGTATGAAAGAAGGGTTAGCCTTACATACCTTATTTACGCCTCAAGCTAATTCTCGAGTCCCTTCCCGAGCTTAGTCAACTAAAATACCATCAACAATATAGGGATTAAGACTAGGCCAATAAGATTATTCTAACTAATCATTTATTCCCGTCGCCTAACGGGATTTGGACAGCATCTCCTCTATAATCCTACCAACCCAACAATTCCAAATTAAGCTAATAACCAAAAACAACAACAAATCTAACAATTTACAACAATAATATGACTAAAATCATCTTACAATTCTATCCAAAACAGCCCCTAAACCACAACGCCTTAATATTCGGTATACGATAATTATAACTATATTTCTAACACTTTAATCCGTTAAATCTCCACGTAATCATCTCAATAACAAAGATGAGAAAATAATACATACCCTATAAGCAGCTCAACCTCAAAAATATCATCCCCCAAGCTCAATATTTAGCTTGAAACGACGACGACAACTCGTATTACACTTTATCCTTCACGAGCCTCGAGATTCGAGGCCTCGAACTTGATCGAACCCTTGATTTATCTCTCTAACTCTCCTCACTCTCTCTCTAAAATATTATAGATCTTTAGGCATGAAATGAGGAAGATAATGGGTGAAAATTTTCCTTAAATAGCCAAGGAAGTGGGCCTGACCCGACTTGGCGTCGGGTTGGGCCGAGCCCACTGTCAGTTTGACCTTTCCTCCTTAAAACGTCCATAACTTTTTATCCCTATGTCGCATGAAGGCTTACGACCTATGGTTGGAAAGGTATTTCAATTATATACAACTTTAATTTTTTGTGTTTTGCCAAATGCTCAACGTATAATGGTGTGTTGGCCTCGTAAAGCTAGATCACCCGAAAACGTATCCTTAAATTATCCTTTTGGAGTGCTTATGCTCATATTTGGCTTAAGTGTCCCTCTTAAGACTTGCTAAAATTCCTATGTACTATTCATATAACTTTTCATATGCCCTTTATAAAATTCCGACATATGGGACCCACCTTAACTTACGGTTACGAGGGCTATTTGTCAAGTAACGTATTAACCAACTTATACCATATGGCCTCCACTGTCATCTATATGTTATTCTTATACATATATAACAGAATCTTCATCCTTAATCCTTGTATATCTTACTCTCCCCTGAGCCTATACTAAGTCATCTGCAGTTTCGGTAACACGAAATTTTTTCGGGATCATCATATGGTAAACTCATAACTCGTGGCCACATTTTTCCTTCCAACTTATTCCTTTATATACTTTAGTCGTTCTGTAGTGGTATAGGATATTCGTTGGAGATGCATCTTCCTTTTCTCATAATACGATGACTTTTCGAGCGCACGTATTTCGCATATTTCCTTTTCTTTCTGTACCCATACTTATCCCTTTACATTCTTTCCTCCTTAATTTATCTCATTATCTCCCGTTTTATAATCAATCCTTTATTCCTCACCCAAGGAACCCTATTCTTAACTCAGTACCGCTTTGTCCTTTAGAATATATTACTTCTATACAATCCATTCTTCGTTTCCAATGTACCGAGTATGTAAGGCATAAGAATATCAAGTGCAGATGGATCATGAAAACCAGTATCAATAATTGAATGCATCTGTGGCTAACATCTGAGAATATCTGCGTAACTCTATATGACTGAAACTGACTTTATGGCATATGATAGACATAGATTATAATATACTGATAGTGCTGTGGAACGTACAACCCGATCCATATATAATATAATAATGCCGAGGAACGTACGGCCCGATCCATATATAATATAATAATGCCGAGGAACGTACGGCCCGATCCATATATAATATAATAATATATATATACCGTACCCGGCCCTCTAGTGAGGGACTCGGTGAATAATGCAATGAAACTGTGCACGAATACATACCCGGCCCGGACTAGGTGAATGATATATTAACAAAGATGCACGAGTAGAATATCATGAGCAACCATATGCAAACTATATCATCATCTGGGACTTAATAGAATGATTAGAATGAACCGACACTTGAGAATCAAAGACAACTATCATGTCAAGTACCGCTGAGAACTAGAATTCATTGGAGTCATGTATGTTCATCGTTCGCTCATTTATGTAATTCATGCCAAAAAGAAATAAGGGATAGCCTTAACATACCTTATCGCTTCTCAAGTTAACCATAACTTAGGTCTCGGGCTTCACCAATCTACAAACAATACCAAATATGCCAATAATCAAATTAAGATACTCTTTCAAACCAATCCTTAATTACTTAGGAATCTACCGATATTCGGGCAACATCTTCCCTAAAAACATAATAATCCTCGTGATTCTAACTTAGGCAAAATATCTGTCACAATACCAATAACAATATCAACAAATACATATCAAAATAGAGTCAAATCCATTCTGAAATCACTTCCAAAACAGCCCAATATACCTTCGTATACTAATGCTTATATACAGTTCTTTATTTTCAAGATATACATAGTATAATGGCAACAAAAACAACAACTACTACAACTAAAACCAATCCCATGATATTCTAGCCCACAACGTAACTCATAACAATCACCAAATAGCCCACACGATAACAACAACAATTTATCCGATTTCCCGCAATTAATTTCGTAGTTCTCATCTCACAATTTAGCTATGGCCTGAGTAATTTAAATATATCGAGGAGAGGATAATTCTTACCTTATATGCGAAGAACTATTCTTCTTCCACCTTACTTCATTTTGAAGAAAGTCCAGATTCGACAACACTACAGAACGGAACAACGTGATCTAAATATAAAGCAAAACCCATACGTTGTTCTTGAGAAAGATTACATTATTCTTCCTTGAAATGAATAAAACACAACAACGTTAACGTTGCTAATCTTCCAAAGCGTGAAATGCTTGCTACTTGCTAAGGTAATGATGTTCATCAAGTGTGTAAAAGGATAGGCTATTTTTCAAGATGAAATTTCAATGCAATTATCTCCTTTTAAAGATGCGGGCCCCCACAACTTTATCATATATCCTAAAGATGCCACATATATAAATTAGTGCATAGTCACGGAGTTTTTTCTCACATGATGACACATGGAAAGGTGATATTAATCATCACTTATCAATTAACTCATTTAATTTCTTCATCTCACTATAATTCAACTATTAACCAATTACACTCATAATCAATTTCTGATCTCAATTCACTTAGATGGTAGTTATATACTCATGTGATATAGCACTAGTGCATGACCTCATTTTCCACACGTAAAATATTATTTGCGATCATCATCGTCACGCGTTTTCATTTTAAATCATTTCGGCACTTCATTCCTTGTATACACCGAGTTCTTGATTTTCATACTTGAATATGACCAAATCCTCCAGGATCGGGTAAATTTCCTCATGTTGGACGGTTCACTTTCCTAGTCCAAAAATACGGAATATCATAGCTTGGACCGTATATCACTCAAATAAATTTTGAACCTCGACGAAACTTATTTTATAAGATTCATTTGACTTCTAATCCTTTGAATACATCTGTACCATCACTCTAACCACCTATAAGATTTAGGGATAACCTCGCTTTCGTTACTAATGTCATTTAACTCACACACTTTCCAACGCACGAAAACACGGGATGTAACACTACGTCCTTGGTTCTAAGTCTCCGAACTTGCCTATCTAAAATGGCAATGGGTACCTCTTCATAGGACAGTTTCTCGGTAACTTGGACATCGTCTACAGGCACAATTCTGGAAGGGTCTCCCACACACTTCCGAAGCATCGATACATTCAACACTGGGTGCACTGCCTCCCAGTCTGAAGGTAGATCTAACTCGTAAGCCACTTAGCCTACCTTGCACACAATCATGTAAGGATCGATATATCGAGGACTAAGCTTTCCCTTCTTGTCAAATCTCATTACACCTTTCATCGGTGACACTTTCAGAAATACCCGATCGTTAACTTTGAATTCCAAGTTCCGCAGATGATTGTCTGCATAGGATTTCTGACAACTTTGGGTTGTTAGGAACCGATCTTGGATAAGCTTGATCTTCTCCACTGCTTGCTGAATTAAGTTTGGGCCTACTAACTTTGTCTCTCCTACTTTGAACTATCCAACAGGTGATCTGCATTTTCTCCCATATAAAGCTTCATATGGGGCCATCTGAATACTAGAGTGATAGCTATTATTATATGCAAATTCAATGAGTGGAAAATAATCATCCCATCTACCGCCAAAATCAAACACACAGGCTCTTAGCATATCTACAAGGGTCTGGATAGTGCGCTCAGCCTTCCAATCAGTCTGTGGATGAAATGCTATACTAAGCTTCACTTGTGTTCCTAAACCTTCTTGAAAAGATCTCCAAATATTAGCTGTAAATTGAGCTCCTCTATTAGTAATAATGGATACTAGAACACCGTGGAGTCGCACTATCTCTTTGATGTACAACTTGCATAATCTTCTGTGGAGTACATAGTTCTGACTTGCAAGAAATGAGCTGATTTTGTGAGTCTGTCCATAATCACCCATATGGAGTCATACTTACACCGGGAGAGAGGAAAGCCTATAATGAAGTCCATATTAATCGCCTCCCATTTCTACGTCGGAATCTCTATAGCTTGCAGTAATACTCCAGGGTTTTGATGCTCAGTTTTCAGCTGTCGATAATTAGGACATTGAGCTACAAACTCCGCTATATCTTTTTGTCACGACCCAACCGAAGGGCCATGACGGGTACCGGGTGCTAACCCACCCGGTCACCTCTTATGGTACCTTCATGTTCGCATCTAAGTGAGCCACATAGCCTACTCGTGTTTTCTACTCATGAATAATACTAATATCATTGGGCAATGACACATTTATATCATCATCAACAACTATGTCCATATCCGTATACACAAGCCGACGAGGCTAACAAAATGATATACAAAATATAGGCCGACAAGGCTAAAAGACATCTAACCATACACAATTATCTACGAGCCTCTAAAGAGAGTATGTAACATCATATAGATGGGACAGGACCCGCCATGCCAATATGTACTGTTACACCTCGAAAAACATTTCGTTGATGCACAGTGAATAGACTAACGAAGAGCACGAAGTATATGGTATTTCAATAAGTAAATAATGACATTTGATGAACCTAATTGAGATTTCAAAGACATTCGATGTTAGACGAGAAAGTTTACCAAGAGAAGGCAAGGTATATGATGTGTAACGGAAAGGATTTACGAGTAACAAGTTAATGATGATTTAATGGTTCTTTGGAGAAGAGTTATAACATCCCTTAGATTGTTAATGAGGTGATAAACAAGTGTCAAGAAGGTTCCATAAGGATTGGAGATCAAACGAGTCGACGAGAAAGAGATCGGAAGAACTGGGCATTATACGGCCCAACATACTGGCCGTATAAATTATACTGGCCGTATGTTTGGCAGTATAATCAGCCCAGAATGGCACATCTCACTGGACCAAATCTACGGCCGGTACATTCGATCGGTATAATTTATACGGACCGTATGTTGGTCCGTAGAAGTTGGTCGGGATCGACATTTGGTGTTATTAATAAGGGACCAAGTTTCATTTCATTTCATTTCCCTTCACACCCCTTCTCTCTAGAACATCTCTCTACATTTCTCCCATAAGAATTCAAGAGATATTAGTGATTAACTTCATCAAACCAAGTGAATCAAGTGTAAGAAACCCATTAAAGTTCATCCAAGACAAGAAATCCAAGTGAAGGTGCAACTAGGGTTTTGTTCAAGTGAGGTGTTTTCACCCAAGGGTCATTCCTACATCATCTAAGGTAAGTTTTATGGTATTTCCATGTTATTTAAGGTATTGAAAAGTTGAAACACTTGGATTGTAGAAGGATATAGAAAATGGGTCATGAATATGGGAATAGTGTCACTTTTGAGTAATAGTTGGATTTAGTCATGATTCTTGATGTATTGTGATTATAATGTTATATCCCGCATTTTTGTACATTGGAACAATCCGGATTAATTATGATAAGTTAAGGACAAAACTACTCCGGGATACAAAGTCGGGATTTTTGACCTTTGATTTTATTTGAGACATAAGTTGTGCATGAATTTGTTGGCATGGAACAATTAGGAAAATTTGGGACCAAAAATGGAATAAATGAAAGTTGAAAATCATCCATTTTCCATGTTGTGGCCGTGTAAGTGTGGGAGTTAGCCCACACAAATTGTGGACAATGTTAATTGGTCCAACACTTGTGTGGGCCAAGGGACACTTGTACAGTTCATATTATAAGCACAAAAGATGATCAACTACTTCATTCTCATCTCATTTCAACACTTAGAAAAAAATAAAAAGTTGAACACCACAAAAGGAGGCTCGTCGGCCGGGAGGGAGAAATTGAGGTCCATTTCTAGCCATTCCAAAAATATTTTGGTTGATGAAAACCCATTATTTTGAGGTCCCTAAGTAGCGTGGAAGTGTTGTTGGAGCGATCAACCAGCTAGTTTTCATCCTTGGAAACCCTAGCCTATTGTGAAGTTGAAGGAAGAAAGGTAAGATTTGATCTTGTTTATGTGTTATAAAGGTTGTATGCATGTTGTAGTATGTTAAAATGGAGGAAATTCATGAAATATAGTATGTTAGAGTTGAGGCCACATGAGAGAGGTTTGGCCGTGTGAGGTGTGTGTGTGTTGTGTTATATTAAAGTGATGAATTAAGTTCTATATAGTATGTTGATGGTTGTAGTGTGAAGAAAAGAATTAGAATTATCCATATGTGCATGTTGGTATGTTGGCCGAAAATGGGTCATATTATATGACAACGAATGAATTAATATCGCTTAACGTTTTAGTTGTCGTCGTTATGAATTCTATGTTGGAAATGAATGTTAAATGACTCAAATTGATGTTGTAATTGTTGCGGACTGATTTGGAGGTTATTGTACATTTGATATAATTTGTATATTGATGAGAATAGCATTGCTAGAATGTGAATTGTTGATGCAAATCATGGTTTGGAAATGAGGAATATGTTATAGGGGTGTCTCGGGTTTGGGGGCTGTTTTCGGGTAGATTGGAGCAATTTTTGGATTGTTGGAAATGTTGTATGAATTGCTTAGAATGTCTTTGAATATTGTTGGTATGGATTCGGGTTAGTATTTGAATGTATAAGCGTCGATGTTGGCTTGAAGGTAAGCCGTTGAATTGGATTTATGAATGTTGAATGATGGAAAAGAGAGTTATTATTGTTGTGTTGCCTTTCGGATTGATTATTAATGTTGCTAGGTTGGTTGTTGTTGTTGTTGATTTTGGTCGAGTTAAATTCTAGGGGTGGCCTATTTACAGGGGAAATGCTGCCCAAATTTCTGTAGAATTAAGGGCAAATTTGGAATTAAATGCCCAAATGTCTCTAGCTAATGTTTGGTATATTATGACTTGTTTGTAGATCTTGGGCAGCCCGAGACGTAGGTTGATATTAGATTGAGTTTGGAGTAGCTTGGAGAGCGTTTGAGGTATGTAAAGCTCCATTCATTCTTCTTTGGCATGCCTTAGTTACAAATAGGCTATGACACGAGCCTCAAGGAAATTCTATTCTCACAATCCGAGCATGTTTATGACTCCTATTCGTTTCTTGGAAATTCGTATGTTGGTATGATGAAATATTGGCCTCTATGCCTTTGAAATATTTAATTTTCAACTTTTGCATAAAAAGTTTGGCTTTTAAAAGTTACGTAACTACGAACGCTCGTATCTTTCACAGAAAGGCTCGGATTGCCTCGATATGCTCGTAGGTGATTGTATGATGTATGATAAGTATGTTTTTCATAGGCGGGCCCGACTCGGGTCAACACCCGTCCGTGGGCCCCGCGACTCTCCTCTTTGTAATTCTGATGACTTGTGACAAAATATGATATGACTAATATCCCGACTTTAAGTATGGTCATTTTACTTATCATTTGAGTCTATGATAATGATTTTATGCATATGGTTACTCACGACTCCGTTCGTGCATTACGTATATCCTTCGCCGAGTCAGAGCCGGTTGTTGTCGTGCGCGCTTTGTTATACTCTAGGTGTTATCTTGTGTTTATGGTTCTACCGACCCTCGCTCGGTACGGGTTCCTCATATTTGGTGTTATCTTGTGTATGGCGATATCGTGTTTGATATGTGACGGGATACGGAGATTTGAACTTTACGGTGTTATCTTGTGTTATGGCGCCATCGACGCGCGGGCGACCATATTTCCGTGTGCCTATGAATGATTTATATTTTGAAGTAACATTTTGATATTTTGGAAATGCATTTACTTTATGTACCTCTATTTCGATTACGACTCAGATTTGTATACTACATTTTCTGCTTTGCATACTCAGTACATATTTAAATCTTGACCCCCTTTCTTCGGTTTGCGTTTCATGCCTACGCGGTACGGATGCACGGTTTGGTGATCCACATTGTTTAGGACACCTCTTCTCACGTTGTTTGGAGTGCTCCCGCTTATTCGAGTCACATTTTGGTATATATTCGTTCGTTGCATTTGTATATATTTGTTCGGGGGGTACGGCGGGGCCTGTCCGTCATATGATTACGTTTGTGTTTAGAGGTACGTGGACATGTATGTGGGTTATGCCCGTTACGCATGATTGTGTTTGTATATTATTTGTTACGGGAGATCCCGTTGCACGCGGCGACCTCGTCGGCTTGCATTGTATATGTTTTGGGCCGTTGTGCCATTTGATAGCCTTGTCGGCTTCTGATATATATTCGGTTGTGTTTGAGAATTGTTTGAGACAGTGTGATATTATCTGAGGCAGCGTTTGATATTTATGTCTGTATAAGCCATCTGTTTGCGACTCGGATCTATGAATGTGTTTGGGTGCCCAACTCGGGCACTAGTCACGGCCTACGGGGTTGGGTCGTGACATATAATCATGTTATAAATGATATTGAGAACATGGGATAGACGTTGTATATGAATGAATGTATTCGTGTGTCATGACCATGAATATGGATGATTGGAAGTAAATTGAGAAGTAAGGATAATGTAGGTGAATAAAGGCTATTGTTATGATGTTGTGAACGTTAGTATTGATGTTTGGGAATTGATATATGATATGGAAGAAGTCGTATAAATAAAGGAGATGTTGTCTAATTTTCTTTAGCTTTAGTCATGTATGTTACGTCATCGATTTCCTAATGATAGTATAACTCTAATGAAGGTAGAAACATGAGCATTGAAAGAGAACGCGCAAGCTACAGAATAGTTGAACGGGAAGGTATGTAAGGCTTTCTTTCATAAGGCATGGTTCTTTGGCGAAATATCTATTCTTATATGAGTCTATGATATCCTCTAAATGATTCTATCTCTAAAAGCTACTAAGCTCATGATCCTCGATATGTTACGATTGTTCCAAAATTCCTTATATGATGAGAAATCCCCTAGGGATAGATGTAACTAAAGACGATAGTAATGTTGCTAAAGATGCTTATGGGCTTTTATGTATATGTGCCTATGTATGGCTATTATGAAACCCCGAGCTTATATAGCCGGGTAGAATATAGAATATATATATATATGTATAATGTGCGCGCACCACTGTAGTTGGGTACGGATAACCCTGAGCCTTGGTAGGGCTAGGTATGTGAAACACCGAACCTTCATGGTCGCGTATGCTATGTACATGATATGAATATGAATACGAATATGTAAATGACTACGAGTATGAATAGAAATATGACTACGAATACGACTATGGATATGGAATGTAAACGAGTACGGATATGGACATGGATATATGTACTCAATCACGCGTTAGAAATGGAAAGTCCCTATGAAAAGCAAGTAAGTGTTTATGAAGATGATACTATTATCTTCCATCCTATGCTATTTCATATGTTGTCTATTATGCTTCCATATTGATGTTGATCATGCTTTACATACTCAGTACATTCTTCGTACTGACGTCCTTTTGTTTGTGGACGCGCATACCCGCGAGTGGCCGGGGAGACAGACTTGATTCATAGCTTCATTTCTCAGGGACTACATAGCGGAGCTCCATTTTATTCGGAGCCACAGCTTTTGGTATTCATTCTTTTGTGTACATATTTATGGGCATGGCGGGGTCCTATCCCACCTATATGATATGACATACTCTCCTTATAGGCTCGTAGACATGTGTATATGGGTAGATGTGTTTGGCCTTGTCGGCCTATATTTTGGATATTATTTTGTTAGCCTCGTCGGCTTATGTACATTGATATGGGCATAGTTGCTAATAATGATATAAATGTATTGTTGCCCAATGGGATTAGTAGGATTGATGAATGAAAAGTATGATTTAGCTATGTGGCTCACCTAGATGTAAATGAGAATGTATGATAAGAGGTTCCCGGATGGGTTAGCACCGAGTGCCCATCGCGGCCTTCCGGTTGGGTCGTGACAAAAGTGGTATCAGAGCAGTTCTGTCCTAGGGTGTATCTACGAGCCGTGTCCAGTAGAGTCTTGGTTATGGGTGTGTTGCGCGCCACACTTATAAAAAAGAGGCTGCGGACATTTTAGGAATGAATGACCTTCTTTCTTCAAAAGATCGTGCGATAGAGCTTTGATATAAGAACTTCCTTCTCCTTAACCGTGTGTTATGTATTTCAGAGATGCCTGTAAAGAGAAAGGCTATGGTAGCCCAAAAGGCAAAACAGTGGCAGAAAAACGGGACGAAAGAGCACCGCCAACAGTAGCAGAGGAAAGTGAGCCCCAGAATGCGGCTCAATCTCAGTCTTCTCATTCAGTGCCTATTTTAGAGGAGCGTGAGGGAGCCTCAGCCCCAGCTCCAGCACCTCCGGCTCCTCCACCGGATGCTTCAGGCCAAGATGTAAAAGGGGCCATTCATTTTCTTACTCAATTGGTTGCTTCCTAGGCTCAGCGACAAAGTACAGGGCAAGGTGATAGGGTTGTTAGCGCAAGGGCCCGTGATTTTATTAGCTTGAACCGTCCGAAATTCTTTGGATCAAAGCCGGATGAGGACCCTCAGAATTTTATTGATGGTATGTTGAGGACATTTCGGTTGATACATGCTTCGGACACCAAATCGATGGAGTTATCATCCTATAGATTGAGGGATGTTGCGGTCCATTAGTACACGGTTTGGATGGCTTCATGGGGAGCCAATGCGCCTCCCCTGGTATGGCAAGAATTTGTAGATGCCTTCCTCCGACATTATTTGCCTCCAGAAGTTCGGCAAGCTAGAGCCGATAAGTTCTTGAATTTGAGGCAAGGAAGCATTAGTGCTTTAGAGTATAGTCTCCGCTTCAATTCCTTGGCTAGGTATGCTTCGGCCATGGTAGCGGATATGGGTAACCGGGTGCACCGATTTGTGAATGGCCTAGGGCCACATTTGATGGATAGGTGCTTGACTGCGTCCCTTCAGGACAATATGAATATTTCATGCATTCAGGCCCATGCTCAAAATTTAGAAGAAAGCCTACAACAACAAAGAAGTGAGCGTGAGCATGATAGAGGGTATAACAAAAGGGATAGATCCTCGGATCCAATGAGTGAGCATAGAGGCGGGTACAGACAGCAGTTTTCTAGGCATTCAGGCCATTCTATGACTAGTGTGCCTCCACGGTTTTCAGGCCAGAGCTTTGATAGATCTACTCATCTCGGGTAGAGTCAGAGCTTTTCGGGATCTCAGTTCAGGGGTGATTCGGGTCAGGCGAGACCACCCGTGCCACGATGTTCCCAGTGTGGGAAGTTACATTGGGGTCAGTGCCGATTGGGTTTAGAGGTATGCTATTCATGTGGTCGGCCAGGCCATATTATGCGTGATTGCCCTTCAGTTGGTTGCACAGGTAGGACCCAGCCTTCAGGGTCGGTAGACGGATCTTCATCATCCACGCGCCTTATGGGGCCAGGTTCACATGCGCCAGTCAGCCATGGTAGAGGCAGAGGGAGAGTCCCCAGTTCTAGCGGTCCTCAGCATCGTATTTATGCTTTGGCTGGACGCCAAGATCTTGAGTCTTCTCCTGATGTTGTCACAGGTATATTATTGGTATTTTCTCATGATGTATATGCTTTGATAGATCCGAGCTCCACATTGTCATACATTACTCCATATGTTGGGGGTCGGTTTAGAGTCAGACCAGAGTCGATCAAACCTTTTGAGGTGTCTACACCCGTGGGTGAATCGGTAATAGCTAGCCGAGTATATAGAAACTGCATAGTTGTGATTGTCACGACCCAGCCCCGTGGGCCGTGACTGGTGTCCTAACTGGACACCCACACGTACCTACCTGTCAGACTAGGCGTACCAACCGGCTAATTCCGTTTAAACATACATAAACTCATACAGATATACGGGGCATCGCATAAACATACATATGCATATATACATACTGAAACACCGTACGCGAAGCGCGTTAGGGCTATCATAGCGATGTGGTCGCAAGCTCGAGCATACGTGCACCGACAAGAAACAACCCACAAACCCACGAACAAGTCTACGGGCCTCTAACATACGAACGAGAATCGAGAAGACGGGACGGGGCCCCCGCCGTACCCAAATAGTCATACATACGAGAACATATGAACAACGAGAAGATATATACCAAAAGTATCGCCCGGGATCAAAGGGAGCTCTCCAAAATAGATCGAAGTCCTAGACCGGTGGCGTATCACGCGGTGCGTCCGTGCACGTGGGCATGTAACACGGCCCGTAGAATGGGGTCGGTAAAAGTGTACCGAGTATGTAAGAGGGAATGTAACATACATAATCATAATCGAATCGAATACGTAAAACCGTAACGGACGGTAACCAGGATCCATAGCCGAGTCGGACACGCAGCGTACGCGACGAGAATCGGACCCGAGGTACGGAGGGGGGGTGTTAGACGGGGGCTCTCGGCCCGGAAGCATAACTCAGAAGTATGACGGACAGAATCAGAATCCGAATCAGACGTATAGAAATGTGACAGACGGAATCAGGGTCCGAATCAGACATGCAGACATATGACAGACAGATCTTTATCCAAATCAGAGTTTCAGATCATGCATGCAGAGTCATAAGCATATACAAGACATACACGTCATAAATCGGATCCCGCCCTTTAATAAGGGACGCGGTATGAACCCGCCCCTCGTAGTACGGGACGCGGTGGACGACGAGAATCGTATCAAATGCCATCACGGCCGCCATCCCCATAATATCACATAATCGGATCATAATCAAATACAGACAGATCCCGGCCCGCACATCCGAGGGACGCGGTGAACAATGCAGTGAAGTGCACGAATCACAGAACCTGGCCCGGGCGCAGTGAAGGAAGCGTTGAGGCATCCACAAACAGATAAATGAGAAACCATATGCATACTGACCGACATACAGACTTAATAAAACTGAAACAGTTCAGAAAACAGATCAAGTCAGAGTAGTCAGATTATATCAGAACAGGGTGTCCAGAATCATTCCAGATATCGGACTAATATCAAGATTCAGATAGATGGTCATAATACTCATTAGTTAGTGGACGGAAACATAATTAGGAGTTACTTATGAAGAACGGACAGAAATAGATCAATCTGAGCCATACCGGGAGTATCAGGGTTTCGTGGGCCCACCTCGGACCCAACCATAGTGAAATACGTAAATTATGGATAATAAACCTTAGGGAGTCGTCCATAACCGTCTTAGAGTGTTTTCGACTCCATTTATGGAAGTTGCATACTTATAGGTCAATTTAGAAGAAATTGGTTCAATCTTACTGAATGATTTGGCGCTATTTTCAATCTTGGATTGTGAGTCGCAGAAGTGCAATCAAGGCTCGCTTCCAAGCCTTCGTTATACTCGAACATGCCAAAGAAAGATAGGGAAGGCTTTACATACCTTGGTTGTTCCCTTACGCTCCTTAAGTCTCAATTCCGTTTCGTCCAAAAGCTCGCAAATGGTCATCTTTACCGACCTATTCATGTAAGTTAACATTTCAACTTTGGTTAGTACTTGGCCACCGAAATTTTCAAAGCACCTCCCTATAAATGTGACGCCCCGAGAATTTGACTCGGCTCAGAATAACCAACAACAAGCCAACAACAACACCAACAACAACAACAAGTACTACAATCACATTACGAAGTAATTAGTTTTCCTTCTTACACAAGACAACCACTTCTACCTCAACTTCATACTTTCCAACTAATATCAATACTTCCATATTCATTTACTAATTCAAGACCATTCAAATGCAGTTCGAAAGCATTTCACATTATTTCACAAACTATACAAAAGTTTCACTACAATCATAATTCACCCAAAAATTCCAACTTTCAACATAAGCTTCCATAACGCATTTTTGTCTTCCAATTTCATTAACACAAATCATAATTTGCACCTTAACCACTTCATTTTTCCATATTTACATAAACTATAATAAAATTGCATACTTTCCGACAACAACTTAACAACCAATTATTCGTGTTAACTTAAACCATTATTCTTCCATCTACCTCACAAGGCTATAACAACACAATTAACACATCAAACAAAATTAATTCATTTTCATTTCAATCTTCATACCACACGGCCAACCTCCACTTTTCCAAATTCATCCTAATTCATTCAACTTTCATTTCCAACATGAATTCCATCATAACCACAACTAAAACACAACACCAAATTCAACTAATCATAGCCATGCAACATACACATACATACGGCCATATACACACACACACATGCACGGCTTCCATACATACAACTTACAACTCCATGATTTCCTTGCAATTTCACTTATACTAATATTCATAAATCTTCCATAACAAAAAGAACATAGAATTCTTACCTTTTTCCAACTTTTCCACTTGCCAAAAGAAGCTCTTTCTTGCCTTGAAAATTATACCAACTTGGAGAGCACCTTAAGATTAGTATGAATATAGGAAGATTACAATTTTTGAACCAAGAATAAGCTCCAAGAATTTTTTTCTTTCTTTCTTTTCTCTCTAGCCGTGAGCTCTTCCTCTTTTTTTCTCTTGATTTCTTTTGATTTTTCTTGAAACTTCTACATACTAGCTCCCTTTATAATTAATTAAGCACATGGAAATTTCATTAAAATCATGGGTTGGGCCTAGGCCATATGGCTGGCCACCCCTCTCTCATTTGGGCCTCATTTTTCATTTTGTTTCTTTGAGCCCAATTGACTAAAATCTCGTTTTGTAATTCCCGAAATAAATTTTCCAAAATTCCAATTTTGCCTTTAGGCCTTCTCCAGTGTTTCCACATTCAAACTTCCATAACCGGCATACCAACATCAAGAAAAATCCAAACATAACCTTATTCCTTGTAAATCAAGGTTACTTCCAAACTTTCGAATACGCAAAAATGCCGGATGTAACAGTGATTTGTGACCATCATACTATGGTTGACTTACATGAGTTAAAAATGGTGGATTTTGATGTTATTATGAGCATGGATTGGTTAGCTTCTTGCTATGCCAATGTTGATTGTAGAATGAAAATGGTTCGTTTCCAATTTTCGGGAGTTTTAGAATGGAAAGGAAATACGGCATCACCAAAGGGTAGGTTTATCTCCTATCTAAAGGCAAGGAAAATGATCACAAAGGGTTGCATTTATCATCTAGTCCGGGTTCAAGATGTAGAAGTTGAACCGCCAACTCTTCAGTCAGTCCCTGTAATAATTGAATTTTTGAATGTATTCCCGGAAGATCTTCCAGGCCTCCCTCCCGAGCGGGAGATTGATTTTGCTATTGATGTATTGCCAGACACCAAGACTATATCTATTCCTCCTTATAGAATGGCTCCCGCAGAATTGAAAGAGTTGAAGGCGCAATTGAAAGACTTGCTTGAAAAAGGCTTTGTTAGGCCTAGTTCATCCCCGTGGGGAGCACCCGTATTGTTTGTCCGAAAGAAAGATGGCTCCTTGCGAATGTGAATTGACTACCGGCAACTGAATAAGGTGACGATTAAGAATAAATATCCTCTTCCGAGGATTGATGACTTATTTGACCAATTACAAGGCGCCAAATGATTTTCAAAGATAGATTTGAGATCCGGTATCATCAAGTGAGAGTTAGGGAGAAAGATATCCCTAAGACAGCCTTCAGAACAAGATATGACCATTTTGAGTTTCGGGTGATGTCATTTGGGCTAACTAATGCACCAGCAGTATTTATGGATTTGATGAATGATGTGTTCAGGCCCTTCCTAGATTTATTTGTTATTGTATTCATCGATGACATCTTGGTGTATTCTAGATCCAAAGCAGAACATACGAATCATTTGCGTACTGTCCTTAGAGTTCTTCAAACTCTAGAGTTGTTTGCAAATTTTTCTAAGTGTGAGTTTTGGTTGAACTCAGTGACATTTTTGGGGCACATTGTTTCAGCCGATGGTATTCGGGTAGATAGCCAAAAGATTGAGGCCGTGAAGACTTCGCCAAGGCCCATAACTCCTACGGAGGTTAGTAGCTTCCTGGGCTTAGCAGGTTATTACAGGAGATTTGTTGAAGGTTTTTCTTCTATTTCTGCACCACTCACAAAGCTGACCCAAAATTAGCTAAGTTTCAATGGACAGATGCTTGTGAACGTAGTTTCCAAGAGCTAAAAGATAGATTGACTTCTGCACTAGTCCTGACACTTCCAGAGGGATTGGAAGGTTATGTTGTTTATTGTGATGCTTCAGGTATTGGGCTAGGTTGTGTGTTGATGCAGCATGGTAAGGTGATTGCGTACGCTTCAAGGCAATTACGAAAACATGAGAAAAATTACCCAACCCATGATCTAGAATTAGCTACAATGATTCATGCATTAAAGATGTGGAGACATTATTTATATGGTGTCCATGTGGATATTTACACAGATCATAAGAGCCTTCAGTATATCTTCAAGCAAAAAGAGTTGAATTTGCGACAACGACGATGGTTGGAATTACTAAAAGACTATGATGTTGATATCCTATATCACCCCGGAAAGGCAAATGTTGTGGCTGATGCTCTTAGTCGTAGATCCATGGAAAGTTTGTGTGATGTATGACTAGAGAAAAGAGAAATAGCTCGTGAGCTCCAAAGATAGGTTAGCTAGCCTAGGAGTTCGAGTAGTGGACTCAGGTAGCAAGGGAACTACCATTCAGAATTTAGCAGTCTCGTCGCTAGTAGTGAAAGTGAAAGAGCGACAATACGAAGATCCCATACTAATGCATTACAGAGAAACACTCCCTCAGAAGGAGAAGTCATCATTTGAGATTGCGGGAGACGGAGTTCTTCGATGTCGAGGCAGGTTATGTGTTCCTGATGTGGCAAGTTTATGCCACCAAATATTGAGAAAAGCTCATTGTTCCCGTTATTCTGTCCACCCCAGAGCAACGAAAATGTATCATGATCTTAAGTCTATATATTGGTGGAATGGGATGAAGAAAGATATAGCAAAATTTGGAGCTCAATGTCCCAATTGTCAACAAGTGAAAATCGAGCACCAAAAGCCGGGCGGATTGTTGCAAGCTATAGAAATCCCAACTTGGAAGTGAGAAGTAATTAACATGGACTTCATTATAGGATTACCCCGTTCTCGATGTAAGTATGTTTCCATATGGGTCATTGTGGATAGACTCACGAAGTCAGCCCATTTCTTACCAGTCAGAACTATGTATGTGGCAGAAAATTATGCAAAGCTTTATGTTAAAGAGATAGTGCGGCTCCATGGTGTTCCAGTATCTATTATCTCAGATAGAGGAACTCAGTTTACAACTAATTTTTGGAAATCCTTCCAAGAGGGTTTGGGGACTCAAGTGAGCCTTAGCACGGCATTTCATCCGCAGACTGATGGACAAGCTGAACATACCATTCAGACTCTTGAGGATATGTTACGAGCATGTATGTTAGAGTTTGGAAGTAATTGGGATGATCACTTACCCCTTATTGAGTTTTCTTATAATAGTATTTATCATTCTAGCATTCAAATGCCACCGTATGAGGCTTTATATGGGCGAAAGTGTAGATCCCCAATTGGGTGGTTTGAAGTAGGAGAGACTAAATTGATAGGGCCAGACTAGGTCCAGCAAGCCATAGAGAAAATTAAGCTCATACAAGATCGGTTGTTAGCAACCAAAAGTCGTCAAAAGTCCTATGCGGATAATCGTCGAAGGGACTTAGAGCTCCAAGTTAAAGATTGAGTATTCTTAAAAGTGTCGCCAATGAAGGGCGTTATGAGATTTGGCAAAAAGGGGAAGCTTAGTCCCCGGTACATTGGGCCTTATGAGATTGTGCGCAAAGTAGGCAAAGTGGCTTACGAATTAGATCTACCTCCTGATTTGGAGTCAGTTCACCCAGTTTTTCATGTTTCGATGCTTCGTAAATGTGTTGGAGATCCTACTAGGATCGTTCCAGTAAATGATGTTTAAGTGACAAAAAAGTTGACTTACGAAGAGGTACCCATTGCCATATTAGATAGGCAAGTACGAAGGCTTAGAAACAAAAAAGTGGCCTCAGTTAAGGTATTGTGGAGAAACAATAACCTAGAAGAAATGACATGGGAAGTAGAAAAAATTATGAAATCCAAGTACCCGCACTTATTTCAGCCCCCGGAAGAGGGCCAAGATGAGACATCAAGATCATAAGGTATGTATGTTTTCCTTTTTATGCATTTGGGTTGTGTGTGGCCAAATTCTATTGCTATTATGTTGCGGCCTTATGAGGCATTGTTATTATGGGCTGTTGTGATAGGATGGTAGTGCCATATTACAGGAGAAACTCTGGCAAAATTTTCATAGAATTCCCGAGTGCTTAACATTCGAGGACGAATGTTCTTAAGGGGGGGAAAATGTTACACCTCGAAAAATTTTCTGTTGATGCACAGTGAATAGGATAACGAAGAGCATGAAGTATATGGTATTTCAATAAGTAAATAATGACATTTGATGACCCTAATTGAGATTTCAAAGACATTCGATGTTAGATAAGAAAGTTTGCCAAGAGAAGGCAAGGCATATGATGTGTAACTGAAAGGATTTACGAGTAACAAGTTAATGATGATTTAATGGTGCTTTGGAAAAGAGTTATAATGTCCCTTAGATTGTTAATGAGGTGATAAACAAGTGTCAAGAAGGTTCCATAAGTATTGGAGATCAAACGAGTCGACGAGAAAGAGATCGGAAGAACTGGGCATTATACGGCCCACCATACGGGCCGTATAAATTATACTGGCCGTATGTTTGGCTGTATAATCAGCCAAGAATTCCACATCTCATTGGACCAAATCTACGGCCAGACATACGGTTAGTATAATTTATACGGACCGTATGTTGGTCCATAGAAGTTGGTCGGGACAGATTTGGTGTTATTAATAAAGGACCAAGTTTCATTTCATTTCCCTTCACAACCCTTCTCTCTAGAACATCTCTCTACATTTCTCCCATAAGAATTCAAGAGATATTAGTGATTAACTTCATCAAACCAAGTGAATCAAGTGTAAGAAACCCATTAAAGTTCATCCAAGACAAGAAATCCAAGTGAAGGTGAAACTAGGGTTTTGTTCAAGTGAGGTGTTTTCACCCAAGGGTCATTCCTACACCATCTAAGGTAAGTTTTATGGTATTTCCATATTATTTAAGGTATTAAGAAGTTGAAACACTTAGATTGTAGAAGGATATAGAAAATGGGTCATGAATGTGGGAATAATGCCACTTTTGAGTAATAGTTGGATTGAGTCATGATTCTTGATGTATTGTGATTATAATCATGTTATAAATGATATTGAGAACATGGGATAGACATTGTATATGACTGAACGTAATCGTGTGTCATGAGCATGCATATGGATGATTGGAAGTGAATTGAGAAGTAAGGATAATATAGGTGAATAAAGGCTATTGTTATGATGTTGTGAATGTTAGTATTGATGTTTGGGAGTTGATATATGATATGGAAGAAGTCTTATAAATAAAGGAGATGCTGTCCAATTTTCTATAGCTTTAGTCATGTTTGTTAAGTCATCGATTTCCTAATGATAGTATAACTCTAATTAAGGTAGAAACGTGAGCATTGAAGGAGAACGCGCAAGTTACAGAATAGTTGAACGGGAAGGTATGTAAGGCTAACCCTTCTTTCATAAGGCATGGTTCTTTGGCCAAATATCTATTCTTCTATGAGTCTATGATATCCTCTAAATGATTCTATCTCTAAAAGCTACTAAGCTTATGATCCTCGATATGTTACGATTGTTCCAAAATTCCTTATATGATGAGAAATCCCCCAGGGATAGATGTAACGAAAGACGATAGTAATGATGCTAAAGATGCTTATGGGCTTTTATGTATATGTGCCTATGTATGGCTATTATGTAACCCCGAGCTTATACGGCCGGGTAGAATATAGAATATATATATATGTATAATGTGCGCGCACCACTGCAGTTGGGTACGGATAACCCTGAGCCTTGGTAGGGCCAGGTATGTATGACCCTGAGCCTTGGTAGGTCCAGGTATGTGAAACACCGAACCTTCATGGTCGGGTATGCTATGTAAATGATATGTACATGATATGAATATGAATACGAATATGTAAATGAATCCGAGTATGAACAGAAATATGACTACGAATACGACTATAGATATGGAATGTAAACGAGTACGGATATGGACATGGATATATGTACTCAACCACGCGTTAGAAATGGAAAGTCCCTATAAAAAACAAGTAAGTGTTTATGACGATGATACTATTATCTCCCATCCTATGCTATTTCAGATGTTGTCTATTATGCTTCCATATTGATGTTGATCATGCTTTACATACTCAGTACATTCTTCGTACTGACGTCCTTTTGTTTGTGGACGTTGCGTCATGCCCGCAGGTGGCAAGGGAGATAGACTTGATCCGTAGCTTCATTTCTCAGGGGCTACATAGCGGAGCTCCATTTTATTCGGAGCCACAACTTTTGGTATTCATTCTTTTGTGTACATATTTATGGGCACGGCGGGGCCCTGTCCCGCCTATATGATATGGCATACTCTTCTTACAGGCTCGTAGACATGTGTATATGTGTAGATGTGTTTGGCCTTATCGGCCTATATTTTGGATATTATTTTGTTAGCCTCGTCGGCTTATGTACATTGATATGGGCATAGTTTCTAACAATGATATAAATGTATTGTTTCCCAATGGGATTAGTAAGATTGATGAATGAAAAGTATGATTTAGCTATGTGGCTCACCTAGATGTAAATGAGAAAGTATGATAAGAGGTGCCCGGATGGGTTAGCACCGGGTGCCCGTCGTGGCCCTCCGGTTGGGTCGTGACATGTACGTACACAAAAGAATAATACCAACAGCTGCAGCTCCGGATGAAATGGAGCTCCTCTATGTAGTACCTGATCAGTAATCTGTGGATCAAGTCTGTCTCCCTGTCCCCCTGCGGGCATGACGCAGCGTCCACAAACAAAAGGACGTCGGTACGAATAGTGTACCGAGTATGTAAAGAATAATCAATAAAATAATGAGAGCATAAGAAATAACATAAGATAGACGACTCATGAAATGAAAGAGCTAGGTATACCTCTAGCGACGTTCGTCATATTTACTTACCCTCTTTCTAGTGGGAAACTTCCATTTCATACATTCATACGTTTAGAAGTATCATACCCGACCATAGAGGTTTTGTGTCTTACATACCCGACCATGATAAGGTTGGTTGTTATACATACCTGGCCCTACCAAGGCTCAGTGTCATCCGTACCCAACTGCAATGGTATGCGCGCGATAGACTTCATACCCGGCCATAGAAGCTCGATGTTACATAATAGCCATACATACTTATACAGATATACATACTAGTCCATAAGCATCATCCACAACATATTTTTCGTTACATCTTTCCTTAGAGGATAAACTATTATACGGAGGAGGCAATGGCATCGTGAAACTATTGAGAATCATGTGCTTTAGTAATGCTAGGGATGAAGTCATTTGGAAAATATTTTGCAACCCATGAGAAGGTATATAGCAAAGGAATCATGCCTTAATAAAAGAAGGGTTATACTAACATACCTCGTCGTCTTCTTAACTACTTAACGTTTGTCGTCGAAGCTTGAGAAATCTACATTTAGAAGGATTCTTACCATAGTTAAGTCTTAATGATACTCTTACATCCAAACTAGAATAATTCATGATCTAACAAAAATTGGGTAGCATTTCCCCTATTTCATCGACTTCCACTAAATTACAATACAACTCCCAAACATCCACAATAACATAATCAAGTAATCACATTACATTGAGTCTTCAAAATTCATTCTCATGTTCAACTTACACTAACAACTTCACACCCATCCTTAGCACACTTTCATATAATGCTTCCTCATTACTATCATTACCTTCTATAACAAGATTATACCCATATCATACTAAGAATCATGACTCAAGTTAGCTTACTACTCAAAAACATCATGAAATCCACATTTAGTATTCATCCTATACATTTCTCCTCTCACCCAAGTTTTGCTATAACCAAGCATTCTTAATAACATGAAATAAGAATGAAAATTAACCTTTTTATCTTATAGGAACAAGCTTTGGAGCAGCTATCAACATGTGCAAAAACCCTAGCCACAATACCCAAGTAAATCTTTAAATCTACCAACCCTAGGGAGCCTTCTAGCACATGAACATGTCAATTCTTGCTATTTGATCTTTGTAATCTCTTGGGTTTAGTGTAATATTCTTAGAGAAGGGTTTTGGAGCTTTGGAGAGTTTGGAGGAAATGGAAAAGAAGCAAGGGTCGGCCTTGTATATAAAATAAAAATCTGACCTGACTCGATTATACGGCCTATTATACGGTCTGTATAATTGGACCGTATAATCTCACCAGGGATCACCCTTCTCTGGAAGAAATCTACGGGCCATTATACGGGCCGTATAATTTATATGGTCCGTACAAATGGCCGTACAACTGGGAATTTTCGAATTTCATTCTCGTCAACTCGTTTGACTTCCGATCCTCGTGGAACCTTCTTGGCACTTATATAATGCTTCATTAACCGTACAATAGGCCCTATAGCAGCCCCTCAAGATATTTCTAAATAAACACTAGCTCAATTGTAGCAATAACCTTTCCGAACACGACTTATATTTCACTTCCTTCAACAAACTAAATTTCACATATTCGTATGACTTAAAAATCTTATAGTATGCACTTTAAGCTACCTAATACTTTCCTTAATCTCGTAACGGTTTCATAATCACCTTAAGCTCCCGTTAGCCTACTCACAAGGCAACAATCCGAAATTTCCGAGATGTAACATTCTTCCTCCTTTAGGAACATTCGTCCTCGAATGTTAGGTTCTTGGGGGTTCTATAAAAATTTCGCCACAGTTTTTCCTGTAAAATGGCACTACCATCCTATTACAAAGAATCCAAAATACACCGCCTCATGGCTACAACAACAACATCAATTACCATGGCCACACACGACCAGGAAAGCATCAAGGGAAGCACTACATACCTGAGGACAATGGCATCTCTGCCTGAGTCTCCTCTGAGGGTGGAAATAAATGCGGGTACCTGAACTTCATGTCTTCTTCTGCTTCCCAAGTCATTTCCTCTCTATTATTATTTCTCCATAAAACTTTAACCGAAGCTACATCTTTGGTTCTGAGTCTCCGTACTTGCCTATCTAGAATGGCAATGGGAACTTCTTCGTAGGATAATTGCTCGGTGACTTGAACATCATCTACCGGTACAACTCTAGAAGGATCTCCAATGCACTTACGAAGCATCGATACATGGAAAACTGGGTGAACTGACTCCAAACCAGGAGGTAGATCTAATTCGTAAGCCACTTGGCCTACCTTGCGTACAATCTCATAAGGTCCAATATACCGGGGACTAAGCTTGCCCTTTTTGCCAAATCTCATAACGCCCTTCATTGGCGACACCTTCAAGAATACCCAATCTTTCACTTGGAACTCTAAGTCCCTTCGACGATTATCTACATAGGACTTTTGATGACTCTGAGTTGTTAATAATCGATCCTGTATAAGCTTGACTTTCTCTATAGCTTGCTGGACCAAGTCTGGCCCTATCAATTTAGTCTCTCCTACTTCGAACCACCCAATTGGAGATCTACACTTTTGCCCATATAAAGCCTCATACGGGGCCATTTGGATGCTAGAATGATAACTATTGTTATAAGCAAATTCAATAAGCGGTAAGTGATCATCCCAACTACCTTCAAAATCCAATACACATGCCCGTAGCATATCCTCAAGAGTCAAGATAGTACGTTTAGCCTGCCCATCAGTTTGCGGGTGAAATGCCGTGCTAAGACTCACCTGAGTCCCCAAACCTTCTTGGAAAGTTTTCCAGAAATTGGTTGTAAATTGAGTCCCTTTATCAGAGATAATAGATACTGGAACACCGTGAAGTCGCACTATCTCTTTAACATAAAGCTTTGCATAATCTTCTGCTACATATGTAGTTCTGACTAGTAAGAAATGAGTTGACTTCGTGAGTCTATCTACAATCACCCATATAGAATCATACTTACGTCGAGAACGGGGTAAGCCTACAATGAAATCCATGTTAATTACTTTCCATTTCCAAGTCGGAATTTCCATAGCTTGCAACAATCCATCGGGCTTTTGGTGTTCAATTTTCACTTGCTGACAATTAGGACATTGGGCCACGAATTCCGCTATATCTTTCTTCATCCCATTCCACCAATATATAGATTTAAGATCATGATACATTTTCGTTGCTCCGGGGTGAACGGAATAACGGGAACAATGGGCTTCTTTCAAAATCTGTTGACGTAACCCTGCGACATCGGGAACACACAACCTGCCTCGACATCGGAGAACTCCATCTCCCAAAATCTCAAAGGATGACTTCTTCTTCTGAGGGAGTGTATTTCTATAATGAACTAGCATGGGATCCTCGTACTGGCGCTCTTTCACTTCAACCACTAGTGACGAGACCGCTGAATTCTGAATGGTAGCTCCCATATTGCCTGAGTCCACTACCCGAACTCCTAGGCTAGCTAATTGTTGGAGCTCACGAGCTAACTCTCTCTCTGGCTGAACATCGCATAAACTTCCCATGGATCTATGGCTAAGAGCATCAGCCATAATATTTGCTTTCCCAAGATGATATAGGATGTTAACATCATAATCTTTCAACAACTCCAACCATTGCCTTTGTCGTAAATTCAATTCCTTCTACTTGAAAATATGTTAGAGGCTCTTATGATCTGTATAAATATCAACATGGACGTCATACAAATAATGTCTCCACATCTTCAATGCATGAATCACTGCAGCTAACTCAAGATCATGGGTTGGGTAATTCTTCTCATGTTTGCGCAACTGCCTTGAGGCGTAGGCAATCACCTTACCATGCTGCATCAATACACATCCTAATCCAATGCCCGAAGCATCACAATAGACAACATAGCCTTCTAGAATTATCAGGACTGGGGCAGAAGTTAGTCTATTCTTTAGCTCTTGGAAACTACGTTCACAAACATCCGTCCATTGAAATTTAGCTAATTTATGGTTCAACTTCGTGAGTGGTGCAGAGATAGAAGAAAAGCCTTCTACAAACCTTCTGTAATAACCTGCTAAGCCCAGAAAACTACGAACCTCCGTAGGTGTTGTAGGCCTTGGCCAAGTCTTCACGGCCTCAATCTTTTGGGTATCTACCCGAATACCATCGGCTGAAATAATATGCCCAAAAAAGGTCACCGAATTCAACCAAAACTCACACTTTAAAAATTTTGCAAATAACTCTCGAGTCTGGAGAATCTTAAGGACGGTACGCAAATGATCCGCATGTTCTACTTCAGATCGAGAATATACCAAGATATCATCAATGAACACGATCACAAATAAATCTAGGAAAGGCCTGAACACATTGTTCATCAAATCCATAAATGTTACTAGCCCATTAGTTAGCCCGAATGACATTACTCGGAACTCAAAACGGCCATATCTTGTTCTGAAAGCCGTCTTAGGAATATCCTTCTCCCTAACTCTCACCTGATGATACCCGAATCTCAAATCTATTTTTGAAAACCATTTGGCACCCTGCAATTGATCAAATAAGTCATCAATCCTTGGAAGCGGATATTTGTTCTTGATCGTCACTTTATTCAGTTGCCGATAGTCAATGCACATTCGCAAGGAGCCATCTTTCTTCCTCACAAACAACACGGGTGCTCCCCACGGGGAAGAACTAGGCCTAATAAAACCTTTTTCAAGCAAGTCCTTCAATTGCTCCTTCAACTCTTTTAACTCCGCGGGAGCCATTCTATAAGGAGGAATGGATATAGGTTTGGTATCCGGTAGCACGTTAATAGCAAAATCAATCTCCCGCTCAGGAGGGAGGCCTGAAAGCTCATCTGGGAATATATCCGGAAACTCATTTACCACGGGGACCGACTGAGAGTTGACAATTCGTCTTCTACATCTTGAACCCGAACTAGATGGTAAATACACCCTTTAGCAATCATTTTTCTTGCCTTGAGATAGGAAATAAACCTACCTCTCGGGGACGCTGTATTTCCCTTCCATTCCAAAATTGGTTCTCCCAGAAACTGGAAGCGAACCATTTTCATTCTACAATCAACATTGGCATAGTAAGAAGCCAACCAATCCATGCCCATGATAACATCAAAGTCCACCATTTTTAACTCATGTAAATCAACCATAGTACGATGGTCACAAATCACAACTACACAATTTCTATATACTCGACTAGCTATTACCGGTTCACCAACGGGTGTCGATACCTCGAAAGGTTTGATTGACTCCGGTTTGACCCCAAATCGACCCGCAATATATGGAGTAACATATGACAATGTGGAGCCCGGATCTATCAATGCATATACATAGAAAGAAAATACCGATAATATACCTGTAATAACATCAGGGGAACACTCGAGATCCTGTTGTCCAACCAAAGCATAAATACGGTGCTGAGGACCACTAGAACTGGGAGCTCTCCCTCTACCTCTACCATGGCTGACTGGCGCCTGTGAACCTTGCCCCATAGGGCGTATAGATGATGAAGACCCGGCTGCCGATCCTGAAGGCTGGACCCTACCCCTACCACCAATCGAGGGGCAATCACGCATGATATGGCCTGGCCGACCGCATGCATAGCAAACATCTGAACCTAGTCGACACTGGCCCTAATGTAGCTTCCCGCACTAGGAATATCGTGGCATGGGTGGCCTTGCTTCACCCGAATCACCTCTGAAATGAGAACCTGAAGCCCTAAAACTCTGACTCGTCCCAGAGTGAGTAGATCGATCAACTCTCTAGCCCATAAACCGTGGAGGCGCACCAGTCATAGAATAGCCTGAATGCCTAAAAAATGGTGTCTTTTCCCTCCTCTGAACTCACTAATCGGACCCGAAGATCTAGCCCTCTTGTTATACCCTCTATCATGCTCACGCTCACTTCTTTGCTGTTGTTGGCTTTCCTCTAAATTCTGGGCATGGGCTTGAATGCGTGAAATATCCATGTTGTCCTGAAGGGACGCAGTCAAGCATTTATCCATCAAATGTGGCCCCAAGCCACTCACAAATCGGTGCACTCGATCACCCATATCCGCTACCATGGCCGGAGCATACCTAGCCAAAGAATTGAAGCGGAGACTATACTCTAAAGCACTCATGCTTCCTTGCCTAAGATTCAAGAACTTATCGGCCCTAGCCCGCCGAACCTCTGGAGGCAAGTAATGTCGGAGGAAGGCATCCACAAATTCTTTCCATACCGGGGAGGTGCATTAACTCCCCTTGAAGCCATCCAAACCGTATACCAATGAACCGCGACATCCCACAATCTATAGGATGCTAGCTCTACCGATTCAATGTCTGAAGCATGCATTAACCGAAGTGTCCTCAACATCCCATCAATAAAGCTCTGAGGGTCCTCATCTAGCTTTGACCCGAAGAATTTCGGTGGGTTTAAGCAAATAAAATCACGGGCTCTTGCACTAACAGCCCTATCACCTTGACCTGTACCTTGCCGCTGGGTCTGAGCGGCAACCAACTGAGTGAGTAAATGAATGGCCTCTTTCACATCTTGGCCCGAAGCATCTGGTGGAGGAGCTGGGGCTGAGGCTCCCTCATGCTCCTTAGAAATAGGCAATGAGCGAGAGGATTGAGATGGAGCCGCATTCTGGAACTCACCCTCCTCTATATCTATTGGTGGTACTCTTTCGGCCCGCTTTTCTGGATCTTGCCCTTTTGGGCTGCCGTAGCTTTCCTCTTTACAGGCATTTCTAAAATACATAATACACGGTTAAGGAAAGAGAAATCCTTATATCATGGCTCTATCGCACGATCAAAGAAGAAAGAAGGTCATTCATTCCTAAAAATGCCCGCAGCCTCCTGTTTATAAGTGTGGCGTGCAACACACCTATAAACAGGAATCTATTGGACACGGCTCATAGACACACCCAAGCACAGAACAGCTCTGATACCACTTTTGTCACGACCAAACCAGAGGGCCATGACGGGTACCAGGTGCTAACCCACCCGTGCACCTCTTATCGTACATTCATGTTCACATCTAGGTGAGCCACATGGCCTACTCATGAATAATACTAATATCATTGGGAATGGCATATTTATATCATCATCACCAACTATTCCCATAACCGTATACACAAGTCGATAAGGCTGACAAAATGATATATAAAATATAAGTCGACAAGGCTAAAAGACATCTAATCATACACAACTATCTACGAACCTCTAAAGAGAGTATGTAACATCATATAGATGGGACAGGACCCCGCCATGCCCATATATGTACACAAAAGAATAATACCAATAGCCTCCGATGAAACGGAGCTCCTCTATACGCATCTCCCGAACAAGTAATCTATGGTTCAAGTCTGTCTCCCTATCCACCTGCGGGCATGACGCAGCGTCCACAAACAAAAGGACATCAGTACGAATAGTGTACCGAGTATGTAAAGCATAATCAATAAAATAATGAGAGCATAAGAAATAACATAAGATAGACGAGTCATGAAATGAAAGAGCTAGGTACACCTCTAGCGACGTTCGTTATATTTACTTACCCTATTTCTAGTGGGAAACTTCCATTTCATACATTCATACGTTTAGAAGTATCATACCCGACCATAGAGGTTCGGTGTCTTACATACCCGACCATGATAAGGTTGGTTGTTATACATACCTGGCCCTACCAAGGCTCAGTGTCATCCGTACCCAATTGCAATGGTGTGCGCGCGATAGACTTCATACCCGGCCATAGAAGCTCGATGTTACATAATAGCCATACATAGTTATACACATATACATACTAGTCCATAAGTATCATCCACAAAATCTTTTTCGTTACATATTTCCTTAGAGGATCAACTATTATATAGAGGAGGCAATGGCATCGTGAAACTATTGAGAATCATGTGCTTTAGTAATGCTAGGGAGGGAGTCATTTGGAAAATATTTTGGAACCTATGAGAAGGTATATAGCAAAGGAATCATGCCTTAATAAAAGAAGGGTTAGACTTACATGCCTCGTCTTCTTTTTAACTACTTAACGTTCGCCATCGAAGCTTGAGAAATCTACATTTAGAAGGATTCGTACCATAGTTAAGCCTTAACGATACTCTTACGTCCAAACTAGAATAATTCATGATCTAATGAAAATTGGGCAGCATTTCCCCTATTTCATCGACTTCCACTATATTACAATTCAACTCCCAAACATCCACAATAACATAATCAAGTAATCACATTACATTGAGTCTTCAAAATTCATTCTCATGTTCAACTTATACTAACAACTTCACACCCATCCTTAGCACACTTTCATACAATGCTTCATCATTACTAGCATTACCTTCTATAACAAGATTATACCCATATCATACTAAGAATCATGACTCAAGTTAGCTTACTACTCAAAAACATCATGAAATCCACATTTAGAATTTATTCTCTACATTTCTCCTTTCACCCAAGTTTTGCTATAACCAAGCATTCTTAATAACATGAAATAAGCATGAAAACTAACCTTTTTATCTCATAGGAACAAGGTTTGGAGCAGCTATCAACATGTGCAAAAACCCTAGCCACAATACCCAAGTAAATCTTTAAATCTACCAACCCTAGGGAGCCTTCTAGCACATGAACACGTGAATTCTTGCTATTTGATCTTTGTAATCTCTTGGGTTTGAGTGTAATATTCTTAGAGAAGGGTTTTGGAGCTTTGGAGAGTTTGGAGGAAATGAAAAAGAAGCAAGGCTCGGCCTTGTATATAAAATAAAAATCTGACCTGACCCGATTATACGGCCTATTATACGGTCCGTATAATCTCACCAGGGATCACCCTTCTCTGGAAGCAATCTACGGACCATTATACGGGCCGTATAATTTATACGGTCCGTACAACTGGGAATTTCCGAATTTCATTCCCGTCGACTCGTTTGACTTCCAATCCTCGTAGAACCTTCTTGGCACTTATATAACACTTCATTAACCGTACAATAGGCCCTATAGCAGCCCTTCAAGATATTTTGTAAATAAATACTAGCTCAATTATCTTAAAAAACCTTTCCGAACATGACTTACATTTCACTTCCTTCAACAAACTAAATTTCACATATTCGTATGACTTAAAAATCTTATAGTATGCACTTTATGCTATCTAATACTTTCCTTAATCTCGTAAGGGTTTCATAATCACCTTAAGCTCCCGTTAGCCTACTCACAAGGCAACAATCCAAAATTTTCGAGATGTAACACTTTTTTCATTCCATCCCACCAATATATAGATTTAATATCATGATACATCTTTGTCGCTCCTGGTTGGACAGAATAACGAGAATGATGGGCTTCTTCCAAAACCTGTCAACGTAATCCTGTAACATCCGGAACATATAATCTGCTTTGATGCCTAAGAACTCCATCTGTAGGAAGCTCAATTGGTGACTTCTCCTTCTGAGGAAGCACATCTCTATAATGAACTAACACGGGGTCCTCATATTGGCGCTTCTTTACCTCCTCTACTAAAGATGACACTGTTGGGTTCTGGACAGTGACTCCTGCACTGCCCGAATCCAATATGCGAACTCCTAGGCTGGGTAGCTGTCGAAGCTCGCGAATTAAATCCTTTTTCTTCGGTTGAACATCACTTAAACTACCCATGGACTTGTAACTAAGAGCATCAGCTACTACATTTGCCTTTGCCGGATGATACAAGATACTTACAGCACAATCTTTTAATAGGTCCAACCACCACCTTTGTCGTAAGTTCAATTCCTTCTGTTTGAAAATATGTTGGAGAATCTTATGATCCGTATAAACATCCACATGAACACCATATAAATAATGTCTCTACATCTTTAATGCATAAAACCACAGCCAACTCTAGGTCATGAGTTGGGTAATTTTTCTCGTGTTTCCGCAGTTTCCTTGAAGCATAGGCAATAACTTTACCATGTTGCATTAGCACACAACCTAGCCCAACACCTGAAGCATCATAATAAATAACATAGCCCTACGATCCCTCTGGAAGTGTTAGGACTGGGGCTAAAGTCAACCTATCCTTCAACTCCTGAAAACTGCGCTCACAAGCGTCAGTCCAATAGAATTTAGCCGATTTCCGAGTCAACTTCGTCAGTGGTGCTGAAATAGAAGAAAATCCTTCTACAAATCTTCTATAGTAACCGGCCAATCCCAGGAAACTATGGACCTCTGTAGGCGTTGTAGGCCTCGGCCAATTCTTCACAACTTCAATCTTCTGGATATCTACTCGAATACCATCGGCTGAAATAATATGCCCTAGAAAAGTTACAGAATTTAGCCAAAATTCACATTTTGAGAATTTGGCATATAACTCCCGAGCCCGAAGAATTCCAAGGACAATACGTAGATGTTCTGCACGCTCTGCCTCCGATCAGGAATATACCAAAATATGATCAATGAACACAATCATGAACAAATCTAGCAAAGGCCTGAATACATTATTCATCAAATTCATGAATACCGCCAGAGCGTTTGTCAATCCAAATGACATTACCCCAAGCTCATAATGGACATATCTAGTTCTGAAGGCTGTCTTTGGAATGTCCTCTTCTTTCACCCTCACTTGATGATATTCCGATCTTAGATCTATTTTTGAAAACCACTTGGCACCTTGTAGTTGATCGAATAAATCATCGATCCTTGGAAGTGGGTATTTATTCTTTATCATCACCTTGTTCAATTGTCTATAATCAGTACACATCCTTAAGGAACAATCTTTCTTCCTCACGAATAGCACCGGCACTCCTCATGGTGATGAAGTAGGCCTAATAAAGCCTTTTTCAAGCAAATCTTTCAGTTGGGCCTTTAAATCCTTTAACTCGGCAGGGGCTATTTGATGAGGAGGAATAGATATGGGCTTAGTATCTGACAATACATCAATGGTAAAGCTCAATCTCCCATTTCGGAGGAAGACCTGCCAGCTCATCCAGGAACACGTCTGGGAACTTATTCACTACCGGAACAGACTGGAGAGTTGGCGGTTTTGCTTTCGTGTCTTGAACCCGGATTAAATGGTAAATACAGCCTTTAGCAATCATTTTACTTGCTTTGAGATAGGAAATAAACCTACCTCTCAGGGAGGCTGTATTGCCTTTCCATTCTGAGACTGGTTCTCCCAAAAACTAAAATCGGACCACCTTTGTTCTATAATCGACATTGGCGTAACAGGAGGCTAACCAATCCATACCTATAATAATGTTAAAGTCTACCATTTTCAACTCATGTAAATTAGTGGTAGTATAGTGGTTACAAACTATGACTACACAATTTCTATATATCCATTTAGCTACCACTGGTTCTCCTACCTATGTAGACACCTCAAAGGGTTTGATCGGCTCCAGTTTTACCTCGATAGGATTAGCAACACAAGGAGTAATATATGACAGAGTAGAACTAGGATTAATTAATGATACAT